>NW_009646506.1:388682-415582 GCF_000708025.1 Charadrius vociferus | reverse complement strand
AGAACTTAAGGATTCCACTTCCAGCAAATTATATTATATTACACGAAAACATTTTAAATGTTTCACTGACGGCGAAGAAAAACCTTGCCTTCATCAGAGAGCCTCTGATCCAACCTGATCCAATGTGACATGAGGTAAGCTTCCTTGCGATGCCACCCGGATGTGTCTGACTAGCACTGACCCCTATCAATGACTGCATTGTAAATCCTCGACGTTAGTAGTTAGTTCAACACTTAGCTCGGTTTGCAGGTGACAGCCTAGGTCATCAAACAGATGGACTTTTATCTTCTTAAGCAATAAAGCAGCAAAATGATGCTCCTCTGAGTTCAAGAGCAACATTCAAGCCCATTTAAAACTCGTTGTACAAACTAGTGTGGAGGACCACACACACACACAGCAGGACTGGGAGCAATATTACTCCTACATGACACTCCTCCCATAAAAACATGGTTCCTCCGTGCATCCTTAACAGTCCAAAAATTTGCCATGCAAAAATGGAAATCTCCACTAATCCCTTGGATCAAAGAGAGGATTAAAGCTTTAGGATTTGGCTATCCTAGGAAAGATGTTCTTACAGAATTGTATATATGTTAGACCCATTCACTTATGAGTTTTTTTTAAATGTCATTTTAAAAAAAATAGTACACTAAGTTTATCCTTTAAAATGGCAATATGCTGCATTTGAAATCTGATGTTTTATACAAATTATATAATTAATACTTGGACAAAAAGATCAAGAAAAATGTGTAACTTTTTCATTGTATAAGTCCAGATATAATTTTTAAGAAAAAGCTGGATTTCTGCCAAGAAAAAAGCTTTTAGTAAAAATTCTTCAGGAAAAAAGTTTCAGCTTGAAAAATCCCAAGAATTCTTGAAGGTGAGCAAAGAGCTGGGGAGCATCAGTTAAAGGTGTCAATGCTATTGCAATGCAAACAGTAAACCATAATAAAACTAAATTTTAGCAGACTAAGTAAAATGCATTTTAACATGGCATCTTGAAAAATGATACCTACCAGGTATCACGATAGCACAGTTTATTCATAATGCTTTATAAATAATCTCTTATGAGGCAAAGAGTATGAGATTATATAGTCAACAATTGCCATGAATATAATGACCAGATCAGTTATCACTGCTGACATGTAAGGGGCACAACCTTTTAATTATATAAGCATAATGAATCACTGTTACTGAAAATAACAATTCTTTCAGCACTGATATAGTAAGCTGTGATACTGCAAAGATTACTAGTCTGCCCTATATACAGGTAATTGCATGAGACATACAATAATTTTTCAGCACATTATCCACTTTGTAAAATCATTTTTATTTCAGAAAAAAAGCCAAAATATAAACAATAAAACCAACCCCTCTCCCTTACAAAACAGCCATACCTTCAACTGAGAGAACCAGAGGCACTCAAGTTGTGAAAAGTAAACATGTAACAAGAAAGCAGACCAGAGAAAAGCTCTGCACAGACAATGATAAATTGAAATTGCAAATTAAAAGTCTTCTCAAGTTCCTGAAGCTACCTCAAAAGCTGTGGTAGGAGCCCATTCAGTAACTGCGATGGTGGCATTTGGCTTCTAGGCACAAGCAAGAAGTGCTCGCTGCCAGCAGTAATGGGTTTTGGTGAACAAAAGGAAGAGGAAAATACTACTAACTTTCTAACTTAAAAAAAAACCCCACACAACAACCAATCAATGTTCTGCGGTTCCGTATTTCTGCATCCCAAATGCGCAGAGAAGCACAAGCCTCAGATTCAGTTGCAAATGTATGCCTTGAAGTACTGGAGGTTATAAAATTCGGAGAACAGCATAGTGTAACAGCATATTAATCTATTTAATAGCTTCTTAAATGTTTATTCAGCAAAGGAAACAGTAAGAAATATACAGAATTACCTTCAATTTTCACAAACTTCTAAAGTTTGGCCTAGACTACATAAATGCCCATTACTGTACTTTTATTCACCTAATCAAGGATTACCTTAGTTTTCAGCCTCATCCAAAACCTTACTATGACAGCAAATCCATATCCAAAAAATTTGAATACTCACACAATTTTCAACATCCCCAAACAACATGACATCCTATAGGGCTTCCTTTCCAATAGCAGTGTTTTAATTCTTATAAGTCAACCAGCCTGCTCACTGAAGTGGCACTCCCTCAGGAAAACATTCAAATGAGCTCTTCTATTAAATTAAAAAATATATCTGCCTGTAGTTGTTCAACACACACTTGAGTTTCTTTCACAAGAGGGCATCCCTTCAGTATTTAGAGGGAGCACGTTCCCATACGGTTCAATTATTTTCTTGCTAGAGAAATAACAGACCTCTGAAATGAAGGTTAACTATTTTTGATACACAAAACCAGTGTTTGAAGATATTTAGGATGCCACTCATATAATTAATTACAATATTGCATTATATATTCTACAAGTGTGGAATTCGGTGAAGAAAAATGACTGTAGGCTGCACAAGCACGTTTAAATATGGATAGTATTATAATTCAGCAACATTAAAAAACAAGTGAGGAGAAAAGCCCACTGATCTTAACCCTACAGTCTGCCTTTTACTGACTTAAAAACTACAGAAGTATTTCATTGCAGAGTACTACTGTTAAAAAGGATGATCTGGAATAGAGGAAGATTTGTGCATCCTTCACAGGACTCCTGAGGGCATGCTGGCTCTCCCTTTTACTCTAGAAACACACGGCAATTTTGGCGTAAACCTTTCAAAGACTATGAGGATGCCTGCACTGGAGGGAGGTGGGGAGATCTCTCTTAGAGCCATTACCACTTCTTCATCCCCTTACATACATTCTTTTAAACCAAAGAGTTTAGTTTCATGAGCTGTAAGTGACTCCAGATGAAGACACACACAGATGTGCTTCCAGGTCACAATGACACATTTATCAGCCTACACTGTGAAATCCTAATACCAGGCTAGTCGGGATCATGGATTTATGCTCCAAGCATCCTGTCCCTCTTATAAACAAGAATGGTTACCATGAACTAGCTGTACCACACAGTTGGAATTGTGACCATCAAATGCACAGCACAGCAGCGCCGAGGAGTAACGGATCAGGGAAACTGCGTCTAAGCATATGACAGAGACAGGCAGCAAAGGACAAGGAAAACATCCAGCAACAGAGAAATCTGCTCTTCCGTGGGTCAGGAAGAGAAAGGCAGTGTAATTGTCACAGACCACAGTCTGAACATAATCAGAGAAAAAAAAATATAATTGTGTTGTTTCCAATCAGAGGGGAAAACAAGTCAATAAAGCAAATTATGACTGCTTTGGTAGGCTTCCAGTCCCCAAAAGCAAACAAAACGCATGTATACAAAAGGGGAAGATTTTGTTTATAAGTAAAGGAAGATACCTCCTTTAAAAAAGAAAAAAAAAAAAAAGAAAAAAATAGAGAGTCTTCTCACTATCAGCCTTTATTTTCAGCCACTCATGAAAACCAGCATCTTCTATAATTCAAATGCACTGGCAATAAGAGATTTCATTTCAATACTACAAACAGCAGTCTGAAAAGCAGTGCCAGACAGGTCAATGATATCTGAAATTTAACAAGCTCCTGCACAAGCCTCTACGTGGATGTGCAGGACAACACGCTACGTTTCACAGTACTCCGTCACAGAAGGACTGACATTCATGCAATTATTAAGAAACCAATTGAGAACCGTGTGCAGTTGTTTGGCTTTTTAATGCTGTGAAGGCTGCATTCAGAAACGTCTGCAGAAACAAGATCTCCAGTGTTTGCTTAATTCTTGTACTTGAAAGGAAGAGTTTCAGACGACAGCAGAAGAAAAGAGACCGATAATGGGAAGCAAGAATTTGTTGGGGAATAATTCAAATGTGAAACTGTTAATTAAATATGCAAAGTACTTCCAGAAGCAGCAACGGATAGACAAAACCCAAATGCTGTGTCTACTGTAAACAAGTGTGAACACAGAGAATAAATATATCAACCTTCCAAACTGGGATTTGACTTTCTAATCTCGTCTGCAGATTTTGGATTCGCCTCTTTCTTAAACACACGTTCTGTGAAGATTCCCTGCAAGACTGAGACAAGAAGTAAGTATTTCACCATTTAAAAAAGAATAGGGGAAAATTGTTTGTTCAAGTTTTCTTGAAGTCCTCAGAACACAGAAAACAGCTTCTGCTCCTGTTTAATATAGAGGATTTACCGATATGTAAGTAAACAGTGCTTCTTGTTACCAAACAGGCAGCAGAGAGCTCTGACAAGCTCGAAACAATTCTAGGCACAATTCACAGGATTTCAGATAAAACAGGTGAAACGAGGAGTTGAATGGTTTAAAGCAGTTTGTGTAGGAGAGGAGAGTGCTGCATGCGGTTTCATTATTACTTAAATATCTGTAGTATGTAGGAGTAGCATGGGAAAGGATCCCACTGAGCTGGACACTGTGTAAACAAGGAACAAGAGCAGTCTCCTCCAAAAAGCCTATCATTAGTATAAAACAGAAGATAAACAAATACTAGCACAAGGTCAAACAGAAGACGATTTGCAATTCCTATTAAAACTAGTTTTACTTCTGTTGAACCCACCAGAAAACTACAAAAAAAAAAAAAAAGTTTAACAGTAAACACTATGGCTACTATCATCCAGTCCTCATAAAATGCTGCTCGGTTCAGGCATCAGGACTGTTTTTTCAGAATTTGGAGGGTACCATAATCCCCATTTTACATACAGGCAAACAGACAGCTAACAATAATTGCAGCAGGTTCCAGATTAAAATAGATCAGCCTTCAGCTCCTCACTGCAATGAATCACCCTCAGATTGAAAGATGGTTCTGTAAAAGCAGATCCAGTCAGTTGAGGTCTATGCAGCAAGTCTGTAGCATTGGCCAAACATACTGCGCTCACAGACATGACAGCTCCTCAGACACTGTGGGGCTCCTGGCACAAGCAGTTTTATGAGGAAAAGGAGGTATGCCATTTTGAAGGAGTTTTATGGGAAAAAGGGAGATGCAGACAGATCAGGATGAATCTTATATATACAAACTGACAAGGAAAGACACAAAGTGATTGATGCTGTATGTAACAAATACAACTGGTAAGAGTCTAGACAGGCTTTCAGTGCGTTAATATCAAGTTATATGAAACATGCTGGAGGGGACTTGCAGCAACCTCTAATTTTAAGATTCTACCTGAAGTTTAAAAGAAAGGTAGCGATACCCTCCCTGGCTCCTTCCCCAAACAGATTCTGCTGATTTGTCTCACCAGACAAATCAGACAAACCCTGTGGTTTATAAATACCTTTCAAGTTTATTCTCGATAGGTAAACTGAGAAATAACATGGGTTTGGGTTTTTTCCCCTGAAGAAAAAGTAGGGGAGGGAAGAGAGAGTCCCTTTCTCCATCTAACCTATTCATCCTTCTTCGTACTCATGGTGAGCTACAAAACTTGAGTTGTGCCCAGCACTGTCGCTGTCCTGCCCAGTGCACACTGGGTGGCTGTTTCTTTCCCCCCAAGAACAACATGAAAACAGTTTACCACTGCATTGTTCCCAAACATTTCTGCCTAAACAATTAAAACACAAAGTTGACCGCTGTGGCCACAACCCTTCTGCTCTGTAAACACTTCACACAAAGCACATCTGAAACATCAATCCTTTATCGTCTAAGTTCAGAAATATGTTGCAATTATCAATACTGCAGTTAAACTCCTCATGTGCTTTTGCGATGCATAACAAAACCAGAAGGCACACACAATACAAACTGTTGATGAAAGTTAACCAAAAGATTTAGGGGTCTGAAATGGGGGTTTGATCTTCCACTCATTGAAGTGACCCACAACATGAATTCAGCTCACCCTGAACACAGGGAGAACTGCAGAGGGATGACTAGAATTGTATCAATAAAACTCAAATTGTAAGAACGAGAGATGCTTCCTCTCAAATCATTCATCTCGGGCATGAAGATAAATCACCGGGTTTTTTTGCTTGACACAAATCCACCAGGTGTAACTCACCTGTCTCACAACAAGCTATCTCTTTGTGCCTGCACATCTGTGATGCTCCAGCCATGGAAGGAAGTCAAGAATGTGGAAGAAATTAAATACTTCCCTGCGCAGTCTGCTCTTTGGGTTGATTCACTCCAAAAATTTGCTGACACCCCCCTCCCTCCTCTTTGCTTTCTCTCCTTCTAAAGGGAAAACTTGGACAATGAAGATGTTAGCAGACCCATCTGGAAATGACGGAATTGCTTCAGGAGGCTCCCTGGTGGTGAAATACCAGCACGACGATCGGTTTTTAACAATGGGAAACAGCATACCTGAATCTCACTAGGGAAAGTTAGTATTTAAAGCAACTTAATACTTTCAATCTCCTTATCAGAATAGGATTTTCTTTTCAGCCAAAGCACTTAAAACGCACACACTTCAACCACAACCAGCTCGAGGGCCCGAAGTTACATGCGTGCCAAGAGATTCTGGTGAAAGACAACCAAAACCACCAGCAAAGGCTTTTGGACCAGCAGCAAAACAGTCAGCTTGCTACAAGTACTTCCGTGGAGTCCATTCACCATGTTGGGCCAAAAGCAGCACTGTATGTTTATTTATTAACAGCGAGTTTGTTTATCTAAGTATGTCTGACATTGCCATCGTTCAACATCAGATGCCATTCTCCAGCTCTGGTCTCCTCCCCTCCTTCAGGCTTCCAGTAAAATTAGACCTTGAATTAAACTTCCAGTAAAATAATTACAGTTGGCAGGTATTTTTCAACACTGATTTGGAAGCCAAGAAACCAAAACAAAACAAAACCGAATCAAGCATTACTCAACTTTTCTCAGAAACAACTTGTTCTGTAGATCATGTATTTTCACTGGTGGATGGTTTTTCTCTATCAGTATTTCATGTGCTCTATGAACTTTACAAAAGCATTGGCCAGACAGCTTACTAAATTTTTCCGAGATAGGGACAAAAGTACCCTAAGTCCTTCAAAACAACAAAACTATGACAACCCAGAAAAAAAGATCTGCTCAAAAACAACGTATATTTTTTGTGGAGGAAACAATGAAAAGCAAAGGGAAAGCAAAGAGTAACAACAACCTAATCCTTTTCCAAAGCACATCTTCCACCGATGGCTGTGGGGAGAAGACTGGCTTTGGAGGCTTTCTTCATATCCACAGTTTGAGAAAAAGAGGCACCCTGTCTCAGTCTCCTGGCCAAGAGACAGACACCTGGGGCTGGACAGAAAAATACTGAATTTACCTCCAACCTTCTCAATCTTCTCCACAGCTGATGATAAGGACAGGGCACAAATTGTTACTCTCAGTTTCTGCACAAAGTAGAATATTCTTATTTAAATTCAAGTAATGTAAATTCTCAGTGAGGCAATCCAAATCTTCTTCTCTATTTTTACTGGCAGCTATTTTATTAAAGAAAGCTCCCTTGTAATCTGTTGGTAACCATTAAATCATGTTGATCTTCAGGTAAATATAGCCTTCGCTTGCTAAAAACAACTTCTCTTTGCAAACCAAGATGATACACTGTTCCTAATAAATAATTTCATAGCTTTCCATACATTTACCATAATTCCCAATGGTTCATTTTTTTTTTATTAGAAAACATTTCTTATTTAGGAAATATTATATTATTTTTATACACGTCAAACTGCAGTAGAATACAACACTTCAACATAATTTCTAGCACGCTGCTTCTAAAATAAGCCCTGACATTATCACTGCACAGATCTTTAGGAAATCTTCTGCACGGGACCACACCAACATCAAAACACAGAAAGGATATATGTTGAGTGGTTTTACTTGCAAATCTTTAGGCTAAATACTCACCTTTCTCACCTACTACCCTTGGGATCTCTCTGCTCATTACTCCATCATGCGCTCTGAAGGCTGAGACATACAGATGCCCATACAGCATAATTCAGCTCTTCCTTGCTCAGAGACAAGCACATAAAACTACTGCACTCACAGTGAACAAGCCTGGAGCAGGACCCCTGGATGACATTCCCATTTAGGAAGGAATTACCATAGCACAGTTTCTTCTCATCCAGACAAACCTTTCCAAAAGTTTTGGAGTTTTGTGCTCAAGGGTTTTTTTTCCAGTTGAAATGTGAAACCAGAGAACAGCAAAAAAAAATAATTATGTGGTAGCCCTGTCTCAGTTTTCTCAGATCCCTGACCAAGGCTGACACTGTTCTCAGCATTCACAACATGCCCTCCTCCCACCAAACCTTCACAGTGGACTCATTAACCATAGTGCTCTTGATTTATGGGTTGACTCATTTGAACGCAGAGAGCCAAAGGACACTCATTCTCGGCATTACACTGCTCTTGAAGAGGGAAATGTTTAGTGCCACGTGGAAGAGTCAAAAGTGCAGCTGCGTTGACCACCCAGCACCTACACAAAAGGAGCACATGAAACATCTGATGAATCAAGAGAGTCCCCCCAAACCCTTGGGATAGGCTCTACGGCTCTGGAAAGGCAGTAAAGCAGTAACAGCCTTTCACATCCCATGTTACATTTTGCCATATAATACCATTATATTTTTCTAGCAATTCCATGGGGGAGTACTACGAAAAAAAAAATATCACTCCATCACTTTGCACAATATCTGGGGAATGATACAAGGGAAAAAAAAATAGGGTTGAAGGAAACAGCAGCAGCTCTCACACGCAGAAGCACAACGGACAGGAGCCAGAGTCCTTCACTCAATTCCTAAGAAGCCTCCATCACCATCATCACTTTCTTTTGCATGCAAATGATATGATAACAAGCCCTTTAGATAATTTAGTCCATACATACTATGTAGATGTTTGCTAAAACACTAGTGCCAGTATCCAGCCAATAAAATGGACATTATTTCTACTTTATTGCATTTAAAAATTGCAAAAAGAGGTCACAGAAAAAATTTGACAAGAGTGAGAACTCCATTTTCAGAAGTATTTTAAGTTGGTTCACCTCCGGTTTATTTTTCCACCAGAAGCAAGGCTGCCGTCAGAAAGCTGTTTCCTTCTGGCATTGCTAACTCAGCGCTCGCTTTATTCCCACACTTTATAATTCCCCTTTCCTGTTTTTGTACTCATTGCTGCCTTTAGAGGATGATGAGTAGGGGCAGGAGGAAAATCGAGACGGGAGCCCTTGGCTTTCTCAGGAAGCAGAGCATTTAACAAACGCACTGAAATGCTGATCTTTACTTTTCAGGTCAGTTAGCCAAAGATGCGATGTGCAGAAAGGAAAAAGTGACGTCCTAACAACCTGAGGTTTCAAAAGCAACAATCCTGTCCATCCAGACGAAGAAAATCATACCTACTGCTTCCTCCTCTGTCCATACCTACCATTTCTTTCTCATCCCACACTCTTTTAATAATATAGGATCTTTAACAAAAAGTTAAGAACAAGATTTGACTGCAAACATCTTTTGCCAGCACAACTCTCAAAATTGCCTAAGGGCTCAAGATACACAGATGCTTTAACTAATAATTGAACAGGACATCGCATTTTGTAGGTGGCTGTGAGACCTTTGTCAGGGTGGGTTTTTTTCACACATATACATACTGCACTGGATGGATCACTCTGGAGATGAGTCACTACTGAAACAACAGGATAAACTCCCATGAAATGCTGTGGGGTTTGTGTTTAATATTCTCCAGCTCCTTTTTTGGAGTATTTGGCAAGGCTCTGGCAAATGCTCCTCCCACAGTAATCAAGTGGCAATTTTATTTGTCAGTGAAATAAATCTAAAAGTGCTTAAATATTCATTTCAGCCTCCACTTATCTTCTCCTTCTACTTCAAGTTTGCTCCCTCCCAAAGCTGACAAAGGAGAAAGGAAAGCCATCGACAGCCGGGCAACTGCTGACACCAAAACCACAACCAAGATGAGTTGCCAGAGCTCCAGACCACAGGAGATGCTCAAGCAGTTTCGCTGCTGTAGCTGCTTCAGGCTTCTGAAGATCACACCAGACAAAGTGCTTAAATACATACAATACTTAAATGTTTACATTGGCTTTCACTTCTAAAGGGTTTGGCAGCAACATCTTTTGGCTAAAGGCCAATTAACACTGGGGTGGGGGTGTGTGTGTGGGTGTGGGTGTAAAAGTTAAGGGTGAGTCTTAAGTGCGCAAGACAAAAAGCAAAAGAAGCCAGTAGAAACCAAACCCAAGCCCAGTGCTTGGTGCTGCCATGGTCTATCTGCTGGTCACCTGCTTCTCCAAAAAATGTACCTATACACGCTTCCTTAAGCCCAGACTCCACGATAATCATTGTGATTCAATTCAATTTGCACATAAATCCCTAATTAACTCAGAACATGTAAAAGGTACCAAACCTGGAATCGCACATAGCGTCTCTGTCACAACACTAATCTCAGGGACATCAGGGGACACTGGGTACTTATTTGGGCAGCTGGCCTGTGCTGCAATCTGCCCTACTCTATTTTCACACATACTGCTACTTATTTAAAAGCTACAATAAACATTAATGTTACAAATATACCTTCAGTTATCACATATACCTTATCCTACGGACATTTGTGCCTTTGACTAAGTCACTTTTCCGAAGTGTGTGCATTTATATTATTACTGCTCTCACATCTGCACAGAGTATATAATTTCTTTTGCGTCAGCAGATACCGTGACTAAGTAGCGTTAAGAATGAAATGGGTATCGCAGCAATCAATGTTTTGTGCAAGTCATCTTACCCACAGGATTTCGCACAGTCCCGTGGTAACGGGTGAGCGGCAGAAACGCATGGGAGGTGCAGATGGGTGTCTGCAGCCACAAACCCACATCCAAGCAGCGCACAGCAGATGGCCATCCACTGCTGACTTTGATACCCAGTCAAACACCGTTTCGTATCACTACCAAGTGATATGCAGTACTTTCTGTAATGAAAAAATGTATGTGTATACACACACAAATAATCAGTGCCTTCCATTCACTTAAAACAAAATTCAAAAGGAGAATATTTACACCAGATATTTTCTTATAAGTTTGCATTTCTCTTGTTTTGTATTTTTGCTTCTGTTGACATCAAATGAGTAAAATTACATTCTACCTGGATTACAAAGCATTCACTAATTAAAAAAAGCTGACGTGAACTTGATTGAAGGACAGAAACACAGAAAAGAAACAGAGAGTTCTAACCATTCACTAGACTCACACTTGTCCAACCGCACCCCCAGCACAAAGGCATGACGCTGAATCCGCAAATCCTACGTGTATTTTTGTCATATAAACTGAAAGCGAACCTCAGCCAGGTCTAGTGGTAATTAAAACTAAGGAGGGTACTTTGAAGGATGGCATGCAGTCACAGGCTGCAGTAGTCTCACTCATTTTAAAGAACAAAGGCATTTCAGGTGGCTGGACATTACAAACCCTTCATACTTAAAGAGCTGCTGGCTAATCACTTCTGTCATTATATGCTGTCTTCAGCTAAGGGAGGAATCTGATGGAGAACAAAATACATTGTTCATTTACTATAAAAGTTATATGTGGATAAAAAAACAGCATTCTGATTGGCTGTGCATAAGGTGAGGAGGCAGGAAACATGAGGTAAAATGCCACTTGCAGACTTTGGGGGAAAAAAGTGCCATCTTAGAAAAAAGTGACCAAGTCTAAATGTAAGTTCACTTTTTACTGACTTAAGATAGACTAAAAATAAGGGGGTTTTAACCAAAACAAATCTTTAAGTGTATAAACATGAAAATCAGTTTTCACACTAACAAGTATTTTGTACACCATAGTCACTGAGCAATAACATGCTAGGAACAAGTGCACTCACATAGTCCTCAAAATTCACTATTTCAATTAGACAGTCAGTCCCTTAACAGATGATAATCCATCATTCCTCAGAGACTGCGAAAATACTATCACTTCTTTTAGCACCCATCTGAGAGGAAAATGAGAAAACATTGTAAAAGAAAAGAAAGACAGGCAATCCCAGCTTGCAACCCAATAGAATACTTGCTCCTTTTTATGAACGGGGGAAATACTTTGCAATGTCACTGAGTGCTCAGTTTGCCCCCACGTGCTGCATAGAGCTAGTTTGCATTTTTATACTATTTCACATACAGGAAACCAAAGGACAAGCAGCACAGCACACGCAAGAGAACGCTCCACCTTTCCAGCCCTCTCTTCTTATATGCGTAGCAGGAATAGGCTTTTTTTTTGGGGGGACAGCAAACTTTCATTATATTCCTCTGCTCTCGAGAACTGTTGTTATCCAATAAGCTCAGCAGGGGATGTACAGAAACAAAGAGGCAACTCCTTCTGCAGGAAGCCTGCAGTGGAACTTCCCAGTACTCCAAGCCGTTCTACACAGACCCCACAAGTCCACACAAGACTTCAAAAGATAGCTGAGAACGCAGAATTATTCTCAACAACTACATTGGGTTGGACTAAAGGTCCGTTTCATCCTGCACCCAACAGAAACCAAAAGCGGCACCTGTGAAATGGTATAGGAATACAGATCAAGTAAACAGTGAAACCACCATGTAATGCTCTCTCATACCCCAACACAAGTACAGAGACAACTTTCTTCAATTAAAGGTATAGCTAAAGTTATACTAAATGCAACACAGCAAGTCAACATAGCTTTATCACCATGGCACAGGGTTGCCTATCAGGCACTCCTGCCCATTTCCCTGTTCCCCACTCACCCTTGGTTGCTCCTCTCTACTTTGTGAGCTTTGGGAAGACAACCTCCTTGCCAAAAGTCGCAACCAGGCTTCTCAGAATGACACCTGATCTCATCTGGAGCTTCCTTGCACCAACCTAACACAATTAGTAATGTGACAAGAGGGAAATTTAAGAAAAGCAAACCAAAACAGGAAATGGTGTTAGTGCTGGTGAAAGGAAGCTCCATAATAAAATCATTTTGACTTACAAGTAAAGTTAACCAAGGAACTTCCTTAAAGGTGGGGCTTTTTTAAATTTAAGCTTTTAGCACTTTTTACAATTAGAAACTCTTTAAAAATGTTAAATCAATAAAGAAAACACCCATGACGCAACTTCATGTTGCGTAGGACTTTGCAGATACTACACACGCAAACTTCCCCATTCAAAACTAGCACTAAAGCACTTAGTCTTGGATACGAGGCCCTACTGCAGCAGGCACACCACCTTACCTTCATTATATCCACCGGCCTACAAGATAGCTCCTGTTCTTCGGTGTCCTGCCAGTACTTCTCCTGTCAAACATACTGTGCACCAACACAAGTGGCAACATGAAACTTTGAGGAAGTTCATGCTAATTTGGGTTTTGCAGGTCTGCTGCGCAACACAAGACAGTAAGGGTGGTGGACATAAACCAAATACAAACAAGCTTCAATCCTACAAAGCCAGGCACATTAGCAGAACCTTTAACCAGTAAAAGCTCCTGAAATCATGAGAGTCAATGGATTGCCACAGCCACTGTTTGCAGGGTCAGCCAACTGCCCCCCTCTTCCCCAACAGCATGTCAGTGCCACAATAAGCCTATGATTTCTTCCATCAAGCGCCATCACAGGTTCAACAAATGAAGGCTCATCCATAAAACTTCACCCTTACCCTTAGTTCCCCCCCAGAGACATACTCCCAATTACCTATAGTTAAGGTACCACAGTGAAATAGATTTTAATCAAATACAACTTATATTTTTCTTGTTGCTGTTGCATTGCCTTTTGCACACTTGTCTATTTGTCTGTCTTGCAATTTCAAATACTGAAGTACGTATCAGCATTGCTGAGAATCAGGGAACTAACACAAGTGGTGATTATTTTACTATAACACCAGTTATCTAACTGGTTTGTGATAGAAAGAGAGAAGGTTTGGGGAACAAACAAAGGGTGCATACAGAGATTAGAAGAAATACTGTTCCCAAGTGGAGTATTAACATTTCCACCTGGAAAAGATGACAGGAAAAATCAGTGAAGTGCATTAAGCAAAATCACTGCAGTTCACAACTGGAATATTTACAACCTTTTTGACTGATCTTTAATGTTTCAGAGTTGTAGAAAAACCCTAACTGCAGACCAAATTCTTTCCTTCCTCTTCTCCCTTTCCCATAGCTAGTGATATTGCTCAGCAGGATTCAACCGGTGAATCTCCTAGCTGAATCCAGCCCCACTGTATCTCACCCATTAAAAGAGAAGGGTGCACAAAGAACCAGGCATCACTCAGTGCCTCCCCACAAGAACCTGGGGTGTCACTGGCATCGGGGGGTGACCCAGCCTTAGGACGTGGCAACACCACCACTGGTTACAGCCCACTGCCAGAGAGCAGGCTCTGTCCTTGTTTTGACAGGCTCATTTCTTGCATTACCACCTCTAAAAGGAAAAGCAATACAAAGCCCAGCATCCTGCATCACAGCCTATGGAAAACAGCTCTAGCTCTGAGCCTCTCACTCAGAAAGCTCTTATTCGTAATATACACCATATCAAGAATAGGAGAAGGAAGCATTTGATCATTTCTGCCCCGTTGACACACGCCTTGAGATAGTAATGCAAAGTATGCATGTGCCCTTACACAATTTCATTTTCAACAGCAAGTGCCTTTTGCTTTTGTTAGTCCATGTCTCATTTTCTCCTGCTCACATTTGCAGCCTCGTGCCATCAGCTGTTTAGCTCTTCAAATTTCACCTCCGGCCCTCTACCTTGCCACCTCCTTGTTTAATACATTTATGAACAGACATACTATTCCTGCACACCATACCATTTCTCTGCTTACTGATACCAGCTGTTGACAGTAATGACCCAGAAACAACATGCCCAGCCTCTGCTCATACCCCAAAATGGAAAGAGTTAGCCAGTCTCACCTGCACAGCAGCGCTAAGAGAGAGCCCATGCAATACCTCCTTGCTGGGCATCACAGTGGCCAACCATTACTCTGAACTTCTTTTTCGATACTAATTTTAAGTCCATGCTAAACCCAAGGTGCCTGCAGGCTCCAGTCTGTATGAGGTAGGTAGGGGCTGTAGGAAGGAATGGGGAGTGGTGGGGAGTTGAGGCTGCGGAACAACCGAAAAGTGAGCTGTACACCTTCTAACAAGGGCAATCAGAAAGCCAGAAATACATGTTTTCAGCTTACTTTGTCCTTTCAAACATCTGTGATTATGGCTTTAATGGTGATGTAGAGCCAAAAGAATCCTTCTTCTACAGCATTTAACAGTATTAAAAACCATTGTGTCTCTAAACATTCAGAAGCTAAATCCTAGACTTACTAAGCTCAACAGCAAAATTCTCTGTGACTTCAGCAGTACCCAGTTTTGGCCCCAGGGTACTGAATGCAAGCACACACCGGGGCTAAAACTAATCTGCACTGATATTTACATAATTTCCCTATATGTAAACAAATTAACACAGCCACAATATTTGATTGTACTTCTGTCTTCCATGACCAATGAGTCAGAATTGCTTGTTTATAGTTACTAGCAATATAAACCTGCAATCAATCTGCACTGTCTTCACCCTGCAGAAGCAGGGAGAGAATAGCTACAAAAGCCATCAGGAAATAGCAATGGACACCCCAGCCCCAGGATTGAACGGGGAGCAGTAGTACTTGTCATAGACAGCCACAGGAAATACCCTTCTTCATAACTATGAACTTTAAAATAGTATTTGAAAAGCAAATCTGTTATGAGAACAGAATTAAGCTATTGAGGTTCCAGTTGATCAAGGGATTTAGAAAAATAATCCAGATTTCCCTCTAAAAAAATAATTAAAAAAAACATTTCAAAGCTGAGAAAAGGGACCTGTTTTTATCTTCTGATAACAAGGCACAGAACAAGATCAGAGTCCTGCCGCAGTGTGACACAAAGATACCATCGTAGCTGCAAACAGTCCGAATAGGCAACCTCAGTCGCAGCAGCTCCACAGCCTCTTGGGAAAGACAGCTGTTGTCTCCCAGCTCCCACCCTCGTGCACCATTCATTACACCATGCTATTTTTCTCCTATTCAAGAAATATCTGGAAGCCCATACATTATTTTTTTTTCCTCCTTACAGCATGCTTTGAAGCTGATTTTCTGGTGCTTGTTCTCCTTTATACTTCTTCCCATACTCCCAAAAACTTTTCTTGTGGGCACTCATTTCATCCAAGTCTTTCTGGTATAGATCTATAACAAAACAGCAAACGGGATAAAAAACAGGGGAATTGCTAAAGGCAGCTGCACACAGCACCCAGGTTATACTCCTAAATTTCCAGATAAGTACAACAAACACAGCACCTTAGACCGCTGCAATTTCCATCAGTTTTAAACTTTGTCCTACAGTACCTCTGGTGACTAACCAAACGCTCAAACCTACTAGATGTGCTGGCTAATGACCAGGTAGGAATGATGAACTAGAGCCTGGTAAACCAGCTTACCAGCACACCACCAAGAGGCATACATTACCTTAAGGGTGAAAGTCACTCCTGCCTTCTGTTTTCCATCTCTTTGACATTCAAATAGAGATACAAAACCAGACATGCAGTCTGATGATACAGAAAATTCCCTGCATCTCCTCCAACGCTTTTGTTTTCCTCTTGACCCTGAGACGAAATCAACACTCCCATAGACAGCGCCTCAGCTCATCTCAGTTTGCACTTGGAAGAGACCTTATGGATACTGAGCCCAACTCATGGAGTTTGGCTTTACTGGCACAAAAGCAGCAGACTGTGAATCTCACATGCTGCCTTTTTTTTTTTTGCCCCCCCCCTTCAACCACGCTCAGTATTTTCAACGCAATAAAACCACTTTGATACAAAATACAATTCAGGCATGATCATGAGATGTCGCAGGAGTTGGCATCAGGTAAAGAAAAAGAATGGAAAATTACAGGTAGGGAAGATAGGAATGGGAAATTGAACACCTGAAAAAGCACAGCAGCCACCAATTTACCCATTAAAAGAATTCATCAGCAAACAGGACAGTGCAATTCACCAGGTAGCAACCATCAAAGCAAAACCAAGAAGTCTTCAGGGCCAACTCCATTCTTACTTGTGGCTTTTATTCCTGAGGATATTCAGTCACAACCAAGATCAAAAGTGGAGCTGATCTCACACGCTCAGAAAATCCACAGCAGATATTTTTTAGGATACTTTCCTTGGCATGGTTAATTCACATGGGATCTTCAGTCACACCTCTGCCTCTCACAAGCACTGCATTAAAACCTACCTCCTGCTTGAGAGAGACCCTGTCTTGGGAAGCGGCTAAGACTGATTATGGTCAACAACAGCCTGTTATGTGCCTTACCAAAGCATATGCCAATGCAAAAACGCACCAGAACAGAGAGTTGTTTCTTCTGCATTTGGCTTACGGCAAAAAAAAAAAAGTACAGGAACACAACAATTATCCTGGTATTTAGCCTCCACTAAAAAGATAAGGGCAGTGATGGCGAGAAACAGCAAGCGGGTTCTTCATGTGCTTTCCCAGGATAGCAGTAGCTCTTGGGAGAGCAGGGTGGAAGAGAAGGGAGGAGGTATTGCCATTAGGATTCTCCACCACAATCCTTTGACATCAGTAGGATTATTCCTACATCTGAAATAGAGTGCTTTATTTCAAAATCGGGTGTTGACACTGCTGATTTTTTGCACCTTGGGGTTTCTTTTGGAGGGCAGGCAGGGGGGAAAGCCAGCAGTAAAACAGCTACTTGCCTTACACTCATTAATCATAACAGGAGCAAAGAAATTCCTCCTCGCATACTGCAAGCCAACGTAAACCCCAGAAAAACAAGAGTCCTTGACCTGTCATGCTTAATGAACATTCTTGGACCTTCTTCTCTACAGTCTCCTCTGCTCCTGTGCTACCTGTTCTGCCTACAAAGGAAGGCCAAGGCAGGGCCTGGAAGGGTTTGGACCAATTTTTCACCCAGCAGCAACAGCACTATGTGCTGATTCTGCCACATTTACTATTGCTTCAACCTCAGCGCCCTCAGAAGACCAAACCCCGCAGGCTTAGCACAGCCAATCTTCCCTGACTCAACAGGAACGCCATCCAAATCTTGACGCTGGTGTGCAGCATGCGTCTATCTGCAAGAACAGGATCTCTGCTCGCAGCCCATGTGCACGGGGGAGGAAAGGCTACGTGTTTGTTTACACCCTCCGCAGCTGATGGGTGGGAAGGAAGCTGGGAGGGACCGAGTACGCAAAGACAGGGCACGCATCCTTAACTACCACTTCTGGAGCGGCTGAATCAGCGCCGGGCGGATGGCTATTTACTGCTGACACAGACCTGCAATAAATCACTACCTTTCTGGAGCAACAAGGAAGTTGCAGGGGTGACTGAGTCATCCTCCATCCTGACGCCATTCCAGGAGCCGAGCCATGTACATCCCTCAGCTTTGGGCTGTGCCTGTGGCCCAAAAATAGCTTTTAAGCCAAATCCTGCAGTCATCATTCAAAGCTGAAACACTTTATTTACACTCAGCAACAATTCATGTATGTTTTTGACACTGCAAAGAGTAACCAGTGCTTAAATTATTTGCTTAACAAAGGAGTCTATTTAACTACAAGAGTTACACCGAGTATGCAATGTTTTCTGACCCACATAGAAGCTAATAATTTGCATTTTATGGAACCACTTTGCATAGACAACCCATCTTAATGGCCAACAACATGCTGTACAAAAATTAATAATTGAAAAGCAGTCGTCAGCACAGTTATTTGTGTTACAGGTAACTCACAAACCTCGTTTAATTGTAGTATTAAATTTCTAACGACCTTCTGGAAAGCTTTTCACTTTGAGAGCCTTTTTTTAAGGCATGAGCTCACAGAACGCCAAGCAATTGCGGGGGAAGTACATGACAGCTACCCAGAGTCTGTGGGAGAGGCCAGGCAAAAACCTCTGTCACAAAGATGTCAGCCTGACCCCCCTTTGGCTGAAAAAGAGCCTTTGACTTCATGAACCTCCCCTCTCTCCAGGCAGTCACTTCTCTCACAAATTTCTGCCGTAATGCCAGATTAATCCTACTTCATCCAGTTCCCACACATCTAAGAAGCTCCAGCTTTTTTTCTCTCAAATCATTGGGTTTTAAATTATTTCTGTTTGCAGCACCCAAGCATTTGCTGTGGATGAAAAAAGGCTCAGAGTCTAGCACAGAAGTGTAAAGGCAAACAAAAATTACATCACGAAGCCTGGGATCTTCATAGTCCTAGGGAAATCAGGTCCCCCAAATCCTGCTGCAACTCAGTGAAGAGTCAAGTGTATAATTTTCCATTATGTTTATAGGAATCCCCAAATAAACATACAACTAAATGTAGGTTAACAAGGCTGAGTATTTATTATTTTCCTAAATGTTGTTACTAAGCTTGAAGCCTTTTTTTTTTTTGGTAAGAAATAGTCTCACTCTTGCCAAAATGTCAAAGATGCAGAATGCTAGTTACAGGAAAAGTCCACCTCAGAGTCAGCTCCTGTCGTTGGGGAAGAACAACAAACAAACCCTATATTCTGAGCTGACAATCATCATGATCTGCCCATTAGTGTTGCGTCACTCTTCACTGGTCTGTCACACTGATGGAGTATGTCTGTTTGTGTTGGGGATGACAGTCACTCCTTGCTGCTGACGTCTTTGCTCAGGGCTGCGCCGCGGTCCCCGGTACACAATCTGCTCCAGAACATGCAGACTGGCTGTTGCCATTTCAAAAGCTCTCCTGGCATATTTCTGCAGACTGAAACAGGAAGATTTTCGGCAGCCAGGGGCTGATTTATCTCTATATGAATGCCTGCGGGCGTAATTCGCACAGCTCTTCCAAACAAAACATTTTCACTGCGATAGCAGAGGCAAAACTCCCCCAAACCCAATTTGTTTGGTGGTTAATTAGTATCCTCCACTGCAACGTTTGAGACAAAAGAAAGAAGCACTCCCCTCCTCCCACAAGCATCAAGACCTTTTAATCTCAAAGATATACCTTATTTGGCATGACCAAAGCAGAATGGATACAGCTTCCTCTTATTTTTTTTTTTTTTTAAACAGAGGAAAAACAACAGAAATTATCTCAGAAGCTTGTTCAATGGAAAGTTTTGATTTTCATTTCAGTAGTACTGGCCAAACACTTAAATGATAGGTTCCCACACCTGAAAACTATCTAATAATTTAAAATCAAATCATAAGAAAAAAACCCAACTATGTCCATAAGAACTTTGAGCGGTAAAAATAACTGAAAATAGAAAACCCTGGTTGCTTTTTCTTTCACTCACTAATAAAACATATCCCTAAAATATACTCATTCGAGAGTTTCTCCTACGTGCATTTCTGTGGTGGGTGAAGGGGTCAGCATCCAGATCTGCTCCCCTGGATTCGTTCTGACTTATTCAGCAGCTTCAGTTCTGCTGTTTCAGATTCCTGCAAAAATAAAGGCTCAGAAGAGAAAACTAAGCCTCTGGGCATCCACCAGACCGCAGCTACTCTGCACATATAACAAGCACAACTGCCCTGGAAGAAAAGGAACAGTACCCTGTTTTTCAGCATCACATGGCTGACCACGATCAGCAGCCCAAACCACATCTTTAAACATCCTAATTCAGAGGATGCTGAAGGTAGCTTCCTACTGATGGAGTGCTGTGTAAATCCATCTGCAACAAAAGACCAAACTCCTGCACATTTTGTCTGTACGTGCATTCCCTTTAAGATGCAGGTGAGATGAGCAGGCCCGTAGACAAAATTAAGCAGAAGGATCCAAACTGGGTATTGCCAGAAGAGAGAAACTTCTTAGTCATCCCTTAAAGTTAAAACTGAAATGGGCTTATGGCCCATTACCAGCCATTAAAAACACAGTGTTTGTTTCATTTACCAGCTGATTCTTCCCTCAGACTGTTTTCTAGTGGACATATGCAAACATCCCATATTCAGAACTTTATAAAATAGCAATTTAAAAGGAATTCCCCAACAGAAAGGTGAACTTCAATAAGCCTACTTTCCTAGGAATGGCACACACTAACATCAATACATCCTCTAGAAACCTGCAAAGTTCACAGAAGATGCTACTGCCATCATAAGAAAGGCAGGGAGAGCAATTTGCTCCTTCCTTTTTGTCTTACTGCTAAAACAACCTCCCTGCTCAATATCCTAAATTGCACAGGCTCCACAAATCTAATTAGCCATGAGTCTAAACCACAGAGGTCTGTCTGTCAAACATGCATAATCACATTAAAGTTGTTTTGCTTTTATTAACAAAAACTTGGGATGGAATGAGATAAAAATCCTAAGGAGAAAAGTCTACAAGTTAAGTTCCCCCTCCTCACCGAATAGAGATGTCTTTGTGTGGATAAACTCTTCTGTTGGGCAACCTGGATAAACTTTTCCTTGTTTATTATAAAAGCACAAGTTCACCAAGGTCCTTTTATGTCCTGATGTATGAAACGATTCCAGCTACGTATCATTTCACAGAGTCAAAGGGGTGAGGCTATGGTATTTATAGATACACATTCAGGGCTAGAATTTTGGTTAGCAACAACATAGTTACAGCCTCAATGACTAACACACACTTTTGGGAAATTGCCCACCTGTATATATAGATCCTGGAAAATTTTTCCTATTAAATACATATTTGAAATGAACTTCCTTTTTATCTTTTTCCAAACTCAATGGATAAAGTCTATTACTTTCTGTTAGAGATACAGAGACAGAAGAAAAAACTGAGGTCACTTCCATAGTAAGAGGATCCTGATGCTTTCAGAAACGTTCACTGGTTTGAGGGTTTTTTATTAGCAATAGCACTTCACTCTCAAAAATGGGGCCTCAGTTTTACTAAGCACATGCCACACATTGAAATGAATCTGCAAACAACTCAAAACACAGATACAGATAGTGCTCCACAAAAGAGAAAGAATGTGTTTCCTCAATGCAGATAACACATTAAGAGCTCATAATGGTTTAAAAATCTATTTCTCCAAACCACTAATCCAGAGCCCTGCCTAAAGGCTGTTCAGGACTGGACCAATACTCCAGTTAAATCACTTGGCATTGTCATCTCTTCACTTCAGAATTACCTTCCTTTGAAGCAAGTGACAGCAGACAGGCAGGCAAGACATGCTGTTGGATTAATACTCGTGTTGCAGAGATCTTATGCATATGCATCTATGGTTGTTGTGTATAGCA
Organism: Charadrius vociferus; assembly: GCF_000708025.1. Lineage (NCBI taxonomy): Eukaryota > Metazoa > Chordata > Aves > Charadriiformes > Charadriidae > Charadrius > Charadrius vociferus. The sequence continues at coordinate 393,541 of NW_009646506.1, read as the reverse complement.
TCATTATGTAAGTGTCTCTATTTCTAAAACAAACAGAAAACATTTGTCTGGTCACTCTCTGCTATTATCCCACCCATAAACCAGTACGCAGAAATTCCACCCACTTTAATCATAAGTTTTACAGGCTTAAGGGTGGGATAACAGTAGAAATGACAAGATTAAGATTTTCTGTTTGCTTTAAAAACATGAAAATTTCACCCATTTTTTATCAATAGGATTTCAGAAGCTGCCATAATAATAAACAAGTTATCAACCTTTGGAGGGCTTCGTTTAATACACCAAACACAACTCTGTTACCAGCAGTAGCAAAGTCTAGTACAACACAACACACTGCGTAACCCAGATGGCCCCTGTAGCTCACACAGATTCCTGGAACACCAGGACAAAAGCAAATACTGTAGGTAAATTCACAGTCAAAATCCTGCTTCCCTGCCACACAAAAGAAAAGTGGAATTCAAAACACAACTTTTTAACACACACCTATTCCTGAAATGGTCCAGGATGATGTGTTGAAAGCTAACCTTTTATTCCCTAATTCAGGGACCAAGCAATTGTTTTTACTGCATGATGCCGCACTTTTTAGTATCCGTATTTCTTAACTTCAAGCTCTTTAATATAATTTTTCAATTCTGTTCCCCACATTTTCAAAAATGTTGCACCAGATACCTTGCAACAATTTACTTTGGCAAGAACTTCAAACAACACTGCTGAAGTCACTCCTTGGCATACAGCAACTCTTTTGTAGTCCTAGTCGTTCAGAATCAAGACTTACTGCAATCTATGTACAGGATGTATAGCTGCAGAAATAGCATCATTTCTTGTATTTGAACATTTTTTTGCATGCAATCACCTAAATGCGACAGCCATAGTGGTATGTATCTACGAAAGGTGACTCTAAATGGGGCTGGGAGCATACCTTACTGCAAACATATAACAGTTATCTTTATATACATTCTGAGACCTGTTAACATCCCCATACATAGTACTTTCCTGTGTAAAAATCTAAAAATTAAGATATTCTTCCAGAATTCAGATAAAACGACAGGGTAGGCACTTCAAATGGCAAGCCATAAAACAAATAAAATCCTTTTCAGAGTGCACAATTATACCAGAAGTTCACTGACATAGGATGTTGTGAACACTGATGCCATAAAGTTTTTCAAAACAAATTAGACATTTTTCAGGGAGGACAATCCGTCAGCAGCTATTAAACACAACAACCTCAATGGAACTGGCAGCCCAAAGATTTTCTAGAGCTATGACTGGTGGAAGGGTTTACCAGGAGGAGGAAAACTCTGTAGCTACAGTTTTCCTATGCACTGTAAGTGATTCCATCAGAAAAAATATTGAGCTAAACAGATTTCTAGTCTGAGCAAGAATAACTGCTCTTACTCAGCTCATAAAACTGAAGATGACAAGATACCACCCTGTTAATAAATTGGAGCTGAAGTAGACCAGTACCAGTAAAAGAAATAGTCTTAAAATTACTGATTGCATACCACGTTCCACACCACCTCCTCTCTGAACATCCTACAAGAATACAGCCTTAACAATAGTACCTATTCCCAAACGTACCTCTTTAGATTCTAGTATACCCAAAATGTGCTTGTGTACATTCAGTCACAAATATGTTATACAGCACAAAGATCAGCCAGTAGCATAGTGATATATATTTGTAAGCAACTGTGAAATCCCTTTGTAATTAGATGCCTGATAATATAGAACTAAACACAGTCAACAAGGAAATAAGTAATAATAATAATAAAAAAACCTCTTTCCAGAGTATTTTTGAGTGTGTATCCAAAAACCTACTCCTGTTCCATCACCTTCTGCCAAAGGACAGAAGAGCAGTATCCTCAAGGGTATCTTACCTTTCCCTGAATGAGAGGAAGGTTGGAAGGGCTCAGGCTCCACACCAATATGAAAGTCTCTGGAAAACTGACTGCCAGGAGTCAGTTATTCCTCCTTTCCCCCAAACACTTGACGCCATTGCATACCGTAACAACAGTGGGCATATTTCACACTATGGTATTTTTAGAGCGAGGTCCACTTCTAGAGCACCAGAGCCCACATGAGAAGAGCACGCTGCAACTGCAGACCCAGGTCCAAGCAAGGCACTGTGTGCACAGGCGCAAAGACAGGTCCCTGCCGTAATGCTGATAAACACCTCCCTCTTCTCCCTGCGCTCCAGCTACTTCCCCCACATCCCAGGCTTCCACCTTCCCCTTTCTGTATCAGCTCCTGTCTCTCCCGGCAGGGTCTCACCTCTGATACATCAGCAATGCCTGTGTTGACTACTCTTGTGCCAACCTTTGCCGCGCAGCACACACATCATCACCTCCTCTCTGAGCAGATTCAGGGAGACAAGCCTTAAAAATCTCTCCTGCAGCAACGCTGCTTCCACAACAAGAAGAAACAGCCAACTAATAATGAACTGGTTGAGGGGCTGCCAGCTTCAGCAAACGTGTTTGGAATTACTTTTTTTTTTTTTTTAATTTTATTTGAAAAGCTTCCAGTTGAGTGTTGGTCATCTTCCTAGACCCAACACCTGCGCTGCAATTAGCACAGAGCCTGCACAGCACCCCAGGCACGATCGGGCTGTGCACAAAGACATTTGCCGAGGCCTTTGCTTGTCAACTAAATAAAGCAGAAAGCAAGTTTGCCCATGCATGTGGGCAGCACCTAATGCACCCCAGAAGCTCCTGGAGTACAGACAATCAATTATAATCCCGAGAAGCTCACCAAAAATTTATTTACTACGTTACTGTGTCCACTCATTGTGGTTTTGTCCAATATTTGCAATACGCTAACTGCAGTACATCTCTCCATTGTAAACAGTCACCCTAATCCATGTTGTTATATATATCATTTGTTTACCCAAAGTTGAATGATCATTTCAACCTTTGTTAATCTGATTGCATAACAAACTACAGCAGCTTTAAATAACCAAGCTGCTCTCTCCAGCATGGATTAGTTGAAATCACTCATTTCAGCACCCCGCTTCTTTTAAAAAACAAAATGAAACAGATAATGGAGAAAGACGAAAATAAAAGCACCTGGCCACTGCTGTCACAGCCAACAACCATACAAGTCACATCACAGCATGCAGATACAGTGTAGTAACTTCACACCTGGTGCAGGCTGCAAGCACAAGGTAAAGTCAAATGTTCTCAACTGCTGAACAATATTGCGCAATTAAAGCACATTCTGCTAGATCTTATTCACAGCTCCAGCGCAGGCTATTAAGCAAACTCTACAGCGTGGATTTTCAAAACAAGTAATTGCATGTAGATAAACAAAGGCCATAATTTACATGGCAGATCTCATAAAAGCTTATCTATCACATGACATCACACCCATAAATTACAACTTAAAGTACCAGTGCCAAACTGCTCCTGCCCTACCACCCTAAAATGAGCATGATTAATATCAAACACTGCTCACCCATGCCTGCGCCTCTTGGAAGTAAATACACATGAAGTACCTCCCGAGCCAGAGCAGTATTTATAGGTTCTTCAGACAATGAGAAGATTTATAATTATTATTGTATTGCATGATCACAAAGTCTTAAACAAATCAAGCTGCCTCATCATGCAACGCCTAATATAAGGTTAAACAACATCAAGCAGCATCAATGCACTCCACTCATACCAAAGGGCAAATACCTCCAGCCCCCGTACACAGGAGATCTTCAGAAAAACGAAACTTTACAGCTATTATCAAACAGCAAGTTAGAAAAACAAAACCAAAACACAGTATTTCTTTGAACAGACTCAGGGACATAATTTTTTCCATTGAAATCCAACCAACCAGGGCATGGGGAAAGTGAAGGGCAGATGAATGGGAAAAAGAATAAGCTGAGGAACATGTTTTTGCATTTCTGTTTTAGTTCACCAGTGCCTGATCAGCTTGTGAGAAATCAAGAGGCAGCATCAGGGGCTAACATTAAACCGCCTATTGATGGCAGCTGGCTTTCTACAGCACGCAACAAAATTCATCCTCGACTGATACCCATGGTGGCAGCCTCATCACAGAAGTTACAGACAAGACAGGCATCAGCAAATGACTCTCTAACCAACACATATCTGAATACCTTTGTAAGGGAAAGCAAGCCAAGTATCTCTGCTCCAGGCACAAATATCTGCTCCTCCAAGTCCGTAGTCACCCATGAATCTGTAACAATTATCCCAGTGCGCCTACAATCTGCCTGCGCCGGGGGACGGCCCTGCACCAGGGAAGAAAAGAAGCTCCACTGAGTCTGTCCACACCAGCTGGGTCTGTGCCGTCTCCATCACACTCAGCCTGCACCGAATTAACCATTTCTGCGTGTTATTATGAATCTGACATCACATCAGCACAAGCACAGTCTGACATCTACAGTTAACTCGGTGATGGTGTAAGTGGCTTACAGGCATTTGGTGTTGCAATACGTTTTTTTGAACCCTTGAAAGAGAAGATACACACACACACATATATATAAAATCTGCTACAGAAAGCCTCGCAGTGACTTGTTTCTTCTCCATGAAGCCAGCAGACCTGCAAGCGGAGGGAAATGCAGCAAGAGACACCCCCACACACTCCGCTTTTGAGCCGCGGCAACGCCAGCACCCTCCAAAGCAAGCAGATGCCGTTCAACCCCCGGGTTCCCTGCCCGGATGGGAAAACCTTGCCCACCCTGCAGCCATTTCGACTCCAAGCCGAGATTCCCCCCCACCGCCCAGCCCCGGGCTCTGGCGGCACTTGGCGAACTGCGGAGGAAGGCGCCCGCTCCCCGTACAAAGCCCGGCAGGGTCATGAATAAAACATCGCCCGGAGGAGGCGGGGGGGGAGATCGGGATACGGAGAAATAAGGGAGTGAA
>NW_009646506.1:381071-387885 GCF_000708025.1 Charadrius vociferus | reverse complement strand
TGGTTAGGGTACTGAAGACGACGTTTAAAAATAAGAGTACGTCCTTAATTAAAATGAAGGGTCTCATAACTGCCAATGAAACGGTTGTAAATTAGTATTAAAAATGTGCCCTTTCAGCTGCTTTGTTTCAAACACAACTAACGGGCAAGGATAAAGTGTCATTTTTTAATAGTCATTTTGGAAACCCTTAACAAAATTTCTCACTAGTCATTTTTTTCTTTTCGATTGACTGTTAGGAACGAAGTCGCAGAGATTATCAGTGCTGTGCTTTTTAATTACTTCACTGAAATCGTGCTTGCGTGTGGGGGTGGAAAACGTGCAGGGATAGGACTTTTTCAGGTCAAGTTGTCATTAATACACTGTCTGGGTTTATGTGCAGTGTTTGTGCAAGCAGTTCAATACCCTGAAAGGGTAACGGAGAGTGCAAGGATATTGCCACTCCCTCTGTACCCTCCTCAGTGGGTAGACTGTCTTCTCCTTAGGGTGAAGGAAGGCTCAGCACCCACCCACCTCAAGCATCCACGGTCCACAGTATCTCAGGGCTGGAGTCTGAGTACATTGAGGTGGGAGAACACCAGGCATCTAGGTAAGGCATCTAGAGATGCAAAAATACAGACCCCTGTGCCTTTGGTGTCCTCGCACTCAGCAATGGGACAGCAGAGTGGTTCTCCACCTTATCATGGAGGGTTTTTTCCCAAGAACGCAATGCGTATCAGCTTTATTGCAGCACGTGCCCACATTTTCACAGGCAAAACTGTTTTTTTGTGTTCACAGAGACATAGTTTTTCATGAAAGTGACTGTTGAATGAAAAAAAATGGAGGTTAAGGTGAAGCTTCTTTGAAGATCTGGTTATAAAAGGTTTCTCAGATTGTTTCTGCGAGGAAGTGCTACCATGTAAACTAGAAAGACTCCAGCAAGCCTACAGTCTTTTAATCACTTACAGTTTTAGTATCTTTCAATAATCTAGGCAAATATGTTTTAATCTGAGGACGTTTTTCCTTCACAATTATGAAAATGTTAAAATAAGTAACAGTTTGTTTGCCAAACCCTTGGCAAGATCTCATTTGCAGTCACTTCTACCTTTGTCCTTTCTAGCAATCTGATTATTTTTCTCTGCATTGGAAATCACTACCAGAAAGGTAGACATAAACAATATCAAGAGATTCCAAACAAGGCAATATTTTCAGCTCTAGGTTGACAACTTTGAAGTTGGCCAACTTTGGTTTTCGCTCTTTTCACTGCAGAGAGCCTGATACTGTTTCCAAAGACACGTCGAGCTTTTACAGTGAAAAAGCTTCCAATAAAAATGACCATATAAGAACAGCATAAAGCAAACATATTTTGTTTAGCCTCTGCAAACAAACCTCCCTGATGTTTTCCTTGTGATCTGTGCAGCTAGTTAACATTCATAATATAATTATTTACACATAAATCCATTTCCTTATGCACAAATTTGTTGATCAAGTCTTTGTCTACCACTCTCAGGTAGTCAGAGATACATCTAAAAGCAGAAAATATTTTTTCCCTGATTTCTCGTGTTTTACTAATTTTTGAGAAGAGAAATTGCATACTGGAGAGTTACTTTTAGAAGCTGGAAAATAATAAATAGTGTAAATGATTTCTGGTATCCAGAATATATTTGGCACTAAGCGTAGTCCATATCAACTGAGCCTGGTGCTCTCTTCCTGCCTAGTCTTGCCCAAATCAGTTATTAGTCTATTACCCCAAGAATAAATTATGGTTTTGATATCAAAACCAAGGTCTGGGGGTTGTTCCTGCAAGAAGGTGACAACTTTCATCCTGACTTTTTTGTACAGTACAAAATAAATCAGCTTTCTTGATTCAGTTCTCCTGCTCCTGTGTGGACAAATTGACTTGGATCTGGGGGAGCCATGGAATAAAGAATAGCCAGAGACAAATATTTGCAAAGACGAAATTATTATTATAAGAAAAACAAAAACTACACAGGCTCCTCAAAACTCTTGGAAAGAAGAAGGATGAGGATAGAAATGAGTATCGAGGGAGTCAGTAGCTCCAGAGATTGCACCTGGTTGTCTTCTTTTGAAAGAAGGTACAAATTCTGCCACTAAATTTTGGGACCCATTCTTCTCTAAGGCAACAGCTTGTGTGCCACTGAAATCCATAGGCTTATCATTGGGGAGCCCTCTCCAAGCAGGGCCACCTCTGGCATCAGTGGGAGGTTGCTTCATGTTGACGCCAGCACAGCAATGCACTAGATGGAGCAGAGAAAGTGATGTGCGCAATTAATTTCCGATGATGCCAGTAGACTTTAAAGCTGGTGAGTTGGTGTCTGAAATTTTGCACTACAAGAGGTTTTTTGTTGGCTTGGTCTGTGCATTGTTTCCATTCAGATGAATCCATTTGATTAGAGCATGATTTTTACCCAGGCTGATGTACATTATTTCCAATGTGGATGCAATCGTAGTGGGAATATGGACTTGTTTTCTTACGCTTGTACTCATATTATACTGTCATAGCGCACTTACCTTCACAGAGGAGCATTTTCTGTACAATAACACTAACTACATAGGGAGAATTAAAAGTGTTACAGCTGGTATATGTGTAGAACAAGCCTTGAAGATGTGAAATGTAAAAGGGCGCACTGGAAACAACTAGCCTTGTAAGAGAGTAGCTAAAGCAGTGCTGTAGAATTTTGGCCCGTTTACGCAAAAAGAAAAAAAATTTATTTGGCTTTCATCTGACTACTGCAGTCGAATCAGTGTCTGGTTGTGTGCCACGCATGTTGCCTAAGTTATATCAATACAGCGATGCTTGTAGGGACCTAGCTGCCTTCTTTTTTCCTAAAAATGGGAATACAGTTCACTTGTCTATGCCAAAGGTATACATGTTGTACCTGTGTCCTACTTGTTAGTGGTAAAAAATAAACCGTTATTTTAATCAGGTAGTAGTTATCAGCACAACTGTCTGTGTTCCAAGCCAGAAAATTGTTGCAAAAGCCTAAATTATCCTGTTTGATTTTCTGAAAGGTACTGGTGATTTATTGATATGTTAATGAAGCTCTACATTTCTGAAATGGGAGAAATTAGAGAAGTCATGGCTTGACTTACAGATAAATAGGTGAAATTGCTGCACATTTTTCCCAATTAACATGAGTTCAGAAGAAAAACTAAAATGCTACACAAACTGCTGCCAGGAACAGCTTAAAGGTTCTGATTAATTGGTATCGTCTAGACCCTGCCTGGGAGATGCTAACGTAAACTCCACAACGACAAATTTTTTTTCCCTTTAAGAATACTAATTCCAAATCATTGAACTATTTCCTAAACGTGCTAATATACAAAGGTCTTTGTACACATAATCTCTGGGGTTGGAAAATACAGCCACTGTGAAAGGACTCTGACAGCCGGGGTGATGAAGCCATTCCTCCATCCCCAAGGGCTGGGGAAAATCGGAGTCAGGCTCGCATGGACCAGGTAGCTGGTGCTGCTGGATAACAAAGAGAGGTCACAGAAAGGCACAAGCTCTGTGGATTCAGTTTCCTCCCATGGATTTTTCCATGACCCGTGAAATTTTGAGACATCACGTACCAAAATTTTTTACAAGATGGCAGACTTGCTGAGGTGGGTTTGATGCTGGAAATCAACAAGCTGCTCTTTGAGCTGTTCTGCTGCTTGACAAGTGATACAGGAACAGACATGTGAACTTCCCGGCTCCTTTTTAATGGTGCATTAACATCAAAGTCTAGCTTTACATATTTAAATGATTACAAATTAGTGGATGTTTGTTTTGCACAGTCTGGCCCTGCTCATTGCATTCACTATCGTTATTAAAATGGAAATGGTGTTAATCTGCAATAAAGAAAAAAATGGGTTGCAAATTCTCAGCGTATTAGAGAATGCATTTTAACCAATAAATAATTATCTTAGAATAAATAATGCCCTTGGAAACATGAACTGCTCTCATTCATCTCACTGATCAGTACACCTGTTCAGAGGGCAAAAAGGAGTCTGAAGTATTTAAAAAGAGTCAAAGATTAATCTGCATTACCTAAAGCTGCATAATTCTCCGTAATTTTCTTTTTTACATTTTGGTCATCATAGAATAGGGCCTATGTTAAAAAGCTGGGACAGAAAGCACGGCCAGCTGTACGAGAAACTTATACATACCTGTGGGAATTTTCAGACAACCTTTACTGAGCCCAGTTGTATATATGCAGTATTTGTTTATTTACTCTTTGGATTCAAATATTCTCTTTATACCTGGGCTTGCAATTAGGCAAGATAAGACAAAATAGGTAGATAAGCCCTCAGATAAACCACATGCATTTTGGATGCTGTATAAACAAGAATAAAAGATCAGTGTCAGAGCATCCAATTCTGAGGTCCTAATTCCAGATTAATGACTTTGCAAAGCTGTCTATTCATTTCAGGCAAAGGCAGAGAGAGTAAAGAAGAAGCAGAAACTTTCATTTTTAATTGTTCAACATTTGGATGCAGCACAGATATTGCTAAAGTTAATACGTTGAGTTTCTTAGCCTAAAATATGTTTTGCGCTGGGACTGGAGTTGCAGGCCATGTGCCTATACCATAATAAGATAAACCAACCAAGATCAACTTGATTTGCATGCCTGGAGGCACAATTTGTCAGAAACCCCCCTGTTTGCTATAGTACTTCTCTAACAAGGCAATCTACGATCTGAAAACCCAGAAAATTAGTGACAAGCAAGGATTGGGTACTATGGTCCTGTTTGGGTCAGCAGCAGAAGATTCCTTTGACTTTCATGGTGCAGAATTGGATCCAAAGCACATGCCGAGTTACACTTGTTACTGAGTTAGCGTCAAAAAAACAAGAACATTTTCTTCTGGTCTACGCTTGTTTCTCAGTACCGGTTAGGCTAGCATGACTTTCTGTTTAAGCCCCTTAAACTTTAACACAGCTTATTTTGATGCCAAATTATAGAGAGCGCGTTTAAATGAGCAGCTCTACCTTCTTCTCTGGAAAGGTGGCCACCTCCTGGTGGGAGCATTGAGGGACACTGCTCACTTGTGATTTCTTCTTCTGGCATAGGTGTTTGCAAAGCACAGACCCACTCCTACCTCCATCAGAAGTATACACAGTTTTAAGTTAAGTTAGAGAAAGGGATATTGTCCCACACAGAGACACCCCTCTGTACACCAATACTTTGGGGTCTTCATACCAAGCTCATACAGGCTCCTGATGACTACAGACCACATCCATTTGGACATTATGGAAAATGCCTCAAAGGAGGCTCCCAAGACCTTGGCTTATATGGGAAGGGTTACTGGGGAGCCTTCCTTCATACAGGGTACTCTAAGTTGCATTTTGTTGTCTGGGTATTTGGGAAAGGGTTGGGTTGGTGTGATGGGAGATAAGAGTTGCTATGTAATGGTTCCTTGGCAGGATGGCCGTGATACAATAGTAGCAGTTTACTTATTATGATAAGGTCTTAACCGCCAATGTTGAATATTGAGACTACTATATTAGGAGATAAGCATTGTTAAATTTTAAGGAAATCAGTCTTTCAGGGGCCATAAAAATACTATTTGCAAGAACATAAAGCAAAAACTGGTGGCTATAACAATAATGAAGAACTGGGGGGGGGTCAGATATATTAATGCATCAGAAAAAAAAAACATTCCAAATTTGTAACTGGTTGAAGGATTGCTTCAAATAGTAAAAGCTGTCATGGGTGAAGTCATCATTTGTGTTCTACCCAAGCCATTAATCAGAATTGCAGCAAGGGACTGTGCACCATGTGCAAAGTTAAACCTGAACATAACTTTTATTGTGAGATAAAGGTCTCAGGTCTCAGCATCTCTTTTACAGATGAGAAGACAGGAGCAAACAATGATTCCGTAAAGTAGTCTAAAGCACAGGGCGGGCCTGGGAAGCAAAGCTATAAGCCATGGCTAAGAGGCCACGTTTCAACTGCCAGGACGACTTCCTTCTTTGCATGCATTGAAAGTGGGCATTAAAAAGAAATATATAAATGGATTTGTTTGCATCACTTTTCATGCCAGAAAGGAGAACACACTGACTTGAGCATACTGCTCTCCGTATGGGATAGCAGGTCTATTTCATTGTGCAACATTGTATGTTATTCCCTTTCAGTTTCTAAGCTGAGGAAATAAAGAAAAAATATTCTTTGTTATTACACTGCTATTATGGCAGAGAATTTAATTGCATTCAAATCAAGGCAAAGTTATGATTCCCTTAGAAATTGTTAACGGTCCAAAACACTGAGCTCTTTTGGAGCGATTGTTGCTGTGCACCTTTACAGAAAACATTAAACTGACAGAAAGTGTGTATTATAGTTGATAAGGGAACTATTACATTGAATTTCACAACTTGTATGGGTATGTGATTAATCACAAATGCATTTTTATTGTAATTTTTATACATAGGTTATGATACGGAGCTGTAGGGTAGGATTTGTCTGCCTTATCCTAGGCATCTCAGAGTTAGATGTCTGTGCTACAGCTAATCACCCATGGCTCCTTTTAAAGTCAGTGGAGAGAAATAAGGACCTCCAAATGCTGATTTATCTTAAGATGAAATGAATGACGTCCTGGAGGCTTGTTTTGCTAGGATAACTAGCATGAGCACAGGCACCTAACTTCTGATGTCTAAACCGTGTGAGGTGAATCCATCTTCAAGGGGCAATGTGATGGTCTTTAGGAAGACTATAATTCCATCATCATTTTGGGGAGCTTTCCCTCAATAAACATGTAAAAAGTTTTGCCTTTCTTGCTTACCTGCTTTGTTAGTGTTTATTTGTCCATCCTCCTCCAGAACTGTCATTGTTCAACC
>NW_009646506.1:298397-381049 GCF_000708025.1 Charadrius vociferus | reverse complement strand
AGCAGGAATTACCCCCAAAAATGTTTTCAGTTCATTATCAAAACAAACTCGCTTGCTCCCTGGGCTCCTCAAAAGTCTCACTCTTGGAGGAAGTAGAAACAAAAGTTAGTAGAAAGAAGAATATTCCATCCAAAAAGGCAGGGAGGATATTGCTAGCAGTCTTGTCTTAATCATCTCTGTAGCTTAGAGGCAGAGAGACGAATTGGGATGGCAATAGGAGGAATTAAAAAGCAGGTACCTGAGCTTACACTTTGAAAAAATCTACAAGAAAGTCGTAATAGACACTCATGGTGATTAAAAACTGAAAATCGCTTAGGAGTTCACTCTAGGTAAATTTAGTTTGGTTTGAGGCCAAATCAGAATTAGCGTTTCCATTGAACTGTGTTAAAATACGACACATAGTTTGGGCATTATTTACGCATGTTTAAGCAGAATGAAAAAATGGGCTTTCCATCATTTTAAGCTAATGTTGAAACAATGGGGACTATTTTGGATCTAGAAATTCATATTCAATGTCCAACTCAAAAATTTATACATCCCAGTGAGAGGCCATGGTGGGGCTCATCTTTAGTTAAAAATGGCATGAAAGCATTCTGGCCACTCTCAAACCAGTGAAGGGCAGTACCAAAAAGTAGACCTGTGTTATTTGTTTTCACAAAATTCAACTATATTTCTTTTTTTTTGAAGTCCAAAGACCTCTGTGGTGTGGGGCGGGTGCCCAGTCTTCTCACCAGATTCTTCTGTTTCTGAACAACAGGGACAGGTGAGGGGAAAGTCAAGTTAGGTCTGCAGGCTGATGTGGGGAAGGTTGAACATCTCACCTGGACTTCCCTGACTCTGTTTTGGTATAACTTGTCTCTGAAGTACTATGCAGAAAAACTACTGGTGTCCCTCATTCTCATGCAGGATGCCAAATGGATTGATAGGGTGCTTGTCTCCTGCCCTCCCTCATCACAAAAAAATTCCAAATATGGACTTCTGCAAGGAGGAGAGAAGCAAGTCTGTATGTGGGTGAACTTGTGCTTTTCATGGCAAAAGGACAGTGTCTATCCAGAAGAATGTCTGTCACTGGTGGCCGTGGGGAATGGAAGGGAATCTGACCTCAGGGAAAAAAAAAAAAAGATAGGCATTTCTTCCACAGTCAAAGCCTGTGACAGTCCGTGTTATTGTAGTTTTGCAAAACCAGCTGAGGGTCACTATCAGCTTCCTTAAATTGCTGAGCCACAGCGGAGGCAGGAGTCAGGCACATGATTGTGTGAAGCGTGCAGTATTAATACCCACCCAGGTGATCAAGCTAAATATAGAGATAATGCAGCCTTTTCTGGGCGGAGGGTAAGAGATGAAAGTCTTACTGACAGTGATACAGGAGAAGAAAGGAAAGCTGCAACCTTTCTGCATCAGCTCCAAGAACATCTGCAGCCTGCTGCTGGTGGGATGGTGTGCTCCAGGCTTCAAAAAGATGGAAGCATCGCCCTTAAAATGAATACTGCCCCGGGAGTCTGAAGAAACTGTAAGGCAAACTAAATATTAACCTACCTCCGAGCATTGTAGCAGGGTATTTTTTTATGATGTACTATGCCTGAGATGGTGCAAACATCTGTTACTGGGTTATTTGTTTGGTTTGTGTCTCTGTCTGTGTGTGTATGTGCTCTTCGGAGAAGGGAGGGGAAAAGAACTGCCAGTCTCTGAAGTTCACCGTGACTCAGAGGTCCACGTGCGATGCTGAAGAAAAGCTGGATTGAGCTAGATTGAAAGAAAATGCTTTAAAGATACTTAAACAAGCCTCTGATAATTTTCAGAGGTGGAGCGCTTCATCTGGAGTTTAAAATACCTTGCTTTTCACTGTATGTGTAATGGTAAAGGGATATTTCACAACTTTGGACAGCTACGATAAAGAAATACAAAGCATTATTTCCTTCCTCTGTTGCCATGGGGCTGTCCTCTCCCCCATGAACTGCTGTTGGCAGTTCAAAGGTGTGGAGCAAACCCAAACCTCCAGCTTGCACTAATTGTGATTTCTACTGTTGACCAAAAAGGGGAAGGCAATTCTCAGTACCCGATGTCCATCCAGCAAAGCCTTTCAAAAATGAAAGAACATTGTGCCATCAGCTTTGTTCAAAACCTTTTTTATGGTCCCTGTGCATGTCCGTAACTCCTTTCCCCAAATACGTTCTTGTGGTCTGAAAAATCTGATTAAATCTGAAATTTAAGGACTGGCTGAAAATAGCGCGTATCTGAGGGTATCTGTCAGCAGCAGCCCTCGAAGGTTGCTCAGCCATGGTATTGCGTGGTCTAAATGGATGTCGCCCTGTTTTCAAATGTCTTCTTTATGCTGATCTACTGCATGGCAGGCTTTGACCTGTCTGGATGAGCAGGACCAGATATTTTATTAGCTTGTTTAATGTGATGAAGGTGGAGAGAAAAGACTGACCTATTTGTACTCTTTAGCAGACGCCAACACTTGTGACTTTAGCTGCAAGGTCGAGCAGTTAAGTAAACAAAAAACCAGAGTAACTAAGAGACTGAGTAGATCCCAGTTATCAAGAGGCGGAGGATGAGTGTTTTTCTGTTTCAATGAGGACCAAATCAGGCTACTAAGCGTCCTAACACACATCCCAATAACTGGGGATCGAGACTATTTAACTCATCTCCACAGCCACCTGTGCCCCTCTAATTCCTTTCAGAAAATAGCTACCTCCATTAATCTTATTCCATTTAACTGGATTAAGTGTTATCTAAGTGTTATCTATATTTTCTGTACTGTGACCAGAAGGGAGACTGAATGTGATACATAAGCTTGTGTGTACAGCTAAAGAAGTACTGGAGAAAGTTCACCTTCGCCCAACTCCATGGTGTTGGACGGGGGGAAATTTAGCCCAGTAACTTCTGAGGCTGTGTGGGAACATCCCCTCCCCCGCCGTGCACCAAAAGGTGTGCTTTTACGGTTCAAAATAAAATTAGGGCTTCTTTGAATGCAACTAACCTTTTGCAAAATACAGGGAGCCTTCTCCCTGCTTGGCGTGGTTGGGAGTGCGAGGTGAGGATCATCTTTGGGATCCCACCTGGGCTGTGCGCTGGGCTTGTTTGGGCACAGCTAGTTAATAACTTCAGCAAGTCGGTTTCTCAATCCTCAGTGAAATAGGAATAAATACTTCTTGGTTCCTCACCTCAGTGGTACAAAGTTTTATTTTGCTGTGTTTGAGCAGCACTTTGAAGATACAAATCCCTAGCATTACGATTTGTTTCAACATGCATGTCCTGCTAGTAAAGTGCCATGTAATAGCCCAGCTCTCATCTCATCCACAGTGGTATTAAGAATAATGCAAATGATTCAGAAATGTGAGTGGTTCAGAGCCCACAGAAGATACCAGATGTAAGCGAAGCCAACAAAAAACATCTGTGTACTACAAAGCAGTATTACAAAAGACTCTCCTAACAGTATACGCAGAATATTATTTGTATTGTAGGAGAAGCGTTCAGTATCCTCTCTGGCAGAAAACTGTATGTAAACCACAAAATCTTGTCCAAGATGTTCTATAAATACATAAACCTTGTGGGCTAGGAGATGAGTTGTAGACTGTTACTCAATCTGCCCTGGAGCAGGCCAGGAAAGTAGATCTGCTGCTGAAAGAGAAAGCAATTTTCAAGATTTATAGACCGTAAATATTTTATTTACCCTCCAAAGAAGGACTCCATACTCATTGCAAAAAATGTGTATAAAGCATGTGTATAAAGTATGTTTAGGGTTAGATCCTCTTTGGTTTTGCGTGGCTGTGAAAATAATTTAAAGCATCCTTGGAAGTCAAAAGAGTTCAGGTGTCTTTGAGTCCCATCTCATTCATCACAGAGAGGTACATTGAAGTTCTCAGGCACATCTGTCCTGGGAGCACTGAAATGTTCTCACACGCCTGTGAGCATGGAGAGCTTTTCAGACCTTAATTCTGAGCTGAGAAAATACAGATGAAACATGAATACAGAGCATTTTGGTATCACTTTCAATTCATAAGCTACTGTCCAGCATAAACTGCAAGTTGTTTCTACTTTCAGCTTTCTTATAATTGGGTCTAATCTTGCTGAAATATAGCACATCATCTCCAAATGCTCTGTATGCTCTCAGCAATGCATAAGGATAATGAACAGGGTTTTTTCGGTATGTGCATTCTCCAAGTCCCATTAGAGGTAGCACTAATATTTACTTGTTTGCATTTCAAATGAAAGGGAGTCTATTTAATAACATCAGCGATTTGGTCAATATTGGCGCAGTCCAAGTGCCAAGTGGAGAGCTGGATGACGTTTTCATTAACCTCAGCACTCTCTATAGTGCTGCAGTTTTTCTCAGGAGACTGAGCTATCTGTCACTGTAGAGTGACCAGGGCTGCCGAGGAAGTTCAGTTAGTAGGGCTGCCTGCTAAAATGAGGTGCTGAATGTGCCTCCAAGCTTTACTCTTCATCACCGTTGCCTTTGTCGCAGAAACCAGCCTGCCTGTGCTTGGTCCATTAAGCATCTTTCCTACTCTCTTCTGTGGTTGAGCCCTATAAATCCTGAACTCCATGGAGGAGACCTCAATTTTTGCCCCTTACTTGCCACGCTAGCCCTGTCTGTGGAGCAGCTGATACTTGTTCATCAGCATCCGCTTGGTGTGACTACAACTTTCTGTTCCTAAGATGTGGTTAGCTGAGATGAGAAATGCAATACATTTATTCGTTCATTGATACTCTTGTGAAAGCACATTACAGGTTATATTGCTTACATAGTTTTCTGTGGCAGTCATCACGTTATTTTGCAGATAGAAGTGGATTTGTTCTTAAAAGAGTTCTGAGGAAGGGAAGTGTACCGATTCTCATGTTAGATAGAAAACCTGTGGCAGGGAAGCAAAATGACTCGCTCAAGAAGTCTGTGGAGGAAGAGTGGGAGGGGAAATCCCATCTGCCAAAGAAAGAATTAATCCAGTCTACAGGAAGCATGGGAAGTGACTCAGTTCCAGATGATAAGAGGGTTGGAAGGCAAGTGAAAGCTGGCCTGAAATCTGGATGGATACAAGAGAGAGATGAACTGTATTTTCTGAAATTACTCACAAGAAAGTACCTGTACATATGCAGCTGAAAGGAAAACCAGTACCTGGGTTGGGCTAGGACTTAGCTGTCAGAAAATAAGGATACTGTGAATTAGGAGGTCATCTCTACTTGGCTTGAGCACACTGCTGGGCAGCAAGCTTGGAGTAGAGCTGCCTGCTTACAGGGAGTCTGAATTCAAGCCTGTGAGCAAAACATCCTCTCTTAGATCAATAGTTCTGTTCACAGCAGAGATTGCAAGACAGGGTCACGAGAAAAAAGTCGTTGTTTTGCTACTGAAAATTCTCAGTTTCTAGCTAGTAACCGTTGCCATTTTCTGCCTGTTGTATGTTACTGTGCTTAAGGTTGTGTTGCTTTATATATGTTAATATTTTTAATGTTTAAAAGTGGTGGCAAAATAGTCCTCCGGCATGCGTCTAAGTTTTTCTCATTCTAGGTTCTTGCATAGTGGTATGATGGCAGAGATTTAGGTGCTGAGAACTACAGAAGCAATTAGACTGTTCATATGAATTTAGTGAAGTTAATCTATGCTAGACCAAGTCTGTAATTCATCTAAGGCAATTTTTCACTCGTCAAGTAATTCCCAAGCAAGTAATTCTGAAGCAAATAATTCCGAAGAAGATGATTTCAACTCTTAAGTCCAAACTTTGTATTCTACACCAAAAGACACTTCTACCTCTGCATCATCTGATGGTCCCACTCAGTTATTTAGCTAATATGCCCAGTGGTGTCAGTAGTAAAAAAACTATGTCTAAAACTAAGAACCAAGTGTGTCTTAGTGAAAGGACGAAAAACTAAGAACCAAGTGTGTCTTAGTGAAAGGACGAAAATTCCCTGTCAGCAATGACTTAATTCAGCAACTGAACTGTTATCTCACAAGGATCAGGATTTCATGGCACTCTTAATAAAGAAATATTGCACTGCATGAGTAAAACTCCAGGCTTGTATCTTCCAACATCAGAGGAAGTTACCCATGACTTCCTTGTAACTGCTGAGGGAGCGAATATGTTGGCGCAGAGATGTACCCAAAGGTACAGTGACTCTACAGGAAAGAGTAAAGCCCAGTGCAATGTGAGCCAGTGTGTTTTCCCTGCGGACATTTCACATAGCTCCTATTTCTACGTGGGCTACAGATTGTAAGCAGAGATAGCTTCACAGTAGCTTTTCTGAATCACAGAGGGCAAAGCGGAAGGTAATTGTAAATCATCAGGACAAGGGAACTCAGTCATCTGAGTTTAGAAAGCATCTATGGCTCATTTTTAGGTCAAGGTTTGCAGGGAAGGTTGTTTGATTGACTCGAAGAACTTCCTTGTCAACCTTGAGATAGATCTAAACTAGGTTATTTTTGTGCCTGTGTTTCTAGAGCTTGTATTTGCAGCTCGGTGCTGCAATGTACTGCTGTTACTTTATCTTCAGCTAAAATTGAAAAAAGAGGAACACTTGCTTCCCTTGTCTTCATGATGCTGTACCTCTCCTGGGCCAACCCAGACGTTTCCTGAGCGGTCTCAGTTATTGTCCCCTGTATGCCCTGGCATCTCTCGTGACCACTGCTCAGAATGTAGATTGAAATGTGCTGTCTAAATAAACACGGTATTTTTACTTGATGTGAAGCAACTGTCCTTCCTGGTATTCAGAGTTTCCTGACGGAGGCATTTACTGATTTTATTAACAAAAATAACCCTCTCCTGTTGGGGTCAGTTTTAATTTACCTCAGCCCTGCCACAAAATTTCCTTTGGATGCCAGTGGGAGGTGAAAGAAACTTCTAGAAATAAAGACCAAATAAAATATAGGTAAAATGTAGCTCTAAAGGATGCAATATTTTAGATGAAAGGCTTCCTTCAAAGCAGTCCCGTGTATAGCAAACATGATGCCTTCAAAGCCGACAAGTGCCCAAACCAGCTTTGGTATTTAGATAACTGAATATCCCTCTTTGAAACATGATGGTGGGAGAAACTGATGCAAAGATAAAAAAATTTATTTGCAAAGGAAAGATGGACTGGCAGAAATACACATTTTGAGACCTCAAGAAAGAATCTCTTCATAAAATTACATATTGAATTAGCTTTATTGCTTCAGCTTGCAACACAAGCCTTGAATGATATTATAAATGTCCTGGTGTATTTTGCAGTCCCTCAAAAAACTATCTGTGTTAATTACAAGTCTGTCCCCAAAATTAAATGTTTTAATACAGTTTAGTTCCTTTAGTCCTTAGGGCCACAATGCCACTTATCCCAAAGCATTGTTAGTAGCACCCTGACTGTGGTTTACAAGCAGTTAAAATAAAATTTTCCTCTGAGCATGACAAAATCCTGCACTTTCCTACATCTAGGTGAGCTGTAATTCCCACCTCTTTGCAGTGACCTTTGTGTCAAAGCCAAACAGCGAATTTGGGGTGAGCGTTGTGCAGGTGATGGTGCGGGCAATAATCTCATTGCCTAATTTAAATGTCAGCATTAGAAAGCTGGTTTGCCTTGGCTCTGCTTACAGTCAGCAGAGCCTAATTCACACGTGGTTTGGTTGAGCCAAGCTATGCTGTCTGGTGAAGACTTATTTTTTTTTAGCCTCTCCTAAGGCACCCATGCCGGATGCATGAAACAAGGCAGCGTGAGTAACCTCCCCGAAGGAGACAGGTGCCTTGCATCAAGAAAAAAGCTTGCTACGTGCACCTAGGATGCAACTGTGTGTGAGTCTAATGCGCAAATGGGGAAGAAAGGGTCACAGTCTGCTTTGGGGAGAGGCAGCGAATACCCAATTGGGACAGTCTGTGTGAACCTTCATAGATAGCCACAAACTCTAAGCACGGAGAGACCAGTACCATAACTAAGCTTCCCAACATTTCGTAGGTGAGGAGCCTGCTGTGAGCTCTCCCTGTGCCCAGAGGAGACAAGGCTGGCTGGCTGGCTGAGAAGTCTACAATGGCAACTGCACCTCCCCTGAAACCCCAGGTGGGATTTTTGCTTTCTGGGAGCAAAACCACACTGGAGATATGGCCTAATAGGAAGTCAAGTGAAGACAGACCCAGTCATCAACAAGAGAAACAGATCTGGGAGGGAAGTGTGGTGAAGGTCAAAGCAGAAGGACGCTAGATAAATTCAAAATACACATAGTCTAATTATAAAGGTGTAAAGGAGTAAACTCCTTTCGGTCAAATGAGAGGAGATTTATAAATCTTCTCTTGCTACAGAGAAAAGAGCTGATATATTAGGAAGAATATATTTGAAGCAGCTTAATGTTACTTAAGGATGTGCCAGCTTAATCATGTTCATTAACAACTCTTTTTAACAGGCAAAGCCACAGAGATATAGAGAACTAGGGAAGAGACCCGATTTTATGCTCAGCCCTGAAAAAAAGCAAAGAATATTAAAAACACTGTGCAAAGAGAAGGAACGATTTGCCGCTATGGACATAAGCAGACCCTTGTACCAGGTATGCAGGATCATCATCTTTGGTCTGGTTTGTGAGTATTTCATTGTTCCATTTTCAAACTTCCTATCTGATAACGTATAAAGGAATATGTATTCTAGACAACTACCTCATTAGAGTACAGATTTGTTTCATGGAAAGCCGGATGTTTTCAATGACATGTAAGAATGCTGCAGCTAAAAAGCATTAAAATAGCTACAGCTTGCTGCGCATGTTAACGCAGAGTGAGCCTACATGAGTACACTGTGCAAGTAGCTGTGCTTCTTTCCAGGGGGCTGGAGTTTATTGCTTGATTTTCTTTGTTGATGAAAATTGTGCTATGTTAAAGATCTGATTTTGAGTCTTACACAATTTTATTTTGCCCATTGAAAAAATGGAGAATAAACTCCTCAATTTTCAATAATACTTTCAGATTTTCTGAGATCTGAATGCTCCTCATTGCCCTGCCTCCGTATCACTTTGGAAGGTGGCTGTTGGAGCCTGGGGTGGGGATCAGTCAAAGGTCTCCCACAATATCAGGAGAAATTAAAAAAAAAAGTCTTATTAAAATCTCACAGAAATAATAGGTATTTCTGATTTAACTCTCAAATTTGAAATAACTGTTCATTCACAAACTTCTGAGTGTCTCCCATTGCAGAAATGGGGGTTCCTATGAGGTGATAAGCAGCGGCTCTTAAACATCATGGACCAACATTTCAGAAGTGTTTAATTTTGTTAGAGGAGAACTCTTTCAAATTATAGGTGCCAAAGATAGTAATTTTCTGGTTTATGCTGTATAAATAGATATGTATCACTCAAATATGACAACAGAGAAGAGCCGAAGCATCCTCTGTGTAAGGCAAAGATACAACTAACTTGAATTATTTTCTGTTCTCTAAGGATATCGAAGAAGACAATATTGTGGCAAGGAGCAGTTCATTGAATGTATGTGACAATCAGGAGCTTGCCAAAAGCCTCTCGGAGACATGTTTGGTATTGTTAATTCTTGTGATCACATCAAGTTATTCATCTTTTATCAATTCAGATGGCTCTCCTTCTGGGGACAGCCCATCTCTCAGCTGACATTTGATGTGTACTGTGTTAGCATCACTGCATCTCTGACAATGAAGGAAGGGTACAGTAGATTGCATGAAGAATCAGAAAAATGTTGCTGCAGTGTCACTTGCACAGCAGCAAGGGCCAGCCTAGTGACCACAATTGAAAAAAAAATCAAAGATTTGGGAGATAAAAAGATCTTCAAGCCGAGAGCATCAGTCTGACCCATAGCTCCCTTTCACACATGATTCTGCAATACAGTGCTGGTGTGTTGCACCAGCAAGACTCCCAGTCCCTTTAAAAACTGAGATCTGTGTCTCCAGATTAAAGATACATAGATGATGAAATGTGCTGCGACATGAAGAGTGTGCTCTGTCACTCCTAGCTAGCAGGGGCATTAATTGAACTCATTTCCTCCTCCCTTTCGCAGGACATCAGCAAAAGGGAAACAGCAGCGACTTGCTGGAGCCAGGGGGACGATGCATCCCCGGGAGGGCTGGGCTTTTCGGGGTGTGGTGTGGGGCTGGCACAGGATCCTGCTGGGGATGTTCTGTTTACATCCCTTGCATCAACTTATGTTACTTTCTTGCTATACGCATTGACCCGTGGAAAGACAACCTTGCTGATTGCAACTGCTCTTGCTGCAGTCATTTAACTCTTTCGTATTGAATCCAGAGAAGCTGTCTGGAAGTGTATCATTTTCTAGAATTGATTTTTTAAATATACAATGACAGTGGGCCTTTCAGCAAGGCCATCAAGAAATTAAAATGAGACATAGCCTTGGCAGTTTCTAGGACACAAGTCAGGTATATGGATAAATGAGTAGATTAGAGAGAAATGTAATTTTGTTTTGCAGTGGAAAAATGCTAAGGAGGAGGGAGACATTTTGAGGGCTGAGCAAATCACACCAGAAATGACTATAGCTTCTAGATCCAGTTAGGGCTGATTTTTTTTTTCCTTTTGATTGTACATGTCTTTCAGATAAAAATTCCAACTCTATAAAAGAAAAGAATTTTCCACCATGAGGATGGAGAAATACTGGTATAGGTTGCCCAGAGAGGTTGTAAAACCTCCGTCTTTGGAGATACCCCAAACTTGACTAGACATGATCCCAAGCAACCTGCTGTAACTAGACCTGCCTTGATGAGTAGAGGACCTCCAGAGGTCCCTTCCAACCTACGTGATTCTATGCCAACGGTAATGTGGTTTTTTTCATTTCAAATACGAGTAGAGGTGGACCTGTACAATGTTTAGTGACATTATGTGTTAATATAACAATTTAAAAGGTCTCAGCAAGATCCCTTCCCATATTATCTTTAATACAGTCTTAAAATAAGAGAAATTACTGCTATTCTGGATCAATACCAGCTAGGTAAGTAAATACACAGACGGGTACATGCCCTAGCTGGAAGCCTCAATCGGACCAGTCGCATGTACAGCCACGGCCTGAGGTGCAGTAACTACAGTGGTAACAGCAACTCTGGTTTCAGCCCCCAGTTACATTCCGAAACACAGACCTGCCAGAAGTTGACATTAATTTGTTTAGGGGGATGTCATTATATCACATAGAGCAAACACGTGGGCGCACTATGTCAGAGGGACCCTGTAGGGCATTGTGGATGACGTACCTCCAGCATGTGGATGGCTTCACGCTGGAGGAAGGGAGGGTGATGAGCTCTTAACCCTGCTCAGCGCTGCCATGCAGGACAGGATGTGAAGAAGGATATGTTCCTCACTCAAAACAATGCAAAGGTTTTTTTTTATTATCTAGTCAAAATATAATTATAGAGATTGGAATTTGGCTGCAAAACCTGGGCTAGCCTGTCTACAAAGGCAAAGTGAGCCAACTTACTGAACCTTGGTCCTTGGAAGTGTCTTTGGGTTTTTGCACCATGAGATTCTGAGGCTGCCCAGTCTCTTCTTGAAGGATGCTTTTATGATTAAGCTGAAAAGTTATGTGAATTTTTTAAAGCTTTATCTACTTCTGCTTACATTCCCGTTAAGCCTAAAGTCAAACTGCTTCTATGGGAGTGACAGCTCCACTGTGAGTGAAAGGCCAAATGAAAATTATGTAGAGATCTCATTTGACAGGGCCACTTCAGACAAAAGAAATGTTAAACAAATAGCCTTACACAATGGGAAATGGTGAACTTCTGCTGAACCTTGCTGATGGCTGGGTGCCAAAGGAAAGTTTGACGCTACCCGCATGTTCTCTTTTGGAAATCTCTCTGGTTTTAATGTCTGGCGTTTGTATACCATTTTAAATGGAAAATGAAGAGTGTTTAATTATCTTTCCAGGGTATGACAGCTGATTGATAGAAATTAAAATATCTGTCCAGAACTCCTATGCTTCAGAGAGTGAAAATCCTGCATACTGGTAATTACTCAGGTGATAAAAACCTAGGCCATATTAAGCCGTAGACAAATGGGTGAGACTAGATGATTTTGCAACATAACAATAGCATCAAAGAAAATGAAAACATTCAGGTGTATCACCCTGAATGAGTGTTGCTTTCAGACTGCAATCTGCTGCCACAAGCAGTAAAACCAGTCATGGTCTGGGTAACTTTTCAGACTTGTCTACTTGGCTAGGCAAGGCAAGGCAAGGGATGTGGGTAGAAACAATATCTTTTCTTAGGATCGATGGAGTTAGAAGCAGCTTTCCAGCTTTCAGGACTATTTGTCCTTCAAATTTTGAAATAAAACTGCAATTTCTTTGCCTAATATAAACCAAATCCTGGCCAGGAGAAGGCTCTAACAACCAACCACCTTGTCATTACCTTCTGATATTCCAGATTTAATTTTTTTTTGGTGATTACAGAAAAGCTGCAGTCTAATATTTTAAACATTCTGATCATTGCTATCTGCAGTAACTGCAAAGAACAAATTACTAAAGTGATCGATGTCATAAAGTAAAATTAACTATTTGAAATGGAAAGCTGCCATCACAGTCTGATGACACCAATTAAAGTTGCAGAAAATGCAGCTCACTGTTTGAGCCAAAAGAAAGAGCATTGGCCAGGTTGTTTTAAGGTGTGTGCTGGTCATTATCCTTTTAACTCAGGATGGGTTTGAGCTTTAAATCTGAAATTCAAAGGCAAATGTCCTGAAAGGATAGAAGGTGCTTAGGTGCAGGTCTGCATCCCACCCCAACCCCCACTTTTAGTAAGAACTTTTAATTCTTCTGAAAGAAGGAGGAGGGATACCTCAAAAGGCTCAGAGCTTTTAGTCAAAGATGCTTCTAGCTGAAGTTGACTGGAGAAGTTCACAGATTTGCTGGAATTACAGCCTGGTTTTCCCCAGTCCTCTTGTATGATGCCTACAAAATGCTTGGCCGTAACTAGAGCTCAGGAGCCCTCAAATCATGGCTAAATGCACAAGTGAAGACAGTCTAATTGGACCGACATGCTTCCCAGTCTGTGAGTTTTCTGGTTGGGATCCTGAGGACATGTGCCAAACCCAACTACAGGTAAAAATTTCCCTGTTGAACTTGCTGGGTTTGACCTGTTCTGCTCAGAGCAATGTTTCTGCTCTCCTCACCTGGCTCAAGTTCCTGAAGTGAAGAAGGGTGGCTGATGACCTGGTTGCATCGGTGGCTTTAGGGGATACCATTACATTATGGGTCAGGGCTTGCTAGTCAGGGTACGCAAGTGCCGGTGCACATCCTTCTATGTGAAATGCCTTTGAAATCCTCAGGGGATGCAATGTAAATCTAATAGAAATACCAATTATATGAAATTGGCCTGACCAGTAATTTGTCTTCTGAGGAGATGCTGCTGGTTAGAATTTTGTCATCAAATAGCAAGCGGTGAGGGATGGGTCAGTCCTTCTC
Source organism: Charadrius vociferus (assembly GCF_000708025.1). Taxonomy (NCBI): domain Eukaryota; kingdom Metazoa; phylum Chordata; class Aves; order Charadriiformes; family Charadriidae; genus Charadrius; species Charadrius vociferus. Next base: position 367,685 of record NW_009646506.1, on the reverse strand, counting down.
ATTAAATCCTCCTTTGCAGAGATGATTTGACCCCAAGGATTTGTAAAAATAAATCTCAAAGCAGCTCAGCCTTTCATGTGGGCCAAACTGCAGTAAGCAGTGGGTGTTTTAATACAAGATATACCTGAATCCACAGAATCCTTGCAAGATAATTGCCCACCTTCAGCTGACACCAGTTGGGCATTTTCCAGTGTGATGACATACTCAGGGCTGCTTTCAGGAACAAATTGTAAACATTTCTAGCTACAGGATAAATACAACTTGGTTTGCCAAGTGCACTCTCTTCCCTTGGTTTGCCAAGTGCAGCTGAATGTGAGATGTATTTATGTTGAAGCAGGAAGACCCATGAACAACTTACCCAGCTTTTCTATCCCTTTTCTCTGCAAAAATACTAATCCACAGCCCAAAAATTACTTCAGGAGCTAAGCTAAACACTATTTTTCTGTGTGAGAGCCCATTACTTAAGTGCTGTCCTATTTTGTTTAACAAGCATGGGCTCTTCCACTCCCTGTCCTCTCTGCCATTTACAGTGCTAAACATGCTCAGCTGAAAGTAAAAAGCTTTGATGCTGTTTTCTAGCTGCTAGCTTTAAATTTAGTAAAATTAACTTACTGCTTCTCAGGCACTCTTTCTGTTATAAAGACTGTATCTGCCACATCAGTCCTACCTGCTCCAGCTCATTAGCTTCAGTGCTGTTGAGAAGGTTGAGGGTAGGAGAAAATCCAGCTTGAGATCTCCTGGCTGCCAACTGTTGCTGCTGAGTGTGCTGGGACAAGAAGGAAAAGCCATGAAAGTCTCTGTTCTCTTATCTTCAAGCAGAAAACAACCATAAATTCAGGCAGATCACATCTGCTGAAGGAGATGGTGGCCTTCATCACTGAAACCACACTTACAGTTAGGGTCAGGATATGGTTCTTCCCCACACCAGGGTCATGGCAAAGTCATAAATGGAACAGATCATTACTGAGTGCAACGCACCCGAACCATCAGTTGCAACTGAGGTTGTCACAGAAGTATAGGAAGAATGGTACCAGCTCTAAAGCTTTGGTAAACTCGTGTTTGCTATCACAGTCTAATGGTTTCAATTGCACCTCTGAGCGAGCGGGTGAGCAACATTCACTGTGCAGAAACGTTTGTAACAAAGCTGAGTTCTAACATGTCCCTCCCCAGAAACAAAATGTTTTCTGAAGTATAGACTATAATAGGAAGTTGGGTTTTTTTGCTTCGGAATATGTTTGATAGGGAAAAAAAAAATCTGTTATCATGCCTGAAATGGATTTTCTACCTGGACTTCTGTAGCAATTTTTGATGGCTTTGCACAGTATAGTTTCAGGCATCAGTGTGGGAACTAGAGCAGTGTGGGGATCCAGTTTGGCTCTCAGTGTCAGCAGGCTCATTCTCTGGCTTCAGGACAGTCCGACACTCTGTGCAAGGTGGGCAAGAAATCTCTGAGCATATTATTTTTCTTCTGGTTAGTAATCAGAGAGCACAAAATTATATCAGAATCATTGGTTGGCAGCCAGCCAATTTTCTAATCCTCTTCCAAAAGGGGAGGAAAAAGAAAAAAAAACCCTCAAAATTAAAAGAAGGAATATTATTAATTGCTACCAAAAAACCCAACAAAACCCCAGACTGTTTCATGAAGCCTGATTTCCTGCGAGCTGTCTTACATTACCACCCCTCTTGCACTGCCATAGCCCACAGTCCAGCGAACCTCTTAGGGTACACGATCACAGGGCCTCCAGATGCTAAGCTCTGTGCAAAACATCTTCGGCTTTCCTCTCTTCATCTCCTGGACTTATCCTTTCACCAGTTCCTCTCTCATGTCGCCTGTGGCCCCCACAGCAACCTTGTGTCTCTTCTTTTATTTTAGTGTCCCCCAGGCAGAAGGCAGCACAAGCTGTTCCCTGGAGCTTGGTGCCTGTGGATTAGTTGGTGAGTACATCCATGGCCAGCGGCATAGGAAGCAAGTTCTCCCTGCCTTTCCCTCTGCAGCAGCATCAATAACATCACTTTTCTCTAGGTGCTTCTCTATTTTTATGAAATTTAGAGGACTTTAATTTTTTTTTAAGATCTTTACTGCAGCTTGCTAGCTAGCTTGGGTTAAAGCCGATCACGGTCTGATCCTAACAGCCTCGTTTCCACAGGAAACCAGGCTAAAAGACTTCTCCTCGCCTGCACTTGGAAGCTGCCAGTTTGACAAGCTGCCAGAGCCTGCCTGACAAAAGCAGACCTCTCTGTGCTTCCTCCTGCAATTACTTTCCCATGGAGCCCAAAGGTGAACTGCCAGGCCATTGATCTCACTGCAAACAAGGTATTGGCGGCAGTGGCAGGAGATCTCCGTGGGGATGAAGTGTCTAGAAATGACACACACTGGCTGCTCGTTGCATTGATCTGGTAACAACTGGTCCCTAAATGAAGAGGAGTCACCGAAAGTGAGCCATAGGCTGCTATTCTTATTTTCATTAGTAGCTCTGAAAAAGTCGTCCACTCAAAAGTTAGGCAAGGCATGTCACAACTTTATCTCAGCTTCAGCTCCCTTGCAAGTTCCTCCAGCCTTTGAACAGAACCCTTGCTTTAATCTTTAGAGGACCTCTAAATGCCAAGTCAACACGATAGCCTGCTTCTTCCTTGTTATTCAGTGACTGATCCCATTTCTCTGTTTTCAGCACAGGATCGAAAGGCTGATGTGAGATGGAGCTATTCATTCCTATGTGTTCTGGTGGGTGGCATGGCTCAGTCTGCCGCCTTGCACTGTGCCAGCGTGAACCCTCAGCACCCCTGCCAAGCCGGGGACTGGCATTGTGACCGGTCCATGGACAAGGAATTAAAGTCCCTAAAAATAAAGGCACAGCCCTCTGTTGGTTTTGAGTGTCCATCTGCCTAGGCTCTCACTCTCCAGAGCCTACACCCCTTGCAGCACAGTGACAGAGCTCTCGGTGACTCAAGTTGCAGCTATGAACGATGAGCATTCCTGTAAATCAGACAAGCAGGATCTCGAGCCAGTCAGCAGAAATCTGGCAAACCATTAAACAGCAGCTGTCTCTGAGAAACATGATGTACAAAACTCAAGTAATAGCAGCAGTGGTGGCAGCTGTGGACTTTCCATCACCTGGACTGTAAGGTCACCCCTGGCCTTCCTGCGGGCTTTGTCTCGCTCTACAGCAAAGAGAAAGGGGTCCCACAGGACAGAGTTTTCATCCTCACGCAGACCTTTTCACCCCCAGGCTGACACAGAACACATCCATCCTGTTCACCACACAAAATGTCACATGTGGGGGCAAAGCCATTCATTTTTAAACCAGGTAATATCCCTAATTGAGCCCCACAACTTGGGGACAAGAAACTGTGGCACAGAGGAAGTCCTTGAATAGCGGGTGATAGCAGGATTTGGGACCTTTACCCACTTCTGCAGCTGAAGCTAGTGTCATGTCAAACCACACATTAACCACACATTCCTGAGGTCTGTCTGCTGCTCAGGGGAAAAATGTGTGTGAGCCAGTGATCAACGGCTGAGAGAACCGATTTAAGTTGGATACGAAACTTCAATGCTGGCACTTCTGAAGTGCTTGAATTTGCAAATCTAAAAGCACTGGTTTAACACGGATGTTTGTAAGTGTACAGGCTTTTAAAATGGAAGCTGAGCTCCCCACCTGGCCCTGAAATCCCACCCTGTGTTCATCAGAACCTACATGGACCACCAACAAGGCTGAAATTCTTCAGTGTGCTGCCCAGACCTCTGAAACGTGTGCTTGCAGAGTAGCTGGTCATGGTAGTTGTCTCTCGGAGGGGATGGATGGGCCACTTTGATGTCGACCCTCACAGCTGCTTGCTGGCCACAAAGCAATGAAAAGATGCAGTGAGGGAATGTGGTCACCAAGACATGGACACAGCACGGGAGCCAACAGGAGGAATGGGAGGTCTGTGTGAACTGTAGGGCTACAAGCGTATTGGGATAATGGGGGCATGGCAGGATAGCTCATTCAACTGGAGGATGTTTGGGAAGGACAGCCTGGGAGGGGAAGTTGCTCTGTGTGAGAGGGGAGAGGGGATGGATGGAGATATGCCCAGAGATGGATGAAAAACCAGCTGAGAGCTTGTTGATCAGGGTTACTGAGAAGACCAGAATCAGTGATTTCATCATGGGTTTCAAAGGATTGTCATCAGCGGTGCCAAGTCCATCTGGATGCCAGTCACTGGTGGTGTACCCCAATGGTCAATACTGGGGCAAATCCTGTTTAACACCTTCTTAATGACCTGAATGATGGGGCAGAGAGCACCTTCAGCAAGTCTACAGATAACACGAAGCTGGGAGGAGTGACTGATGAACCAGATGGGTGTGCCATCCAGAGGGACCTCAACAAGCTGGAGACACAGGCCGGCAGGAATTGCTTGAAGTTCAATGCGAAGAAAGGCAAATTCCTGCCCTTGGGCAAGAACAACCCCAGGCACTAGTATGTTCTGGGGGCCAACCATCTGGAAAGCAGCTTAGCAGAAATCCTACCATGCTTCCACATCCTGGCTGGGGTGTCCATGTTGAGCCTGGACTAGGGGAAGAAACAGACAACCTGCCTGCCCTGCGACCCCCACCAGAACCACCATGGCAGCTCTAACTGCGTGGCTATGTGCAGATAACCATGGAGACAGCTTAGATGTTACAGCAATCATTTCAAGAGCTTGGCATGAATCATAGAATCATAGAATGGTTTAGGTTGGAAAGGACCTTGAAGATCATCGAGTTCCAACCCCCCTGCCATAGACAGAGACTCCTCCCACTGGACCAGGTTGACCAAGGCCACGTCCAGCCTGGCCTTGAGCACCTCCAGGGATGGGGCCTCAACAACCTCTCTGGGCAACCTGTTCCAGTGTCTTACCACCCTCAAAGTGAAAAACTTCCTCCTGATGTTTAATCTAAACCTGCCCTCTTCCAGTTTAAAGCCATTCCCCCTGGTCCTATCGCTACGTGCCCCAGTAAAAATTCCTTCCCCAGCTCTCCCGTAGGCCCCCTTTAGGTACTGGAAGGCCACAATAAGATCTCCCCGGAGTCTTCTCTTCTCCAGGCAATTTGTTGCGCTGTGGAAGGCACTCAGGCTTCTGTTCAAGGGGTGCAAATGGAAACCAAGAAGAGCTTGTGCATGATCTGATTCACAGCCTTCCGCTCTTACCTTGTACCTCTAAGTCATTTGTCTGTTTTAATCCATCAAGAGATGGGATGAGGGCTGTGCACCATTTTTTACATGATGCCTGTCTGGGGCAGTGAAGTCACAACAACGTTTTTTAACATTAGAAAGAGAACAAGGTAATAACTGTGCCTGGAACCCCTGGGAGATCAATTTCTCAATGTCTACAGAAGTCTTCAAAATGCCAAGGTTTCAACATTTTCGTATTGAAAGCAGGAACAGTGTATGAGAGCACGATGGAAATCGCTGGAGAACCTCACTGTTGTCAGACCCCAGTACAAAACGTGACTGAAAATATTTCAATACATCCCAGTATGCTTTTGCAACCCTGTTTGCAGGAAAGTTTTTCATCAGAAGAGGTGCTCAAGGAGCAGGATGGAGCAGAAGAATGTCCGACTATTGATTTGCATCTGCCTGAATGCACAGATTTCTATAATTGTTCTTGTTAACCAGAATCTCACTCAGTAGGAGAGATTTTTACCTGCAGCAATTAATTTATTAAAGCTACGCGTTGCATTAACCAACAGGGTTTATTCCTAACACGATGAAGAAGGATGCACATGCAGAGCTGGCTTTTACCTTTTCCCTTTTTCACATGGAAGTGCCTAACCAACACAGAAGACAGAAATCTCATTTTTACATGACAGTCCCCCCCTACCTGTGCAATGCTGCCCTCTCCCCTGCCCCAGGTGGGCAGCATCTGCTGGAGGAGTGAGGAGCCATGGTGTGCATATTGAAGGGTCTGGTGGCGCTGGGAACTGTCTGCAGCAGTAATTGGCAGGAAAGAGGCTTTCTCCTGAATTAGTCAGAGCTGTCAACTGGAAGCCAGTCTAGGGTTAGATGAGACCATGGCATTCATTTTGGTTTGGTTTAGACCGAGGACAAATTAGTGGTAAATTAATTTTCACTGTCCATACACAAACACAGCTCCTCTGGTATGTTGACACTTCTGACTTTATCATCTGTTGATACCCTCTCATCAAAAAAAACCTGGACAAATTAGTTGCCAAAGGTCTTATCATACCATAATATGGATATTACTAGTCATTGAAGTCTGCATGCACAAAAATGCTTCACAGTTCACATCCTATTCTTTCCTGCTTCACTAGTTTTTGAGTCTGTTCAGGGAGGACAAATTACATGGTCAAAAATTACACTTAGTGGGTTTCACGGCTTAGCCAGAAAAGTCTGTGCTCAAAACATGGCACAGTCCATGTGGCTGTCCCAGTAAGGAATAATCATAAAAAAGCTCTGGGGGAAGTAGCTGGCTTGATTTTTATCTTGGTTTTCTGAATTATGCGTCTAAGTCATGTTTCTAAGTTTACCCTCTGTAGAGAAAGGCAGAAGTTTAACTGGCTTTTCCCTCTCTAACTGCTTCGGCCACAAAATTTTCCACTGGTGGAACAAATTCCTTCCAAATGCCAGTGAGCAGCCTCAAACTCAACAGCCTTGTCTGCAGCCCCACAGGGGTACTTTGCCCCACAGCGGGACCTTCGGCTGCTGTGTTTTAGCCTGGTGGCACTTGGGGGAAGGAGTATTTATTTCCCCTGTTCCTCTGGGAGTTTCAGAGCCATCACTGCTATTTACAGGCTGATGAAGTTTGGCACGATGTGGGTACGTACTTCTTGGGTTTTTCTTCTTGCTCTGGGTGCCTGAGGCACCGCAGTTATGATGTACATCTGCCCAGCACAGCAAGCGTTTCTTCATGAGAAGAGAAAAAGGGGGAAAAAAAAAGAAGTGCCCTCAAGTTTGTTAGTCCTTGGAACTGATCTGAGCTGCGTGACTATAATTTTAGCAATTAAAATTGTGTCGTGGGAGTTAGTCTGGAGATGATCAAAGAGTGTAGTTGATGTTTCTTGTTCATTAGATAATATGATCCCTTTTGCTAGATGAAAACTGGAAATGAAGCCCGGCTTTCCCTGGGGATGATGGCCAGTGGCTGGGCTGCACGAGGTGTTGGTCAGCAGAGGTGCTTGCTGGACTCAGCTGGAGGAGGTGGATGGTGCATCCTCAGTCTTCTCACTTCCCAGCAGTGCTGCTGCTGAGCTCAATCAGGTGAGAAGATCTGACTGCTCATTTACTGCAGGGTTTTCCAGCCTGCTAAAGCACAGACACGGGCAGGAGCAGGCCCATGGTCTCCATTGGGCCGGAGGATAGAGTACTAAGGGGTGCTTCTGAAAACCCCACCGTGTGGCTTGCTGGCAAGCAGTGGAAGGCTCATATTCAGGGTCCCCGCTGCTCCCTGACTCCTCTCAGGGATGAGATTGTCAAAGTTACTGCTTTCCATTTTTGCTTTCACTTGCACTTGTAACTGGTGTCAAAGACCCCTCAGTCCATATCATTGCTACTTCTTTCCCTCAGCTCTTTCCAGTGACTCTCATGATCTGCTGCTGCTTTGGGTTTGCAACTGAGGTTGTGTTCAGTCAAGGTTTGCAGGTGGAGAAGAATGATAACACCAAACACAGGTTTACGAAATCAGCATCTGTTTTCTAATTTTGTTGTCAGTTGTCCTAGCACTGGGGACACTTGAATTGTCCAAACAGCATGTCCAATTACAGAGACAAAAATAGCCTTTTGTGGTGCATTGGCTTGGGGTGGCATCTGGGCTATACCTGTCCTCCAGCTCATGGTAACCTCAGCTCAGCATCCCTTTATCTCGGTAGGAGCCTTATCCTGGCTAGAGCCAAGCGGGGCTAAAAGGGGAGCAGGGGAGAGCAGGAACACCAAAACAGCACAAGGGTCTGTTTTCCTTTCAGCACAAAGATGGCTCCTGTCATGGCTAATCATATCAGTCAGGCCTGCGAAGAGGTCAGAACAGACCCCGCCGCAGGTAAAGGGCTGAAGGGATTGCTTGACCAGTAGCAGTTCCTTGGATGAGTGGAATATCTGGACGTGTGACAAGTGCCATTTTCTAGGAGATCCTCTGAGTCACTCCCAGATTTCATGTCTCCATTCCCCAGGGTTTCTGGAAACAAATGGCAAGTATTTTTCTCCTGATGTTTTTAGTGTTCACATGCCAGGAACTGACAGGAAAGGCTAAGCACACTATTTTAATTTTTTATTTTAATTTTTTTTTTTTTTAAATCTCATGGAGATTTGAAATCCTGTCTACAGCAGGGCGGTGACCCAGGACACGAGAGGAATATCGTTTTCCAGCCTGCTGGACGCAGCGTATCAGAGCCCAGGGCGGTGCCAGCATTTTGATGGTGATGACTTGAGCTGCGAGGAGCCTCGGACGCAGCCAGACTCCCCCAGCCCTGCCAGCGCTGCTTGTCATCCTGACCTTATGTTCCAGTTTGAGGGCAAAAGGCCTATTTTTTCCTTTCTGTTAATTTTAAAGAGATAAATATAGCCAGCGAAGTGACCTCCTACTCCCGTGGAAATCTTTATGTTTAAAGCTGAAAATGTGAAATTTAGCAGTAGCTCTTTTTTATTTATAGGCTGCTCATTGTTTCGCTTAGCATGAGGCTATGTTGTGTGCCTTCAAACACAGTTAATTAGCACAAGGTCAGCTAGCTTTGCAAAACAATAACACAAGCCTTTATTTTACTAAACAATGATTTTCTAAAAAAAAAAAAAAAAAAATTTACCAGCAGCTAATAGCATGTTCAATGTTGAAACGTGATTGAATACAATTTTGAATAAGGTTTCCTGAAGATATATTTTTGTTTGAACAGACATCTAGGTAATCCTGGCTCGGTTGACCTCTCTGGGGTCGGGTACGGATTTCACCCTGGCTCTGACATAGCTCCCACCAGGTAAGAATCAGGCCTCCACTTTTACCACCCAGGACATGAGCCACAGGCAAGAAGAGATGGTCATCTATAAGAAAGAAAAGATGTTTCCCATAACAGCAGCTCTGAGGAGGACCCGAATGAGCAGCACTGACCAAAAATAGGCTGTGATACAAAATTGACTTGGAACTGAGACCCTTCCTAGAACTGTCCAAAGCTTTTTATTTTCCCCATGGTGACTGCAGGATTGCTAGGACACGTGTTCGTTAGTCTGCAGGAGATTATTGTAATGAATAATAATGGATGTGACAGAACCCCGAGGTAACTCAGTGACTCTGGAACTGCTTCCCAGTTCCCCCATGTTTGGCTTTCGTCCTCTCTGTGGCCTTCTGCCACACACAGAAGAATGACAATAAGATTCTGGAACTGCTTCCCAGTTCCCCCATGTTTGGCTTTCGTCCTCTCTGTGGCCTTCTGCCACACACAGAAGAATGACAATAAGATGATTGGGATATCACTTTATTAAAAAACTAAGGAAAATTAAACTATAAACTAGACTGCTGGTTAGAAAGGACTTTGCTTAAGGGTCAGAGAATGGAGCACGGTTATGGTGCCTCCCTGGAGACAGAAGCTTTTTCCCAAACCACAGCCAAAAAGGCTGTGAAAGCATGTCCCGTGTGCTGCAGCATGGTGTTGGCAATTCCTTTCAAGAAAGTTACAATGATCTTTTTGGATGAAATGAAACTAGTAAAGATCACCAGATCACGGAACAGTTGAGGTTGGAGATATCTCCAGGTGGCTCTGGAGATGTCTAATCCAACCATTCTGTTCAAAGCAGGATCAGCTGGACCAGGTTGCCCAGGACTACATCCAGACAGCACTTGAATTTCTCCAAGGTTGGAGACTCTACAAGCTCTCCTGACAACCTGTTGCCTTGTTCATCTGCCTTGTTCATCAGCAAACAAGTTTATCTTATGTTTAGGTGTGATTTCATACATTTCAGTTTGGGCCTATTGCCTCTTGTCCTGGTACTGGGCACCACTGAGAAGAGCCTGGGTCCATCTTTACCCTTTTCCGTCTGTTTTTAGGTCAGATAGAGATGAGTGAAGTAACCTCACTGAAGGCAAACCTGAAGGTTGGACCTAATGAGGATTTAGGTGGAGAACAAAAGTTTAGTTTTCTAAAATGGGAACTGTAACTGTCCTTTGGTTGCACAGAAGTGCACAGCTTTTGCTTTTGGTATACAATTGCCACTAGTTCATATTAGCAAAAGGGCAGCTTTGCTACCAAGGGGCTGCTTGCTGCCCCTCTGGGCCACTCCTGCGAATCATGCAGGAGGCTGGTCAGGCTGCACCTTGAAGCTGTTGCTGCCGGAGAGCGCAGTGATGTCCTGAAGGTTTAGATGTCATCTGTGACTCTGCTGATCACTGTCTTTTACATCAAAGGGAAACACAAAAGCCGGTTTGCCAGATCATCTGAAATGGTACCAGCAAGCCAAACTCTGCTCCTGTTTCCCCTGGAAAACGCAAGAGCAGGTTTACCTGAGCTTGGATTCAGCCCAAAACTGCTGCAGACAGAGGCAATCCCCGGCTGTGGCTGGAGAGAGGAGGTCCCTGGCTCCCCTCCAAGGGCCAGTGCCTCCTTTTTCCCTCTTCAGCCAGAAAAAGGTGATTTGGGGGAGCAGGCACTTTCGGCACTGTGTGAAGCTGTCAGCACAGCCTCCGCACACTGCAGGGAGGTGCAGAGATGTGTGAGGGGAGATGGCAGAAACCAGAGCTATGCAGGGACACCTACCAGATTTTGGATGAAAGCAATAGGGGCTGCTGGCTCTTCCCAGGCTGAGCCCACATAGAGACTGCCCAGCTTGACAAATGCCTGCAGAGACACTGCCAAGTGTGGGCAATGATGTTGGAGCGGAACAAGAGTCTTTTTGAGGGTACCAGGTAGAGGACTGGTGCTACCCGACAAATACCTGGTCATGCAACCTCAAAGCAAATGCCTGCTTGCATGCAGGGTCCTGCTACCTCTGGAGAGAGTGTCTCCATCCATCACCTTCTGAGACATGGCTGTGCAGGATGAAGGGGTGTTCCAGGCGAAGGAGGTTGGATCAGCTGGGTGCTGCTTACTTTGCTTTGGTACTTTCACAGAGGCAACTTGGGTGAGAAAGATGAAAGGGAGCCAGGAAGTTTGTATGAATTTTGCATGTATCCCCATATTCAGGATAGCAGTCCTAGTTATCCTGGACTTTCATTTCTCTGAGAAGAAAAACATTGGGTTCTGAGACAGTTTTGAGTAGTACTTTATCTGCTGGGTGGTTGTTTTTTCTGACAGGGGAGGCAGTTCTGTACTTGTAAGTGGCATGCCTTGTTATAAACATAGATTGAAGTTCCATATGTTATGGAAAATGTTCCCTCAGTTATGATACACAGAGAGCATGGTATGCAATTCCTTAGCCAGCTTTGGGCAAAGGCTGGAGGGTTTGGTTCCCAAGCTGAAGCACTGGGACCCTATCCTCCAGCTAGGTGTAACAAGGTACACCTTCCCAGAGGTGATTAGCAGTCTTGTGTCTTGCAGATCCAGCTTCTTAGTGGGTTTGTCTTTGAAACAGGCTCCACAATGAACCATCATTACTAAACAGACAAAGAAAACATGAACGAATGGACACTCGTGGTGAAACAGTGTGTAAGACAGTCAATATGATGCAGCCCTTTCAGAAGGGCTCTTTGAGAAGAAGTGCAAGGCTGTAATCACCTTGGAGGTCATTCTCCTTTTGAAATTAAGGACTGAGCCAATTGCAGACTGAAATCCTCTCTGTAGATAAATGTGCTCTGCTTACCCTGATGGGATTGGCCCTAGATGAATGCTGGCTGAAGCACAACTCGAGCTCAGGTACTTGGTTTCAAGTGTCTGGCTTTGAATTCAGTTTTTGTGGGATCACTGACTGCCGTAAGGATAAGGAAACTGGTTATAGAGCCGGGGAACTAAATGAAGTCAGATCATCGCTTTGTTTTCCATGACGGGAAAAGATTTTGGGGCTGCACCCAGTTTTATGTAGTTTTTGAACCTTTAATGAAAAAGAAAAATTCCAAGCATGGAGTTGGGCTTCTTCGGCTTTTTCATTTGAGGCAAATTCCAGGTCATACATACTCTTGAAAAGTCTCCCCCCCATCTACATTAAAGGCTGAATGTACAAATCATTTCTAAAAATACTTGGTATTTTCAAATAAATTAATTGTTTAACTTTTGCATTAATAGTCAAAACCCATTGAGCAGCATCGTTGTCTGGTACAACCACCCACTCTTTGCAATTTGAATCTGTTGACTCTAGATGGATGCCACAGGTCCTTTTAAAATACACAGCACACTATGATATCCTGAAAGTTCAGATAGGTTTGAAATTGCTGTTCTTGTCCTCTGCAGAGAGAAACTAAGGACAAAATGTACCAGGTTGGGACGTAGCAAAGTAGATCTGTATCAGAAAAATATGTTACTTGCTTCTATGACAACATGGGAGACATACAAGAAATAAGACACTATGCATCCCACACATCATTAAAGAGATGAAGCTGCCTGCTATCCCGAATTGACCATAAAGCTTTCTCATCAGCTCCAGTACTTAAAGGCTTAATGTTGCTTATTCACATGTTTGCATGACTAAGATGTCTTGGTGCGGAGCACCATCGAGTCTGACGTAATTTCTTCAGCAGACTGACATCTCCCACCATGACCCTTGACAGGGAGTCTTGAGTTGATTGCAGCTGTGGTGTCTCTGATCTAAATTCTAAGAGCCCTCGAGCATAGGGAGGCTGGGAGGAATGACTTGATGGCTGAGGAAGGCTGGCAGCAGCACTGTCTTCTGCTGTCCTAGTTATATGGGGAGCAAGACAACCTCCCATGCTGCAAACAAGAATATTATCCCTCAATGGCCTGATGCTCCAAAGTTTAAATGCTATCTTTGCCAAACATGGTCCTAAAAGCAAGGTCCAACTGCTTGACTTCCCCACCTGGAATACAGGGTCAAGAGTTTGGGGGTATTTCTTTTTTCCTCACCTTTGAAGATAAACTGGCTTGCTTGAACCTTGCGTACTGTAAAAACAGCATAAAGGTGAGAAGAATGTGTCCATGCAAAGCTTTGATTTAAGTCTGGCTTTGTGCAAAAACTGTCTGCAATTTTTCTGACCTCAACAGGTAATCCCAGTGTCAGGTCAGGGAGGAAAACCACAAATTTTGCCTTAGCAGTATGGATACCAGGACCCCCAGATCCACCAGCCAGTTTGGGGTTTCCCACCATGAGGGCCTTAAAGAAGACACAACTAGCTGAAACGGCAGGAGATGACATTCCCCTGGCACGAGCCAGGAGTTGATACCCACATTGACCATCTGTACCCAAACGAGGTGACAGAGCTGGGTGACCACAGCAGCAGTTTCCCAACAGCCCCATGATCATGCAAAGCAGTATGTCCAGAGTGAGGTCAAGGCAGGAAGGACAGACAATAAATCAGGAGAGCAGGAACAAGGTGCAGCCCATGGCATAGCTTGGCCATGGCCTGGGGGCTCCTGGGCAGACAGCTGCATGGCCCAGGTGAGAGCAGCCGAGCCCCATATAATGTCCTCAGTCACACCTGGGGATGAGTGGCTTTGTGACTCCAGGTGTGACTCCGGGTGTAACTGGACCCCTAACCAACACATCCCCACACAGAAAGTGTCAGTAGGAATTAAGGATGGAGTCCCACAAGTAAGAAATACCGCTTTCCTGACTGGGACCCGTCTCATTAGTTCAAAGGACTAAAAGCTGTCTGCTGCCCTGAAGGTGACTGCAAATGAGTGGCTTGCTTGGGCTGACTTCTCATTATGCTCTGCTGCAACCCTCCAGGAGATGGGGAGGTTTGAAGGTAATGTGCTTAATCAGTTTTCTGCTTAGTCAGTGTAGTGAAGTGGAGGGTTAGTTTGCTGTCACTGTATATCTTTCTCCTTAGTTCTCTTCTTCCAACTCTGCTTGAGCCAGTGAGAGCGGTGGGAGAAGCTTCCTTATTAATGGCAGCTCATAATTGTGAGTTTGGCATCTGGTGGATCAGAGAAGATGAAATCGTTTGTGTTCCTGTCTGCACAAGGCTAGAAGCGATGCAGAGGAGGCAGCTTTAATTAAAACCAGCCGCCATAGATCATAAAGCAGCCTTATCAACTTGCAGGCGCAGCACACCGTGCTCTGGAGAGCGCCGGGCTGTGGGAAACAGAGATGGCCCACAGCATGAATTGTAATAACAAAGCGTAGGCAAGGACTGGTGACACCTACTGCACAGCAAACCTATCGACCCTGCTTCTTGCTTTATCTCCTGAGATGGAGACCCCGAAACCCAGCCTATTCCATGATGTGGCTATCAGTACTGTGCAGCACAGATGAGCCTGTGCTTCTGGGACCAGGCTGCAAGGCTTGTCTCTTTGTCCTGTGATCACTGGATGTGGCTAAGACTTTGGGTGTCAGAAGTCCTGGAGGCTCAGCAATTCCCAGCCCAGGGTACACATAGGTCTGAAACTCCTCTAGACTCCTGTTGCTTAAGCACTGAATGGCCTTGGGTGCAGCAGTGTTACATACGAAAAATACCAGGCTATGATTGTGCTGAAAGATAGTATCCAATAGTGTAAGCCAGTGTATATAAATCACTCTTTTAAAACGTGAAGTAGCACATTTAAAGCAAAGCTTCTGGCTTTCTGTGTGCTTCAGCCTAAGCCAGGCTGCAGGTACATATTCTGCTCCTGATGGTGGATTTGCATCGCTGGGGTCTGACCTGATGCTCAGTGGAGCTCAAACTGGGAATATACCTTTGCTTTTCATTAGAGATTTGAATTTGCTGAAAACAGCTAGATGTATTATTCATTAGTGTCTCCCGTAGAAGTCACAGACCAGCTTTTCCTGGACTGCATTCAGTGAAACGGATTTCCATGCAGTACGGCTATGGGGTTGAAAGGCTTGTGTGAAACTTCTGTTAGCTATGCGCAAAGAAACTCATGAAAGTCCCAATCCACAAGAGACTACAGAAGTTTGCTACCTCCAAGAATTTGAAAATCATGAGTCAGGCCTCACTCATACCTGCTACTTCTTTTTTTTTTTTTTTTTTAAATACAAAGAAACCTCAGGGTCTTTATTTGCTGACTGGCTTGTGAACATTGAGTTCTTGTTCTCAAACACTCAGGCCCTCATAGTTGGGGAAATAAATCTATTTCTAAATGAAAAGCCAGATTCTCTTGCAATAGCCGCCCGAGAGAAGCTGATCTTTAACTGCAAGTTTCATAACATTTGGGGTGAAATGAACACTCCCACTGTCTAATGCTACCACCTAATGTGGACCTCCTCTATATGGACTTGTGTGTAGTGCAGGTTCTCATCACTGACATTAAGAACTGGTAGCTGCTTTTAAAAACCTCCCAAACTGAGCTTTCCAAAGCATGTCACAGGGAATAGCTTCATGAATGTCTCTGAATAATGGCTGTGAAAAAGGTAGTTTCTTGCCTCCTGCTTGTTCAGGAGGAGCCAGACCTTGGGCAGCCTGTGTTTGCAGCAGAGGCAGAGCAGCTGGTAAAGCATAGAGGTGCCCTCTGCTCTTGCCTTGGGATGACACAAAGCAGTTATTTTAACCCTAGGTCTGAACTGCTGCCAAGCTTTATTTTAAAAAATACATATATAAAGGAAGGCAAGCATGCAAGTCATGGGAAACTTCCGGGTACATTTTAGCCATGTGAATAATGCTGCGTGTGTTTCCATTTATCCTTCACTCCTCTGGTGCCCAAACCTGATACTTTGGACTGATCTCTTCACTCTGCCAGCAGCACAGTGGCAAGCACATTGATTGCAAGCGCTTGGGAACTCAAAACTTCAAATGTAGTAAAGTTTCCAAACAGAAACCAACAGCTACCTGGCTTGTGTCCTTCCCTTCACCTTGGAAGACCACATAAGCAAAAGAAGTTTTTCAAAATTCATCTGTTTCTGTGAAACTCTGTCCTTAAAGGTCCTTAATTCTGGAAAATTTTGGGTTGCAAAGTGCCTTCTGGAGAAGGCAAGTTGTACTTCTCGAGATGTTGGATCAAGTTCATCAGGTGCCACAGTTACATTTAACCATCCATCTCTAAACCAATGTGAGCTGCGCTTCCTTCTGTGCTCACCTGGGCTTGGAGGTCAGTACCTGGGTCTCAGGTTCCATCGAAAACATTGAGCACAGCTTTGCTGACAACCTTTTCACCTTAACAGTTAATCTCTCCTGCTGGCAACCGTTACTGTTTATCTGTCCAAATTGAATGTCCCTTCCTGGAGCGTGTCCCTGCTAGGAGAATCTAGTGGGTTGGGGATGGCTGACTCTGAAAAATTGAGTTAGAGCTCATCTGGCTTAACCATCCAATGCAGCAGTCACGTTGTCAAAGACCAGGAGCTGCATTTACCTTCTCCCAGAAGTAAGGCCCCCAGGCATTCAGCTTTAGCATTTCTCAGTGCTGAAATAGCTTTAGGAAGAGGATCAGGATGTGAGGATCAGGGTGTGAAGATCAGGAGTGCCACCTCTTTCAGAGCTGGCCTGGATGTTACCACTCAGGGCTTGTAAAACTTGCCGTGGAGGCAGGTTGCCTGCTCTCAAATGTTCATGCAGCTTTCGGGAAGCATCAAGTAAAGGTGGTGTATGACAATATCAGCATCACTTGGCTGTGGGGTTGTGAGCAGCTGGGCCAAGAGGAGCAGGATTAGTGCCTGCAGGAAGCTTTCATCTGTAAAACCAAGTGCTGACTCAAGCAGCTGTAATGACTTTGTGCACTGACCTTCCGTTGTTGCTGACAGCGGGCATTCAACGTGGCTGGAGATGCTCCTTCAAATGAGAGATGTTCCCTTCCTGCTTAGAATGAGCATGAGAAGAGACGGAGAAAGGACAAGGAGGGGAGGAAAAAGGATGGATACTATGTTAGCCTGTCCTGAAGTGCTAAAAAATTTAAAATAAAATTGTGTGAGCTTCGTGAGGACTCAGGAGATTCAGGTAGGGCAAATCATCTGGGATGAAAGCTCTCCCAGCTCTCATTTGGTGCGGTTGAGGTTATACTCTTGGATATCCAGAGCCTTTGAGCTGCTGTAGTCTAACAGCAGGCTAAGTTATTGGTTGTTGAGTCTTAAAAGTGCTCTGTCTTTCCTTCATTCCCTCTGTTCATGTGCCTGACTGTTTCACAAGCATTCTCAGGACCTTTCAGGTGAGCAGAGACATTTATACTGCTTGAGTTCTCTCCAGTGTAGTTATAGTTGATTTCTGAGTCAAAGGTGGGGTTTGTTTTTTTTCTGGTTTTGGGGTGGTTTTTTTTTGTTTGTCTGTTTTTCCTCAGTAAAGCAGCCAAACTTCTCATCTCTTTTAGACAGCTTCTTCAAGAAGATGGCAATCATTAAGATGGTCTCAGGGGTGCTGAGGTTCCTCACTTGCTCCTAATGGCTGATCTGGCCAATGTTTGACCCATGGTGCTTGAGGCTCCTTTCTTGAGCATCAAGGGGAGTCGATTTTATGCAACTCATCATAAAGAATAGTTTTGATACAACTCAAGAGATGGGTGGGTTTTTTTCTCTCAACACTTGCTGGGCCATCTAAAATGGTGTGGATCTGTGTATGCAATGTGTTTCTTAAAATGTGATCACTCTGAGCTGGTTTGGGGAGGAATGAAATGTGTCTGTTGGTTGCCTCTTAGGTTAGTGAACGCTGAAGCTGTTCCATGGTTTCACCTCTGGAAAGAAGGTAAATAGCGGGTAGGGGGAATCCAACAGAGTTGTAACCATCTGTGATGGCACTGGAGGAGCTGAAGACTGGAAAGGTGTAAAGGCTGGTGTTCACAAAGATGTTTTCTAATACAATGTTAGCCAATGTAGACAACTTCAGCACTGAAATCGTCCATACTTGAGGTTAGAGGTACAAATACACTAGGAAACATCTGTGTGCAGACAAATCTTAAGAAACCCCACAGTAAAGAACATGAGGTTAATGGAGCAAAATGGATTCTAAAATGGAGTTGCAGTGACCATTTCTACATATCTAAATGAAAAATTTTGACTTTCTGGTGGGAAGGCAGTCTTTTTCCATAGGTATGTATGAAAGAGAAAGAAACAAAATTATTTTTTCTCTTGCAACATTACCCTGCTGACAGTAAGAAAACAGAACCGTTATTTTTACTGTCTCCTCAGGACTTTATTTCAAAGATCACCTGACTTCTAGTGCTGAAAGACTCCAGCTTCTTCCAGCTTAAAATAATAATCATAATTTGTGACAGCCCTGTTTATGTGAGTGGTGTAGCAAAACCAATCCTATCTAATCCCAGCTGGTGAGAAAAATGTCTGGTATGTTGCACCTAACACAAAGTGCAATCCCAATGAAACTCTAAAGCTTCTAAACATCAAGTTGCAAGGCATATGTAGAGGTGACACGCTAGTAGAAATCACAGTTAGAGGAGGATCTGTCGGCGGCTTTGGAAATTTTTTGGGGTCATTGTCCATTCTTGCCCTCATCAGGCTTGGTCCATCCACGTGGGATTTGGAGACAAGGGAGGTCTGGTGCTACTTCCCTCCGTAGAGTCACAGTTCATTGTTCAGTTTCTGATGGTCAACAAGTGATATTGCTTTTACTCAGACTTTTTAAAGGTCAGCATATCTCTAGGTTTGGTGTGCAAAGTGTTCTGTGTACATATATTTTTATTTTTTCTTCTCAACCTCTTTCTGGCTTTGACCTCTGAAGGACTGTAAAATGAATCTATGTTTATAAGAGTGCTGAGCTGATGTGGAGACACCTGGGTTTTGTTACCTTTTGCTTTTCACAGACCTTCAGCAAGTTGCTTTGTTTCTTTTGACCTTCCTTTCTTGCTTGGCTCAAAGACTTGGTGAACTTTAAAAAAAAAATGTGCTGTAAGAAACTCAGTGGTACTGTAAATTGTGAATGAAAAATGGGAATTACTTAGTGATAATAGATTATTAGCACAGTGGGAATGTGTCCTGGAAACTTAATGCAGGATATCAAATGTACAGTACATTTAAAATGTACATAAAATTGGATTTTTGTTCTTGCAGAACTTTTAAATGACTCCTAAGATTAATAAATGCTGGCTGGCTGCGTATGGGGGGCTATGGAGATTTGCCTGGAATTTTTCTAAATTTCCTTGGAGATTGTGTGACGTTCATGAGGCACGAAGTCCTGAATCAAATATTTCTAGTGATAAACAGCACGTTTGTCTCGATGCATTTGTGACCAATGCAATCATGCTATTCTTCTGCTAAAGATAAATCTAGAGTAGGGGAAAGCAATGATATCATACTCTGATTAAGGACTTGGATAACAGGCTGAGAAGGGCAGAGGACAGCCTGTTCTGCCGAGCGGGACTTGCTGCGTCCCTGCTCTTGCACAGGGCTTGCATAGCCTAGTGACATGGATTATAAATGTCCGCAACAGGTCTGCCTAGGCTGGTGGGTTTACCAGTTGTAAACAAGTCTCCGAATTCATGTGACGCAAGTTTGTATATCCCTTAAGCAGTTCTTTCATATTGGAAAATACTATGTTTAATGTGTGATGGTGTCCTATGAACAGTAGCTCACCTCTACTTGAGGAAGATGCTGAGCCACCCTGGGAACAAGGACTGCCAGTCCTTACGTGGCCTGTATGAAGCTAGCTTTTAAGAAAAAATAGCAAGGGCTTTCAGATCCTATTGCAAAAATAGATGTTTCCTGTGTTTGCTCTGAACAGAGATAGGAGGATGCTGTCAGATGCTGAGTATTCATTACTGGAGCTTTGCTTTGCTGGTGCAGAAATTAGAGATGCCTGAGAACAATCTCAGCTTTATTTCTACCTGCTGGGCACAAATTATTTCAGAAAGAGCTCAGACCTGTGTTTGGGTAGTGAAATGCCATGCTGCCTTCCTTTGGTGTGAAAACCAGGCTGGATGTTCCAGCTGCATGGCCTGGGCAACTGTGCCATCCTGGAGGGACTGCAAAACATGAGCCACTTGTTACCTCGGCCTCTGAAATTCAGGCTGAAGAGATGGTTGCATGGATTAAAGATGTCGATTAGGCCTCCAAAAATTGTCTTATGCAGATGGTAAACAGCACCATTAATTACTAATACGTAGAAAGCTGTATGGGTGTCAATATAGACTTCAAAGAGCCATTTAAGGCAGATGTTTTATTCCCGGTGGACTCGTTTCCCCTATGGACATCTGGTGTAAGGACTCTGCTTGTTCAGAGACTCCCAGTGGGTCTTTTAATGTCAATATTGATTAGGGATGTAGAAGTTATATTTGTTGTATGCATGAAGAGGTGCCCTATTTGTGATACCATCTTAACAATTATTTCTTACCTGTGGTCAGACAAAATATTAGAGCAACACAATACTAAAATCTTAGTATGACCCCAGTGCTTGATTACATTTTCTTCAAACAGACCCTAAATTACAAAGACATCTACCTTTTCACGTACTAGAGGTCATAATTCTGGTATTATTTTATTCTAACTTATCTATACTTGTCTTTTGGTCTGTTACTTTGTGTGCAAAAATAAATGATCCCCTCTGGTGCAAAATTCTCTCTTGTAAGCAAGTAAATGAAAGTACCATTAACAGCAAACCATCCTATGGGTATTTGATTGAAGAACATTTGCAATATTCAACTAAAACAGTGAATGGGTTGGAAAATCCTCTGAAAACTGGATGACTTTATCTTTACTAGAATCAATCAGTTCTTGAGTTAATAAATCAAAGTCTTGCCAGCTAAAGTACCTCATCAGGCGTGTCAGTAGCTAAGGTATGAGGTTGTTCTTTGTCAGGGACTTGATGTATGGGCGTGGTGGGAATGAACTGATGACTTTGGACTTGTTAGCCATCAGAAGTCCTCTCTGGAGAGCCAGATCCATCTGTTTTCCCATCTCTGCCTCATTTCTGTACTTGGTTACGTGACTTCCCCTTGAGAACATTTCCTCTGAATATTGTTCATAAATATTTCCAAGAAACCAACAAACTATTGTTTGGCTTCTGTCTCTTCTTTTTGTCCTGTTTTTTTGTTGTTTTTTTTTTCCCTTTTTTTTTTCCCTTTCAGCAGGGAACATTACTGCTGTTGGTCTTTTCAGCAGATTGGGAGGGAGGGGATTATTGTTTCTGGGTTTGGGCAGTTTGTTTGGGTGGCTGTTTATTTTGTTGTTGTTGTCTTTCCCCTCCACTTTTGGCAGTCTGGGGAAGTGGGTGGTTCCTTGTTATGTTTTTTGGTTTTTTTTTTTACCATTTGTGAATTATTTATACAGACAGGCTTTTGTGGGGGTGAGGTTTTCTTTGGGTTTTGGTGTTTGTTTGTAGGGTTTGTTATATCTCAGGGCATTATTTTTTTCGTTCAACTTTTGTTATTCTGAAGTTCAGATTGCTCTTGGTAGCTTCCAAGTGGCTTCTGTGGCTGGTAGCTTCTGTAGCTGTCTCTTGAGTCTGATTTACAGCCAAAAAGGGCTTTGCCCTTTGGTCCCAGGCTGCCCACTGCTGAGGGAGAACGGGGCTCAGACTAACTTTGCTCCTTGAGAAAATCATGGATGAAAATCCAAGTCCTCTTGGAGCACATTTCTGGGCACCAGAAAGAGAAGGTGGTGACTGGGAATAGCCAGCATGGACTTGCAAAGGGTTAATTATGTGTGACCAACCTGATTGTGTTCCGAGAAGACAAGTCTGAGTCTGTGAATGTCACTTACCTTGAATTCAGCCAGGCTTTCAAGGCAGTCTCCCACAGCTTTTTTCTATCCAAGTTGGGATATTATGGTCTGGATGGGTGGTCTAGATGTGTGGGAAAACTGGCTGGATCACTGGGTCAAAGCATACTGGCTAATGGCTTGTTCTCTACCTGGAGGCTGGCTACAAGTGGAGTCTGGTTACAAGTCGGGTTACTCGGGAAGGCCTTCTGGAACCTGTCCTGCTCATGCTTTGGGAAGGAGGTTGACTAGAGACCTCCCAAGGTCCCTTTTGAACTGAATAATTGTGTTACTCACACAAGCTGGTGTCAACTAGGTGTCAGTGTGAAGGCCACACAGTGCAGACTGCCTGTTACAGACAATTATTTTTGCATAGAAGTCTAGTTGCTTTTCATCTGATGGAATGGAGATATACTTTGATTCAGTAGCCAGCTCTGTCGTTGTGAGGAGGGCCATGATGATGGAAGATGCACTGATGGACCATTTGTGTATTAGCATCTTCATTCATTCCTATAATAAATTTAGTGCACACAAACTTCACAGCAATTTTTTACTACACCATAAGAGCAGAGTTTTGCAGCTGTATCTAGGGCTTGAGCAGGAGTAACAACCAGGAGCACGCAGCCCTCTCTACAGATTTCTTCCTCTTATTCACAACTGAAAACAGAGGAGCTTCTGCTTCAGTATGCACAGGAGGGATGAAGGGAAAGCAGCCTTCAGCTGATTTCTAAGTGCTCATGGCCTATTGAAAAAAGCTTGGGGAGAATTTGGATCATCTCTGAAGCTGAACTGCTGCTTTGAAGCAAAAGGTTTGAAAGTGCTGAGCAGTGAGCCCACAGCCAGGTAATCCGAGACTTGCGTTAGCACTATTCCTTGATTTTTAGGCTCTACATAATTTTTTTGCATGGCTCCATGGTATCCGAACAGTGCCTCTGAGGTTTATTTCCTGAAGTGCTGATCCCATAAAGCATTAAAACAAAACAAAACAAAACAAAACACAAAACCTCAAACACGTTTCTCCATTTGCTCTACATTGCTACAGGTATCTGGTGGTCACATTGGATACTTTGTCCACCTGCCTTAGCCAATTCCAAAAAATGCCACCCCCAGGAAGTGTTTTATTCCTAAAACATCACCTCAAATAGGTTTGTTCCTTTTTTCTCCCTCTGCGCTCCTGAATGTATTGGAGGTCTCCAGTGTAATAAGCCATCTTAAGAAGATTGAACAAAGTTTACAACTGCCTGAAAAATAGTGAAAACTTGAGTTTTCTGGATTTTAAGTTGAATAAAATTTGAATTTGAAAGCTAAATTATTAGGGTGGGGTTTTTTTCTCATTCATTTTCATTCCTCCCTCATTCACTGAAGGTTACGAGAGGCAGGGTGCTTCTACCTGCCTTGCTTTCTTCCCCCTCTGTCTTCCCAAATCCACCTTGAAGCTTTGGTAGGTGAAGATCTGGAAGATGAAGATATGGACTAAAAGAGTGTGATTCATGCAAGTCTAAAAGAAGTACTACCACCTGTCTTGATGGATCTTCATCCTTGCATTTCCAATTACAGGAAAACTTGTCCTAGGCTTCTCAACAAAAACCCAGATCTGGAAGAACCACGCTTACTTAAACTGGAGCTGCTCTAAAGCTGGTTTAGCAACTTTGTCAAAGGCCACAATTCCCTGTTGAACTCTCCTGCTAGGTGGAGCCTGTTTTGAGTTTCCCAGCAGCTCTGTAAGTGTAGATTCCTGAAGTCGATACTACAGATGGTCACAGGCTCTAAAAAGAACCTTCTGGGCAATAAAGGTTTTTATTTTTTTTTTTCTGGAGCAGTGATACCTTAGTTGATAAAAATACTTTTAGCCATGTTTATCAGTCATGAAACAGATAAATGTGACATATTGGAGTCTGCTGAGTTTAGGTAAATCAAGGTTTCAGTCTATCAGTGCTTCAGTTTTTATTCTTTACAGATTTCAACTCACTTAGATGGTTTATCTTCTGACCGTTTAAGATGTTTGAAGGCTGATGTGGTAGTGTCTGATGACCTCGTTTGGGTTCTCTGCACTTGCTGTGGGCAGAATTTAAACCTTAACATCTGCCTCAGTTCTTCACCTGAATGAAGCCTTCCTCACTTCCAGCCCTCAGGGAGATGGTGAAGCCTTCTTTAATGGCAGCCTACTGAAACCTGCCAGTGAAAGATACTGAGTGAAAGAAAATGCTTGTGCTCAGGGTTTGTTTTTTCACTATCAAAATAGCTTTTTTGGTTATAAATGGTAAAAATGAAGGAATACTGTTTCATTCATATCCTTCTTGATCAATTGCCAAAACCAAGAGTCTTTTCCCATCACAAGCAGCAGTTCTTACTGAACAGAAGATGAATTACATTTCATTTGATTGCATTTGTATCTGCATCTGTGATATCATATGGTATTAGGGGATTTCTAACCTAATGCTTTCTTAAAGGACTTGAATGAAAGCCAGGAAAGAGGTCTGATTCACCATTGTCTTAAACAAGGAGAGGTGGCCAGTGTCTCATGGATCACAAGGGAGCATCTGCTTTGAGTAACACTAAGGGATGAACCTCTGTGTCATCACTCCAGGAGAACTGACCTTGTAGCATGAAGATGAAGGATTGCAATGAGTAACTCACTTCTTCAGCAACGTGGTGCAAGGAAGGACCAAGGTAGCAAACTTTTCTTCCCAGGGTGGCTTTGCTACCCCTGGCTTGCCGTGGTGTACCTGGAAGCTCAAGGTATTTGTTAGTAGAAGAAGCTACTCAGTAACACCAGGGCACTAAAACTCACCTAAATTTAATATTTACCACGAGCAAGAATCCTTTCATTTCTAAACGGGGTGGCAGGGCAAGCCTGGGGTGATGTTGGAGAGCAGAGGGGGCACTGTTACCTTAAAGTTCTTTTTTCTTGCATTGAACCCAGTGTATTGTAACACTTTGCAAATACATGTTCTTGTATATAACCTTAATAAATACAAATATGAGGCCAGTATGACTGGGGAAAGTCCCCAGAATTTGGACAAAAGCAGGGTTTGAAAAGAAATTTATCAAGGATTGAAAACAAGAGACTATGGGCTCTTGTGGGTCAGGACCTCAAGCCCTGTTCCTGCCTTGCAAGCTGGGCTCCTTCCCATACCCACACTGAGATGTCCCAGCTGGGAAGAGACATGGACTTTTAATTTCTCTGGTATTTATCAAGTCCTTTTTTTGCTGCCCTAAAATACATTTTTAAAAAGTAAAAATCAGCAGGCAGTTACTTCAACACCTCCATGAAAAGATGTAGAATATTATGTATTATAATATGTATTATAAGCTGATTTCACTCCTGTCTCCTTAAAGGGAAATAGTCTGTGGTATAAATATGCAATTAAAAATAGTAGCAATTAGAGAGTTTCAAGAAGCAAAATAGGAGTTTGCTGTGAGGTAGAGCTGGTTTCCCTTTTGTCTGTGCTTCTAATTTGAAACTCTTTGACGTTGGGATCTAATCTTGGTAGTTGATGCTCCACTTCTTGTTTGTCACGTAAGTTAAATGTCATGGGCCAGACTGGTGTGAACTGTCCAGTTTTCACTGATTATCAGAAACACAAGTAGTCTTTGGCCTCAGATCTGCTTCAGACCTTCACTACCTGTTGGTAGTGCAAGGATATCCATGTTTGTAAACCCCTATACGCATGGATCAGTGAATGCTTTTGCATAAATTGCTTCATTTGTTCATGAATGAAGGAGAAAGATGCCTCTGATACCTATAGGTGCCTGCACACATGCAAAGAAGAGATGTCAGCAAGATTAGGAAGGTGCTTTCAAGCCCACCTGTTCCAGTTACAGGCACTTCAGTATTACAGGACATGGTGAAGGGTCTGAACATCCATCTGCCCAAATCCATCCCCCTTGCAGCTTGGTGCAAGCCAGCAGATTAACGGCAGTGCCTTTGGTGCAGTATTAGAGGATGTAAGGAAGAAACTGAAGTGTCAGAAGATGCCCGTCGCAGCTCTCTGGAGAGCAAGTTACACACGAGGAGGACTACATCTTTGACACTAATCTCAGCTCTGCCCATCTCCAGCTCAGCAACAAGCGGTTGGGCTTGTGCAGAGGTGTGCAGTAGCCTTTTCTCAGTGCCCTAACTTGGTGTGCTGGAGCTTGGGAAAGTTTACACAAAAGTGTAAAAATGAATACTGTTTTACATAGCCACAATGGCTCTTTTTGAAAGCTCAGCCAAGTGCTGAGAATTAGGGATTTTTCTCATTTTATTAGAGAGATTTGCATTGAGGGGAGCTGGTGCTAGGCTACATCTTGGCCAAGCCTGACCTACGCAGCTGTGTGCCTGCAGAAACCCCTTCTTAGGGGGATCTGCAGTTTCTCTGGCTACACCTGTGCTGCTCAGCAATGCAGGGCAGGGCCTGGTGGCCAATTCTGAACACAAGTGGTCTTGTGCTGGCTACATCTGTAGGGCCACGGTTTTCTTCCCTGCTCCATTTCATGTCTTTCTCACCAAAACCAAGGAGGCTTTGCTCCTGCTGCCTTCTGGGGTTAGCCCAGGGCTTGTGCTCTCTCAGTAACCAGGTGCTGCTTGGAAGAGTGATATTTGGTGCAAGCTGAGACCTCGCCATCACTGAAGATCAAACAGCCCCTGCTGAGGCCCTGTTTTATTAGAGCTCTTTTGATTAGTACAGACTGGGAGCCTCTGGAGCTGCAGCTCCAATTCTACAGTGTCCTTAAGGCTGTTTTGAACTCTAAGGCACTTCAATGAATACAAATACTTTTAAAATGAACTCCCCAATCCAAACGCCCAGCTGCACCCCAGTTGCTCAATGCTGGCCCTGTGGCTGACCCAGTGTTTGCCCACCACTACGTCTATGTCATGCTTTTCTAGCTGCTGTTTCAAAGCATGCCAATGCAGAGGTCACCACAAAGTATGTATTTGCATTAATTCTTCCCATGCCATGATTTTGGAGCCAGCTGCTACTTCTGCACCAGCCCACGTCCTGAGGTGCAGCTGTTTGGGATGGGCAGAAGTAACAGGAAATGGAGGTTTCAAGCCCCTCAACTAGCTCAGCAGACATCCAATTCCTTGTGCCCACAGCCGGCTTCAGTCACAAAACTGGAGTGCTTTAAAAACAGTGCATTTTCTCCCTGCTCTCCATTATTTTTGACATATCCTAGTGATACTTCTAGTCTGTTTTTGACATATTGTTAGTAAACCCAGAAGGTTAAAGGCTGGCTAGAGAGGCAGCAGCAGCAGGGGTCTGTTTTGAGGAGTCCTTTCCATTCAGGGATCAAAGCTTGGTGCAAAGCATGAAGGTGCCCAGGTTTTTTAAGCAGTGTCTCCCTTCTGCAGTAAGCAATTATATTAGGCACAAAGCACGGTCTTGTGCCCCTGACACATCACTTCCCCTCCATGGCAGACTCTTGAGCATGACTAAAGAATTGCTGTTATCAGACTTGTGTCTAGACACTATTCGCTTTTTTGCATTAGTCGTTGTACACTCAGATCCTTTCTAACAATAGTAATGTTCAATGTGTGCTTCAGGTACTTGGCTGTATATGGATGACCCTACACATATATATACGTTGCAAACAACTGGTTGGATGAATAGAAACTGGACTGCCTAGATCCCTCTTTACCTGGGAAAACCCTGCATGAATTTTACTTACCTCCAAGCAGTGCAAATTAAGTTGAGTTTAAAAGGGATTAGGCATTGGAGTGCAGTTGGCATCTCAAACAGCTATTTCAGCATACCCATCCCCTACGCTGTGCGCAAATGAATGCTAACTCAACCCTCTGAGCAACCCATGTATCTGTGCCTGTTATCATCATCATCTTTTCTTAACTTTTGCTGTAACATCTGTGCTTGTCCCCTGATGAGATGGCAACCTCCTTGGGGCAAGGAGCTCAATTCATCCAGAAGAGTTTAATTACCCCAAACACCCTTTTCATTATTCCCAAAGGGATTTTGGCTTCTGTGGCTCATGTTGGATGAAGCTATGGCTCAGGGGAACAGCTCTACCAACAAATATCATGTGTCTGAGTTGAAGACAGCACCTGCAGCAGTGCGAAGCTCTGGTGCTGCTCCTCGCTGGTGATAGGACTGCAGATACTGTCCTGCAACTTCTTGGAAGAAAGAACAGGGTCAGCGATGCTATGGCGGATGGAGAGGATACAGCAGAGCAAGCCAACAGCAAACAGGTCACCACGATGCTCCTGGCTGCCAAGGGAGCCAAGGTGGACTGCCAACTC
The DNA here is from genome assembly GCF_000708025.1 of Charadrius vociferus. Lineage (NCBI taxonomy): Eukaryota > Metazoa > Chordata > Aves > Charadriiformes > Charadriidae > Charadrius > Charadrius vociferus. The sequence continues at coordinate 339,824 of NW_009646506.1, read as the reverse complement.
TCTCTGGTCCACAAGTCTTTTTGAGTACTGACAATGCAATGTTGAAGTTCCTGCTGTGCACACAGAGTAGACATGGGAACAAAGCAACCTTACTTGCTCCTGTTTTCTCTGTTTGTCCTTATTTCTACTTGTAGGGTAGCCAGTCTTTACAAACAAATGTAGGAGGCAGGCCCCCCAAGCTGGGTCATGCAGGGTGACCCCAAACATGGGTAATGACCCTGCGAAGAGACGACTGTCCTCAGCTCCTGCCAGGGTCTGGGAACAAGCTCATTCCCAGGGCTGCAGCCTGGGTGGGGGCGACAGAAGACAGCGTGAACCCTGTGCCCTGAGCAAACCCCAAGGCAGCATGCTGACTAATCTTGCTGGCGTGCTGGGACAGACTGAGTTAAACCAGGACATCTGGGCACGTCAGTGATTCCTCCAGTCATGACGTACTTGAGGCCTGTCCCTTCTCTGGCGCTTCTGGGGACTTTGCTCACATCCTTGCAGAAATTATGATCTGGGCTTTTGTTTAAAAGCATAGGAGTGTATATATCTTCTGTTGACTTGTTCTCTAGAGGGTTGTGTTTAACTAGCCATGCAGTGCGCTAGAAAGCTTGGGAGTTTTTTCCTACTCGAGGTCAAAAGGCAATTGAGAAGAACTGGATTTTTATTTAAAGCAGCGACCTGCCTTCTGCATGGCATCAGACTAGCAAGTATGCAAAAGCAACACAGCCTGAGACATGAGAGATGTCTAGAAATGAGGACCCAATCCTTGACACTACCACCCATCTGCTTTTTGCCAGAGGCCTCCTGTGTCTCTGCTTCTCTGCCTGTAAACTGCAGAACTGTGCCAACCATTGCTTTTACCCATACACACTCTCTAACACTACTCGCTACAATCGCACTTACAATTTTTTCCGTAACTTTGCAATTCCCATGCTTTGTGTGCATCTCCTCCAGGCCTTTAGCTGAAAGCATAGCAACATCTCCTGGAACTGGGTGGCTATTGCAAGTTCAGCTGTCAAAATGCCGTCCTTAAATCCCGATCAATTCATTCAATCCAAGAAACTCCGGATTCCTTACCATTGTGCAGGTACTGGGGATGACGCAGTGGTTGCATGTGTCCAGCACATCTCCTCACATTTGTGAGGAGGAAGAAGGGAACAGCTATTGGAAACTGCCTGTTTATTATTCAGATGTCCCTCAGGAAAGTTTTCGCACCTAATGAGGCAGACCACCATGTTAGGTGATGCATTTAGAGGGAAACCAGGGATACATAACTGGACTGCTCATACTACACCAAAGGAGACAGGAGGGATTCACCCCACCAAGAAGTGTGTGAGCTGCTGAATGTCTGAACTTAATTACCAAGGAGCTCATCTCCTGTAAAGAAAAGCAACTGGGGACATGGACCATGGGTATCCTTGAAATTGGAGCAAGAAGCCACCACAAGTGGCTTCTTAAAAAAGTGTTTAAAAAAAGGGTAGATGTGGTGCTTAGGGACATGGTTTAGAGGTGGTTTTGTCAGGGTAGGTTGATGGCTGGACTTGATCTTAAAGGTCCCTTCCAACCTTAGCCATTCTATGATTCTATGAAAAGAGGTTCTCTGCTCAGAAATAAGGCAAACTGCTGTGCTTGCTGACCTGCTTTATAAAAGCAAACAGCACTGGAGAAAGCAACAAATGCAGAAGGGCAGCTATTGCCACCTCTGAGGAAACGTAAGAGATGGCAGCAGCGAGGTTGGGTAGAATTTGTCTCTTAACTGCATCCTCAATGTTTCCAGTGGCTGCATGTCATGGAACACCACCTTGGTATACACAAGCTCCTGGGGGAGACCCACGTTGGGCAGCAGCCCAAGCCCACCTGCAAGTTCCTTCCCTTCTCCTTCTTGCAGAAAAAAGTGGAATGGGGAACTGTTGCTCACATAGCTTAGAGGAAACTGGAAGTCCTGGTTGTCATATGAGACCCATGTATTAAAGTGGAGGACAGTGGGTGAGGGAAGTGGGGCACTATGAGGTGGACTCTGGCTTAGGAAGAAGGATTTTTCCACTTGTGTAGTGCATTTGTCATTTTGCAATGTCTCCCGTTGTCATGGAAAACATCTTTTTTCCTTGCTATGGCTGATGAGTGCCTGACACAAGCTAAAGAATTTGTTTGCTTGCTTTGTGGTGTGGCTTTGCCCATCATATGTTGGTCACTGGTGATTTTATGTGCAGTAAATTGTCAAATTAACCTGCTGACCGTCCTCACTTCCGCCCCACCCTGGCCCTTACTTTATCAGAGAAGCTGTGTTGGTCCTGACAACTCTTGTTGAAGATATCAAAAAAAAACATAAAAAATCACCAGACAGGTGATTTCCCCCATTGAATTAGACCAGCACTCCTCCTGCACCAATATCCTTTCAGCTACAATAATTAGGACAAGGTAGCTCCAAAATAAAGGCGTCCAGTGGCAGCATCTGTGGGCAACACATACAGAAGTTCCCACCAATCCCCAACTAATTGGGGGATAAGCAAATTCCTGAAGCAGGAGGTGCCAAATCTTTACCCCACCTTTACCATTTAGGGGTTTGTTGGACATCTTGTCCAACCTAGGCATGAGGAGCAGCAGGTGGCCTTTTGTGAGACCACAGGCTGAGGTGGTTCAGGTGGCCAATCCAATAGGGGTTTTTTGTGAACTGGTGGCAGAGTTGGTGTTCAGGCTGTGATGGTCTGATGATGGGCTTTATCATGCTGTGAATAAGCAAATCTTTCTTCTTATGTTGCATCTGAAGGATGGGGAAAATCATTGTTGCTATTTACCTTTCTGTAGTCGTTTTTTTTTTTTTTTTCTCCTTCAAATGGAAAGAAAGGCAACAAAACTAAAATGCTATTAGTGGAAACTTTTATTTTGCTTTTCTGCTGAAATTCCAACAGATACATGTCATCAACCTGCCCCAGGTTGGACAGTACAAAGCTCCTTGACCAAGATTTCACAGCTTGAGTTTCTTGCTGCTTATGTGCCTGCTGTACCCTGGGCAGGGGAAAAGAAGGGCTATATCTTATTTAAACACAGCTGTGCTTTTTTGGAGAGATACTTCTTTCCCCTTGTTCTAACAATTAACTGACAGGATCACGTTGCAGAAAAATATGAGAACTGGGAAAGGGAGAGAGAGGATGGATACGAATGTAGATTTCTTGTCTGGTGCCATACAAAGGCGCTGCTTGTACTATAGCAAGCCCAGCAACATTAGCAGCCAAATTATTTGTTTAATTTTAACTGCTGTCCTCGTTGCATTTTGACTTGCTAATTAGTATTTTAAGCGCTTGTAAAATAGTTTGGTTGTATTCCTTCAGCTTTCACATGCGTCTCTATCGCTATTGATATTCCTTCCTCCTGCCCTGTGCCATCACCTAAGTAACATTGTTTCTGCTTCCAGATGGGTTGAATTCTCTAAAGCGGGAGGAAAACACAATCTTCTTTGCTTATTCATGCACAGAGCACTCTCATTTGCATGAGAAGAAATCAGGCTGGGGAACCACACTCCCTAAAGGCTGGGGAGAAGGGAACCTATGCTCGCGGGCGAGGAATAATGAGGCACAAACGTAGATAAGCTGATTTTTTTTTGTTCTGCAGCTACCCTGGGTTTTTATACCCTATTTGCAGCATTCAAACTGCTCTGCACAGCTGATCTGTGGAAATCGTGGGCTGGGAACACCACTGGCAATCTCGGTTGGATTTCAGTGGGCAATTGCCTTGGTGACGTACGCTGCATTTGGTACGATGCAGGGGAGGATGTCCTAAATGACTGGATTCAAAAAATAGGAATGGATTTCTGAATGAACACAGCGAATGGTGTGTTGCCATGTGGCAGGTTGCTAAATGTGGTACAGCAGTAACGCTGGCAGGCACGGAGAAGGTACAGCCATGGGGGGGGGATTTGTTGGACCTAAACATTAGCTGAGGAATTTGTTGAATTGCCCCTGCAAGCAGGTGAACTTTGAATTACGCTGACAAGGAACCTTAAATGATACTTTTTTTGCAACTAGTATCTGGCAGTTGTACAAAGAACAAAAAAAAAATCCCCTATTTCACAGATCTTTTCATTTTTTGAATGTACTGTTCTGTAAGCATGCAGATAGTCACTACTAAAAAACATTTTCAGCGGTAACAGTTTTCAAAGCACACAGTCACCTCAGTTGCTATTTACGAATTATGTTTGGGAGATTCTGCAAATGGAAGAATAAATACATTTTTGTACATGCACAATTCTGGATATTTAGTACACAGAGGCACTTCCCAAATGTTTTGAGAGAACAAAAAGCCCTTTCCTTGGCTGTTTACAGATGACTTGCAAAGAATAAGTGAAAGGTTCGAGTGTGGCTGAACCGAGCAGCTGCCAAGAATTCAAATAAATGGTCTCAAACCCTGTTTTTTCTACAAGTTCCGCTTTGGAAGATGCAGAAATGAGACATGTCACAGGCTAATGCTGTCCATCAAAGCAGTGGTGAGAAGAAAACCTTGTCTCATTTCCATTCTCCCTACTTGCTCTTTGGAATTTGATTCTTTAAGTGTTATCATTGCTGAAAGCTTTTTAGTGTTTAGGTTCCAGCCGTGATCTCATGGGCTTTGATGAGCTTTTTTGAGCTGAAAGGAGCTTGTGCGAACAATGAAATGAAGATGATCACTTGCATCTGTATGCTGTGTGCACTGGGATGTGTCAATCCGTATGATGAATAATGCACATATCAGCACCTTTGATTTTCCCAGCATTGGTTTTCATCTCTTGCCTATCTTCAGTGGGGTAAAGTTTGACTTTCCAAATTTTCAGGGCTCTCCAAACGTGTCTTCTGTAGCGATAAAGTACTGTGATGAAGAACACAGGATTTCTTCCAAAGCCAGACTGGCCACAAATCCCTACATTGCTAATGTCTGCATCCAAAAGAGCTGAAAACAATGTCACCTGTAAGGTGTCTTGTACATCCCCCCATCATCAGAGCTAATAGCATAATGCCACCATTAGGCCATTCAAGGCCATAAAAAGAGGTTTTAAATCATGGAATTATTAGGCTTCAATATACACAGTGGTTTTTTGTAAGCTTGTTTTATTTTTCCTTGTTTGTTCATGAATTGGGAATTTCTCATGTCCTATTCAGAAGCTGTCTGGGGCATTTCTTTCTTTGCAGGTGGGGTTACTGACCCTGCAGGAATATTTGGCTCAGATGTTACAACAGGCAAACCAAATACTCAAACGCTATTTAAAACAAAACAAAATCAAAGTAAAAACGTACACTTCTTATGGAAGTGTTCCTCTGCAGCTGGTGTAGCATGTGCGGAAGCCCTCAGTGATGCTACGAAGATTTTACAGGACTCATTAGACTTGACCTACTTCTCTCTTGTGTTTTCAACTTGTGGAGAGAAGCTCCTTCAAACTCATGCTAACATGGGCATGGTAGAGCTGTCTTCTCGCTTCTGAAATACAGTTTTGGCCAGCTCCAGGCTTCAGCTTTGCTATACTGGCAACGGCATCCTGAAGGGAAGGTGAATTGATGGTGACTGCTCTCTCTAACACATAGATGTGTATTGGTCTCTAACATAAAATAAATATCTTCACTGCCAGGTGTCAGATACCATTTCATTTTTTCACTGTAGCTTGCTCTGGGGTGTCAGAGTTCCCACTGAAATGTCCACAAGAGAAAAAAGAAAGGACAAGTGGCGGTTGTACTCTACTGCCTTGACATAACAAGGAATGGAATAACAAAAATCTTAAATTTGCATCCTTACTGTAAGAGCTATTTTTTAAAACAACTTGATTCACTCTACATCAGCTCCTAGCTTCACCCATTAATGTCTTAGGATACAGAATCTGAACAAATTTGGTCCACCCTGTCGCTTGGGTGGGAATGAGTGCCACATCATTCTATGTCTTGCACAGAAAATGGAGATCTTAGGGGTGTTGCTCTGCCTTTTGTGGACAGCTTTGGGGATGTGTCTCTTTTCTTGGTTCCCAGGCACAGTAAATAACCAAGAAGTACGTTGTTATGAAAACCCTCAGAAGCAAAGGAATATATGAGCTTGAGACAAGGTAAGCACCTTTCTAGACTGAAAGGTCAAGCAGTGGTGAAATAACCTTGAGCACAGGCTCATCAGGCCATCTTCTGCTTGCTTGTGGGTAAAATTAACTAGACTATGGGTAGACAAAACTTTGTTGTTGGTTGCATTTATTTTGTGGACTTTTCTGTAATTCAATACAGGAAAAGGATGATTTCTGATCTGAAAACCTGCAAGGGCTCCTCTCCATTTTATTGGAGGCAGTTTGTCCTACTGACTCCAGGGAGTCTGTAGACATAGTTTGTATCTACTGTCTATAGATGTGGTCACCATTGTAATCAGACTGCTCCAAGAAGCTGTGCACATATTCAGTGTGTGATTTTTGAGCTGACAGATGATGGCTGGGCTAGACTGAGCTAAAACCTGCTCATGTAGTGTAAGCTCATGTCGTCCATTCTTTGGATTAAAAGACTGATTGCAAAAGTGCATAATGGTGAATTAATAGAGACCTAAGGGGACTCGGAAGTCAACTGCTTGACAGCGCTGGTCTGCTTGCCCATTTTTCTGACAGTTTCCCTGTCAGGCCTTATTACATAGTCACTTCCAAGTCTGAAGGATGACAAAATGGATTAGCATATCCAAGCTAGACAACGTTGAAAACAAACATCTTTCATCTGCTAAGTATCCCCATTTGGAGCCATTCCCATCCTGGTGGCTGCAAGGGCCTGTTGGAGGCCACGCACTTTCTTGCTGCTTCCTTCTGCGAAAGGACCAACATCCAGTAATGGCATGCCAGACCTGAGACAGGTACATGCCAGTTTGAGCTCTTATCCCGGGACTGTCATCTCCGCTGGGTTTCTGCACATGACCTTGCATCCCACCAGCTGTACAACTGGAGATAAGCAGCTTGGAAATGCTCTAGGGCTCATGTGTTCCCAACCATGAAGACATGAATAACTCATAATGCACTACAGTGCATTAATCAGCAAAGGATGTAGAGGCTGTTGGAGTCAGAGGGAAGGTGCTCTGTGGGCTTGAAATACTGTCGGATTGCATCCATTCTCCCTCTGAAGTCAATAGCAGCTGGCTTGTTACACTATTAGATTTTTCTTATATTTGTCTCAGATGAACCCTAAAAAAAATGGGTTTAGATACCCATGCTCAGAGCATCGATTTTTGACGTGTGAAAATTTAGTCTTGGAAAATAGTCACATTCAGTGGCAGCATTGTGCACTCATAATAAGATCAGAACAGACCCACTGTATGTGTCAGTGGTGCCTCCCAGACCTGCCATTTTTACAGGGTTTGGGGTGAAACCTTGCAAAGCACCACAGAGGCAGCCAGGTATAAGGAGGAGAATATTGAGGAGTATTGGATATTTTATATTCACTATGAATATCAAGGAATTCCCATTTTGTGCAGCTGTGCAAGCCCACCTGGCCAACCTAGCCTGTTTTGCCATAACCTTGTCTCCATGCTGAACACGTCTTTCCTTCTCACCTTCGTGAGGCTCCAAAAGGACAACATAATCTGTGAGGTCTTTCTTGTGATTGCCTTTTCCCCAATGTTGGCTGCAATGGTGTCAGTGCCCAGCAGTCTCTCTCATTTTCTTAGTCTTTTGCATTTATAAGTGCTTTTCAGCTGGGGTTGCCATTTCTTCTCTTCCAACAGGTTGGGATTGGGACCTTAGTTGAGCACTTAAGAGGTGTATGTCAATAGAATGAGTAACCCTGCAAGCGTGCACATTTACTCCCTGCAAAATACAATTTGGAGATTCACATTTGGTCTGTAGCATCTTGGCCTGCAAACTGAGTAATGGCACATTTGCCAATGAGCTTCACCTTCAGTGAGACGTGGTCTTTCGTAGCTCAGCTCTGGTTTGCAGACCAGGCTTTCTCAAGGTTTATACTCAAGGGGTTGCAACTAAAGAGCCAGGACCCTCATCCAGTTCACTCTGTGCAGGTGGTGTTTTTGAAGTGATACAGACTTAAACAAGGAAGCCTGCAGGCTGCTGGAGAACACGTTTGCCCAAAGGGTTGTATCAACCGAGCAGCGAGTGTGTGAGGGAAGGACCAGCATGACCTACCCCTGCTGATGGTTCATGAGACAGAGGTTTCCCCACCCCAAGCTGGTGTATTGACTAGGTTAGTCATGCTGGAACTTGAATTATTTCATTGCCAATAAACACAACTGTAAATGCAGGGGAAGACCCAAACCCATCTAAAGAGTCCAAACACAAGCCACCAGGTAGAAGACAAATTTGTGTAAAATGAGATTGATTGTCAGTTGAGGAGCCATCTCTGTGTTTGCTGGCAGTTCCCTGTTGACAAGTGGACTAAATCAGCTTATTCACAACAGCCTACATCTGCACTAATACCAGGGACACCTTCTCCATCCGCCGCAAAGTACCCCAAACAAGTGAAGCTTAGACCCTTGTCCACAGTAACTCAGTGTAGGTCAGCAAGATGTCAGCACCTGCAGCCATATGAGGTCAGCAAGATGTCAGCACCTGCAGCTCTATAAATAGAGATTGGGAGCACGAGGCCATAAGTGCATTCATGTTTGTTAACACAATCTCTCATCGCCATGTCTTGTGTTTCTGCTGTGACCTGATGTGTATTTGCAGACTTGTGAGCTACAACATGAGTAATTTGCTGCAGGCTGCACGGGATGTTTCCGACACCCAGCTCTGTACATGTGATGCCAGAGTATCCCTGTGTGCTGGCTGCCATCAGGGTGGAAATGTCATGCTTGTTAAAAGGCTGAATTTGACTCTTGCGTCAAGGTCTCACGTCCTCCCCCACTGCAGGCGCAGATATGCCAGTACCATGTTGTAAAGACAAAGTCATCCAGACAATATCCAACACTTCCCTGTGATAACACTTCTCAATACTGCTATCCACAGCACCTCAGCTGGGATTGAACATCGTGGAAGATGCATTTAAACCCACCTGAACAATCAGGCTTGTTCCAGCACTGGCAGTAATAGTAATTTTTCTGGACAGAATTGACATTATAAATGAGTTGCTGGTTAATTTGCTGCTTTCTTAACATCATTGATCCTATAGCTACATCTTTAAGCAGCAGTGCCTGAATATAAACTACCCAGCAGTAAAATTATAACTCCATTTAGATGCAGAGCACAGCCTTCTTATCGCCAGACTTTCAATCCCGTCAAGAGTTTCAGGGTTACTCATGTAAAAATAGCTTGTCTGCCTGTGTGAGCATACGAGGGCTGTTCATCAGTATCATATGCGGAAGTGTAAGCACTCGCCACCATGAGCTGGGGAGCACGTTAGAAAAATCTGTCATTTCAGAGCCGTACAAACCCATCTCACAGGGAACTCCTCCTGGAGCTCAGAGCGATGAGAGTGGGCTCAATTGGGCCCATCTCACGTCAGCAGCGCTGACTCGGCTTGGTCAGACCCTCACCCTGCTCTAATGAGACAGAGCCAAAAGACATCCAGATTTGCTTATTTTGATAAAGTCATCCAGCAAATTTACGGCTAGTTTAGCACTTTGAGGAGGACATTAAAATAATTCAAGTTTTAGTGCTTGCAGTAGCAGGACCACACAGGTGAGCCATGAAGCTGATCTTCAGCTCAGTGGGTTTCACTCTCTCTTTAAAAGTCTCTCCTCCAAAACTTGGGCAGCTATATTTGGTTATACATGCTGCCTTTCCCATCCCAGCCTTATGGAAAGGCAGCCTGTCCCTATGCAGGCATTGTAGGCAGCTAGTCTTGGAAAAGCTTCTGGGCAAAAAAATAAGGGAAGTGAGTAAAAAGTGCGGGAATATCCCTTGCAGGGGGAGCAGCCATGCAAAAAACAGGGAGCATGAACAGTAAAACTGAATGGTGAGAAACAAGACAAGAGCCCGTGTCATGGAGCTGCTGAAGCAAATAGCAAATAGCAGAGCTATAACATTGTGGTGGTGTTTTTTTCCTCAAAGAGTTTGCCTTGTTCTCCAACAGAGAGTATGAAGACACCTTTTCTCACCTTACTGTGCCAAGTTACAAACGGAGGTTAAGAAGAAGATTATTAAACTTGGCCACTCAAGTCCACTTGAGGAGTAAAAAAAAAACATTTAAAACCAAATTATTTCATTTAAGGAGGACAGTCCAACCTTTATTCTTTCCCAGGAGCTTGGTTAAATAAGTGCTTTTCTCTAGGTGAAAAAAATAGCTTTTGCAGTAAAACCTGTCAGCCAGAAATCTCTTCCAGTGGGCAAGCCACTGAGTGGCCATAATGAAACATCCCCAAATACTTAGGTACACTTTTTTTTTTTGCCTATTAAAAGTCTGCTTTTGATATAAATAACCCCCTCTCTCATCTGTACCTGTGTGGTTTTATATACACCCCCACACAGATATATATATATGAATATAGGACTATTTATTCCTCAAACTTAAAGCAGCTTTTAAATCATGTGATGAGATGTAAATACTCATCTCACAGGCTCATAGCCATGGCTGAATTATCAGGTCTACTCCCACCAGCGTGGATGCGAATACCAAAATGCACCTGGGGTGGAGCTGGCGCTCGACCTATCAGATGGTAAGCGAGGGATGTATAGATCTTGGTCCTATACATTTCCAAGTCACTCTAGTTAAGTCATGTTTCCTTGGGAGCTGAGAAGTGGCAGAATAAGATTTCTACTCCAAAGGTACATGCCCAGAGCACCAGGCCTTTAATTATGCAAAGAACTGGAGCCAGCTTCCTCCTGTCTTTTCAGATAAGTGGTTTCACTGAGAGATTACAGTGAGCAAAATTTGGCACCTGGCTCTATTGGCACAAAGGGGCTTTTTTTTTTTGCCCATGCAGACTCCTGCCATGGAAATTTGTGCTTATCCAAGGATCCACCCAAGTGGATCCAGTTGCCATGTCAGCAGATTAGTGCCTACAAAAGACCAGCAATCCTGGGCAGAAATTTAGCATCTCCCAAAGCCTGTGAGCTGAATCGTAAGGATGCTTATTTGTCCTCTTCATCCCACGTGGGAAAAGTTGGCTCAGGCCCCATTTCACTCCAGTCCCTCCAGCTTTGGGAGCTGGAAAGGCAGCGAGCAATGCCTCCTCCTCCTGAGCTGGGTGTTACTGGAGGCTGTTTTACTGAAGAACAAACTGGTTATGTGTGTGCGAGTGATACCTGGGCCGCGGAAAATTGCAGAAGCCATCAGAAATTCAGCAGGTTCCCTAATACCAACTTGGAAGCCTCAGAGTTAACTTTCACTGACCGATAATTAGACAAAAATACAGCCTTGTTTCCCTCCTTTGCAATCTTGCAGTGGCTGGTTGTAGCAGGACAGCTGGTAATCAAGGCAAGGGGACCTTACACAGGGAGAAGCAGGAGAGGGCTGCCCCCAGACACAAGCAGCTCCCACTCTTGAACAGTTTCATATCCAGAGGGCTGAATTTAGCTGAAATCAGATCTATAAAAAGTGTCTTTTAAGTTCCTATGGATACAATGAATTGCTGCACTTGCATGCAATATGTGGAATATGTCTTCAGAGACTTTGGGAGAAGCAAAACCTAGTAGTAGAAACTTGGGTGGAGGCTTTGGAAATTGCCTCGGTGTTGGGTTAATGCTGCTAATTGAAGTGAATGCTAAAGCTAATACAGACTTCAAGAGGAGCAGTTACCCCAAGGGTAAATCTTGAAAATAACTAGGATACTTTCTCTATATTTCAATGTTTACACAGAGGAAAGACTTCATAGCTGCGTATTTACTGTGACTGTACAGGAGGGAGAGTGACATCTGAAGAAACATATGCAGGCTTTCTTCTCCAAAGAGAAAATTGGATTGAGACAAAAATGACCTACATAAACATTGGAAGATCATAGGAAACTATTCCTTGGAGGCAGAGAGGAGGAATATATACATGCAGATAAGGGTTGTGTGCGAAAGTTGAGTATTGTTCTTTGGGGAATTTCAGTGCATCAAAGGAACCTGATACCAGTCCTGGAATAACATCAGAAGAAACGTTGTCTGAGGAGAAGTAGTTAAGGGGGTGAAAGAAATTTATCTGTTCAGGGGAAGGTACAATGGACTCTCAAGTGTTAAATACTGAGGTAGTTTCTGGCTTTTCCATGTTTTGCTCACTGGGCTCCAGAGAGCACAACTTCTTTCTGCTCAGATGCTTGTAAGTGATGGAGAGATGGATGGGTAGACTTTGTGGCAGGGCCAGGAAATTTAACAATAGTTTATTTGGTCTGTATAGGCTCAATTTTCTATTATAAGAATAGACTAAGGCAACTACTCCTGTATCTGCTTTATCCCCATTTGGGAACTGTCTGCTGCCATTAACCCTTGTGTGTTGGCTCTCAGGTGCGACGACAGATCCCTTTGCACAAAATGCCAGCATTGGGGAGAAACAAGGGTATCAATGGGGCTTTTCCAACCAGCACGACCTGCTAATTCCCTGGGGAAGAGGTGCGGGAGCAGGAAAGTGAATGAGTACTCGGTGCAAAACTCTGGGCTGTAAATACATATTGCAGATCGGGACGTGTTCCACCTTTCTGTACCCAGGAGTGCGTATGACCTATTTGAAGTTTCTAAATTAATATTTTAGCTGCTTTACAGCTAAAATGTTAGGCTTTGTGGACATCTTTAGCCATTAAAGTACCAGGTGGTATCTGCGGGCCCTGCATTGTTTGTTTGAGATCCCAGATGGGAGAGCAGCCCTGAGCCTGAGCACAAATATCCCAAATGGGGCTACACTGCATGTGGGAGTTGGTTGTCTTTCACATGGGAGCTGGTTCTGGGGATACTGGAAAACACTGGACCCATGGGGTATTCCCCCTATGGTTGGTATGTTTATGTACCCTGGGCCGTGCAAGGAATAGGAGATGACACAAGTATTCATAAACCCAAAGGATAATTTAGGAAGGATAAAGCCACTGAAGCAAAGTAGTGATGGAATTTGGGAATACTTAAAGAGTACGTACACCGTAGAGCACTGATCTCAGAGTGTAATTGAAATGGATAGCATAACACATCAGTTTGGGTACAGACTGTAGGGTTTATCACAAAAAAAAAAAAAAAAAGAAAAATCCAGGGCAGAATTTGCTTGCTCATCTCTGCCTCTGTTTTTCACTGCAGGTAAGCCAGATTGCAAGAGTTTCTGAATGTGCAGTTTCTGAAATCATTGCAAACCATCGATGAACTGCTGGAAGCTGGTGATCCGCTTATGGCTGAATTGCAACAGAAAGAGGGTGGCATGCTGAGCAAACTGCTGGTCCTCATGAGCACATTCCCATGTGAAAACAGTGTAAGAACTAAATAGGTCTTCAAGACAGTGCTGGGTTAAATATATCATCTTCAGAGGCACCAGTGTGCTTTCTGTGTGAATGAATTTATGCTGCAAGTTACAAAGAGCGAATTAGCTTTTAAAAATAGACTGTTGCTCCTGAATTCAACTGGGTTGCTTCTTCCCTTCGGCTTGGCTGGATGCTAATGGCACGTCAGGCGGCAGCTTGTTCGTGTGTGCTCGCCCCATCAGTCCAAGAGGGCTTGGAGTAATCGCTGAGCTGTATTTTTAGCTTCAGGTTCCTCCGGTTCTCATGCCCAAGCCTGACAGCACCACACTGTTCGCATACTTTGGGTGAGTCACTCGGTCGTACAGGCTGAATTACCCTGCTGTAGGCCAGGAGTTTGGCTTCACAAAAATGGAGGCAGCAAGTAAAATCTGCCCTGTGTTGGAATTTCTTTCTTCGTGGCAATAAATTCCCCCCTAAATTCTGTTCCTACGCTGATATGCTGTGATATCCTATTCAATCACAGCCTGAGGGCAGAGCTTGCTGGCATACATCCTCTTCAGATATTCAGAAAAAACAACTCCAGCCCAAAGTGGCTAGAGGTTTGGGTGGCCCAAAGTCTTTGGATGGCCCTTTTTTGTGCAACTGCAGCTCCAGCTTGACCAACCCAAGTCACTGAGCGCCTCTCTAAAAATCTCCATCTTTCTTCAATTCCATCACTTATGCTGGTATAGCTAATATTTAGGAATATTTAGGAATACCTCTGACAGTGGGAGAAAGCTGTCCCAACCTGGAAGAGGAGGTTCAGCCCTACGAAGCTCTTTCAGGGGGCTGCTGCCTGTTGAACACTGAGAAAGAGAAAAACAGGATTACTGCGAGCACAAAGTGCTAATGAGAGGCTTTCCAGGATACTCTACTTATCTGACCAGAGTCTGTTGACCACAAGTTCAAAGAGATAGGTTTTTCTCAGGCCAAGGAGATGCTGCACTATAGAGAAACCCTGCAAGGACGATATCGGACCCCAGAGGTGTGTTGGTGTTTTAAGCATCACTTTTCTCCTTTTCCTCTCTTGGCTTCATTTGCTGCAGCTGCTGTGGGAGTCCCACAGGGTCTGGGTCTGCCAGGGCATTCCCCAATACATCACACAGCAAAGCCTTCAAAAGGCTTTGCGCAGAAGATGTAGAAAGAAATGGGAGATTTAGATACCTTTTACAGCCTGAAAGACCAGCTGAGCATTTTGTGATGCTCGGCATTTCACGGCTGCATTAGGCTGACACATCGCATGGTCATAAAAGGGCTCTTCATGCTAAAGAAAACACAGTAAAAGTCTGTTGCTGGAGTTGCTACTTGGGAAGAAAGCTGCAAAACCTTCGCTGTGAGGTAGGAAGGTGCCCGGAGGGAGGCAGGTGCCTCCACGCTTCCCTGGGGGAAATTGTCCCAGTCCCTCTTGATGTCATGCCAATGGTCCCAGGGCTGTGGGCTGTGGTAACCAGTCATTGTCTTTCCAGGGGACACTGCTGCTGGAGGATGGTTTTTAGGGTGTCTAAGAAATAATCCTGCACAGCCTAAAATCCTTGGTCCACCAAGAAAAATCTCAAACAGCCATGTGAATGGTTTTTCTACAGGTATTCTCATGCTGGATTTATTTGCTGTTGTTTCCCCGTTGTCTTATTGTGCTTTTTATATTCTGTCTCCATGTTTATGTGCTACCTCCGTGCAATCCCGCATGGGCAGAAAGTGACTGCTGCAATGGAGTGTGACCCAGCCTCGAGCCCTGTAGTGCCCTGGCCAAGGCAGACGGTGTCAGGCCGGGCAGACAGAGCAGGAATGGCATCAGCGAGGATGCCAAGGAAGAGGAAAACCTTTTCATGAGTGATTGAAATGGGGAGATCTAGGCAAGGAGGAGGAAAACCCTTCCAGATGCTATAGGGGAAGGGGCAATAGATGGGGGATGCGCTGCAGTAAGGGAAGGAGAATGGAATGTGCACCAGCATGGGTGCAATCATCCACGTGCCCCACAAAAATACAGCTCCTGCCTCATGGTGCTCGCAGAGATCAGAGGCGGCTCAGCCTCTTTCCCGGGAAACGGCATTTACAAAAATAGAAAGCTGGAAATGCCACCACACGGCAGCTAAATATAGCCTCACCGACAGACAAGCCGCAGTGCTCGCTCCAAAAACAAAGGCAGCAAAAGGGGATGCCTGGCTCCCCCCCGGGGCCACGTGGGATGGAGGGGGAAGTGGTGGAGCTGCTGCCCATGGCAGGAGGCTTTGCCACGAGGACGCTAGCTGCGAGCATGGGGTGCACAAGCAGGGGAGTTGCTTGGAGATGAAACTCTGGCTCAGTGCAAAAAAAAAACCTATGAAATGTCCCAGCTTTCCATTAAAATGTGTTTTCTTCCCTAATGCTTATACGATGTGATTAGAAGCACTGGGTTTTTTTTTCCCCAAGACTGACGTCTGTAGTAAAATATGAATCTTTCGCTGAGTTAGGCTTTTTTTTTTTTTGCCAGCCCTGATGCAGGGAAGATACACCACATCCCAGAGGAAGGGTTTCTCTGGCTTCACACAGGAAGTGCTGGTTGGTGCTGGTGACTGGGAGCACACCAGAATTTTCCAGGGTCAGGATGCTGCCGCGGCCAGGTCTTCTTACCAGGAAAATGGGACACATGCACAGTTAGGCTGCTTTTCTACAGGGCTGATAATTTTGCCAACCTTGGAGATGCTTGGCATTCTCCCCCCCAAAAAAAATCCCCAACTTGATTACAGTTGTATGTTTGCCAAATGCTGATTTTGAGGGCTAATTCCCCAAAGGCACAGAAGCAGAGGAGGGTGGATGTGGTGTGACCCCTCAAAGACCCTGGTGGTGGAGCTGGGGCTGGGGCTCACCACGTTTCCTGGCCGTCAGCTGTGGTGGCTGTAAGAGCAGTGACGTCTCCTTGAGCAAGGTCCACTTCGGGATTGGTATCACAGCACAAGAAAGAATTTGGGTCTATTATAGGAAGTTTTGGGGTTGCAAAGTCTGGCACTAGGAGATCCCAGAATTCAGGCTGCCTGTGCATCCTGGACTTGATCTTCTTGTGGGTAAGTGTTAAAACAATCTTTTATTACAGGTTTCAATAATATGGGTTTTCCATTCAGTAAATGGGGAGTCACCCAATAGTCCTTCTTATCGGCATGTTACTTTATATGTTATTAATCAAAGAGTGTCTGGACGCGGCACTGAATACAGAAGTCCTGCCTTTGGGGTGTTTCACTAGAATGTCAAAATGATGCACAAACATTAGTGAGCTGTAAGTGTTGTAATCCTATATAATTAGATGAGGAAATTAGACAGGGGTGATGCTGCTCCCTTTTGCAGCTAGAGATCTGAGGAACAGAGATTAAGGCCGTAAGTATCTATTAATTTCCAGTGCTCAGTTTCAGATAATGAGAGCTTAACTTTTTAATTTAATTTAATTTAATTTAATTGCTCATGCCTAGCAATTCAACTGCAATTGACTGGTTCAACCTGCTGTGGAAGCAACAGCTAAACCAAAAACTCTCCACACCTTGAAGTAAACCTGATTTTGGGGGACTGAACTGGGATCTAAAGAGGAGAAGGAACCTGTTCACAACTCACATGTGCTCCCACAGCTTTGGGATTCAACATGGTTCTTCTCCTGAAGACTCGTGAGTCATTACGTCCACCTTGAAATAAGCTAATCACACCAGTAAAGCCCATCACGGCCTTATTTATTTATTTATTTTTTCATCTCAGAAACAGATCATGTACATTAAGCAATGTAAAGTTAGCTGCAGGTCAAGGTCTCCTGGCTGGGGGTCAGCACAGCCCCCCAGCACTTGGTGTTTCTGGGACAGGGAGTTGGGCTCTGGCTGAGCACAGCCCCTCTCAGCACTTGGCACCTCAGCAGAGCAAACTGGCAAAAACATCTATTTTTTCATAGGATTGTTTTCCTGCCAATGTACTCTAATCTCGTTGGATTTTTCAACACCTTTCCAGCTTTGCTGTTTTTCTGTTGGATTTTACATACCCTTCTCAGTTGGTGGCTGCTCCAGGATTTGTGTGCCCAGTTTTGCTTGGGTCTGTTATTGCTTCTGGTCCAAAAGATCCCTCCGTTGATGCTAAATCACCTTATAATGTCCCAGTGGGGTAAAGGCCACTTGCTTTCCCCTTTCCTTCCATCAAACTTACCAAATACAATGATCACACGAGGACACAGGGCACGGGTAACACACAAAGTGAGCAGGCAGTAGCTTTTTGCAGTAAGCTGGAGCAGAAGTAAAACAAAATATCCCAAACTTCAGCCTCCATCCAAATAAATTGTAACTTCAGACATCTACGATTGGATTCAACTTCTGAGCCTTGGACTCACCTCTGTTGGTGATGTGCATTGCTTTTGATATACACCTTCATACATCTACACGTGTATATATAAACCCTGTTCTTTAATACCTCCTACAGCAGCAAGCTGTTTCTCTTTTCCCACAGTCTCCAGATGGTGCTGAAATCTTCAGAGCTTTGGGGGTTTATTTGTTTGTTTATTTTTAGATAACTTCCCACACTTGGGCCCTAATCAGGATGCCTCAGTCTTTCCATTTACCAAACAATCTTGCTTTTAGCTCAGTTTTCGTCCTTGCTGCCAGCCCCCTTCCCAAGCGGGTCTGCAACGAATCGTCATGGTTTATTATTAGTGTTGGTGCTGAAGTTCATTTTCTAAATCTCTGTTGTTCTTCCTCTTCCCAAAATAATTTGCAATTTCCTCTTTGTTCCAATCTCAGTTATTTGCTTACCTCCACACTGGATGGAGACCGAGTTTTCCAAAGAAGCTTGGCTATTAAAAAATAAAAGAAAGAATCACTGATCTCATGTGCTGCTGGAAGGCAGTGCATAAATATATATATTTTTGGTTGGTTTGTTTGTGTATTTAAAAAAAAAAAAAACAAACCATAAAATTATATTCTTTAAATATTAATAATAATTAATTTAATTATTAATTATTTATTATATTGTTGAATCTCATTTTGGGTCTCTAGAAATAAATTGATCCCACCTCTGCGCTTGGGGTGCGCTGGGGTTTGAGACCCAACCCTGACCCCAACTGCCTTGCAGCTCCTCCAAATGCAGCTGAGAAAAAGTTTTCCTCAAAACTTCCTTTTAGATCAGATGCCCTTTGGGTTTGCAATGGGTCTTCCTTTTTCTTATTGAGTTGTTAAAAAGAGGTAAGAAGTCACAACCCCTCATCTTTTAGTATTATGATTTGTCTTGCTCCCCAATTTTTTTCACATGCCTCTTTAAAGTTTATGCCGTGCTTCCAGTTACATCATCTCCTTTGGGATATAGCAATAATAATATATAACAACAAATACCTTTGTGGCATGTCATCACCCAAGTTTTCTCGAAGGTTTTTTTCTGCAGAGGCAGCCTAATAACCAGTTCCTCCTGTTAGCCTTGTTTTTCCTTGCACAATTTTTGGATTGCGAGCCGACCTTCCATCTATGCTGGTCCTATTCTAATTTTATTCTTACTGATGCTGGTAATTTGAGGGGAAGCTAGCCACCTACAAACAATAAGCTTGCAATGCTCACGGTTCACAGTCCAAACCACTGCACCATGCTGATGAGAACTGGATGATGATGAAACGTCTGTCCCTCTGGGAGGTCGCCAAGGATGAAAATGGGCGCTTCAAGGCTGCTTGGATGTTCAGGCTGTACTGAACCCTCCTTGGGGCCCTGGCACCCAGAGGACTCCAGCTCTGGGCTGAGTGATGCTGGCTGACTGAGGGCAGTCCAGCTGTGTCACAGGCTGCCCAGCAAGGTTGTGCCATCTCCATCCTCAGAGGTTTTCCAGACCCAACTGGTTCAAGCCCTGAGCAACACGGTCTGACCCCAAAGCTGACCAGCTTTGAACAGGAGGTTGGACAGGGACCTCCTGAGGTCCCCTCCAGCCTGAATGGTTGTGTTATGCTACAGATTTGTTACCCGGACAATCTGACAGGTGATGGACAGAATTTAAAGCCTCACATTGAAAGGACTGAGAGAAAGTTTGCTTTTTACTGCTCATGGGATGGCTCCTACAAAAGAGCTGCAAACTTCCCCGCAACCTCCAGCAATGCTCTCCTGTGCAAGCTGCAGTCCCTAGCTGTCCTTAGTGCTGGCTTTCTCCCATCTGAGACAAAAAAAACTATAAAGTAAGTGAGGTTTTTTCCCCAGTTTTTGTTCTTTAACGAGCATCCATGGAGAGAGAATTGGATGGGTGCTGCAAATGTAGAGGGGCAGTAGCAGAAAAGGACTCCATCCACTGCTCTGCTCTGCTTTTCTGTTGGTTTTGTTCCGAGTTTCAGGTCTTCTCACCAGTGCTTTTCCTAGGGTGCTCAAGATGCCCTATATTAGCACCAGGATTTTCGTCTCACATTCCTAAAAAACTGTGATTTTGTGGAACAAAAGAAATCTTTCTTTGACACATGCCAACAAAATTCATCTCCCTGAAGCCAGCAGCATAAACTGCAATGCCTGCACAGCACAGTGCAAACACCCTTCCTCCATCCCCGTTCTCCCTTCTATCAACCCACTAGAACAAAATGATTTAACCAAATAATAAATGTTGAAAAGGCCAGTCCCTGCAGACTCACAACAAAGGCGAGAAAAATGCTATGCTAATTATTATCTTCCTTTCCTTGCACAGGCTTTTCTGT
This sequence comes from Charadrius vociferus, assembly GCF_000708025.1. Taxonomy (NCBI): domain Eukaryota; kingdom Metazoa; phylum Chordata; class Aves; order Charadriiformes; family Charadriidae; genus Charadrius; species Charadrius vociferus. The sequence continues at coordinate 319,867 of NW_009646506.1, read as the reverse complement.
GAGGCTCTAGCAATTAAAGATGATGCTGGGGAACAAGTTAGATGGGAATTAGTCTAACTTGGGGAAATTACCACCCAGAGGTTTTGGGGGGTTTTGTGCTGCTGCATAAATTCCCTTTGCTCAGCTTAAACTCTTAACCGAATGCATTACTTCGACAACACATTTTAATAGCTGGTTTTAAAAAAGTATATATATATAGTTTAAAAATGTTTCCAGCTAGCTCTGATCCCAGGCTACGTTTCTCCTGGTGGTCTTGAAACCAAATTCCTGGATGCAGATACTCTCCTGACCCTCTTTCTCAGCTCACCCAGCAAACCTCCCTCACCTGTCATGTAGAGCTCCAACTGAGACGTACAAGCCAAGAGGATAAATCGTTTGTCTGATTATTCATGCATTCTAGTGTGTATGAATAGTTCCCTTAATTAATAGAAATTCCCTTCCTGTGAAAACAAACCTGTAATCCCAACATAACGCCCATGCCGTATGAAGCAGCCTACATGCAGGAACTCTTTTCTTTTGCTCCTGCCACGGTGAAGAAGGTCTGTGTGTGTACTCCTCCAAGTAATCGTTTCCTCCTCTGGCAACAGGAGGGACCGGCTGAGCATTGGCCAATGTGACATTCCTTGCTACGGTGTTATCCAACGCCTGTGTTTCAATTTCCATTAGAATTGGTTTTGATTAGGTGGTGAGGAAGCCTTTGAGCCCGTTCATCTCTCTTCCAGGAGGCATCCACCATTACCCTGCCTGGCTAATGAGACCTGGATGCCCAACATTGCACAGGATATCCTAGAGATAAGACAGGTGCCTTATTCAGTGTTGGTACCGACTGGATTACACGTCTCTGATGGCAATATTTTGCCTGAGAGCTCCTAGAAATTGCATTTATCTTTTCATGGCCATGTTAGCAGCATTTCACTGAGAGTGGCTAATATGTTCAGAGCCTGGTTTCCATCGCTCCTAACCAGTAAGCCAAAGTTTACAGCACAAAATTTGTACCTTGATGTGCAACACCACAGACTGGACAGAGATACTTCCCCCTGGCTCTCAGTGTCATTTGCTCCTTCTCACATGATATGCTCTTCCTTTTTCATATTTTTTGCTGCCTTGACACTTAATTAACTTTGTGCTTGTGCTTAGCCTAACACCATCAATTAAAATAGTGAACAATAACAGACCAAAGATCAACTCCTGAATAAATCCATGAGTAACCTCCTTCCACCCTGATACTTCCCTTGATATGTGCAACTCATGATTTCTTTCCTAAACAGTTTCTCATCCATCATCCGATCTCATCTCCAAACCCATTTTGCCAGTAATTACGATCACTCTCTGTTTTGATAATTTTGCTTTAGCAATAGCTTGGTCAGAGTATCAGCTGAGCTAATTCCTTCTTAGGACAGTGATGATTATAAATGCCTAACTAGTAGCTACCTGGTTCTCAGGAAAATAAGCAATATGTTTTAAATGCTAGAGTTCGAGTGATTTAGTACTTTCCTTCTACTTTTGGTTTTGTTTTTTCAGTAAATTAAATTTTCCTGGAAGAATGACTGCTTCCTATTTAGCTCTACTATTTTCTGCAGAATGTACCATATTTTTAAGCACAGCAAGTATTTCCAGTGTCTCTCAGCCACTTTTGTACGATACAATATTATTTATGTCATCTTATGTTCTTTTGTATTAAATGTGATCTTTTATGGCTAGTTTCAAGCTGGATTTTCCCTCTGGATTTTTATTCTAAGCTTTCAAAAAATGCATGCATGAATCTAGAGGGTAGACTGCAAGGTTCTTTGCAGAAGGTGGGCAGCTGGGATTATCATCATGCTGGGGTCAACTTCCTAACACAGTGAATATAATTCTATATCAAAGAGTGACTGGGGCAGGTTTTGAGAAACCCGCTGTGCTGGCTGTTTAGTTAGAGGCTACCACAGTACCTAAAATATGCAGACAGCAGAGGTGAAGCGCGCTGGCCGTCTAAAAGACTCTTTTGTGGTGTTTTGCTCTAACGCTTGGCAAGGCTGCCCTCGCTTCACACCCTGCCTCCCTTGCTGAGGCACTGAGGTGGAAAAATCAGCTGCGGAGGATCCAGACGTAGGAAGTGATTTAAACAACCCAATGTCTTGTTCTTGTGTTTCCTAATAGATGGAGAAGTGAGCAACAATCGGTGTCCTGAACCCTCTACCATTCAGCCTAATTAAGTCATGTAATGCTATTAATATGCAGGGAGGCTTAGCTGAGCCTCTGGGGAATGCCAAAATCATGTTCTCTTTCTTTCCATTATTTAAAAGTCTGTTGTGATGAAAAATCTCACCCAACAACTTAGTGGTGATATTGTAAAACAGTCATATCAGACCAGCTTGTAGAAGAGATCCTCTTCTGTCATGCAGAAGGGGACACCAGAGTGAACATCTCCTGACCTGACCGTCCTTCCGAGGCTGAGCTGTGCTGGGTTGGATGGGAGCATGTTAGCAAGGAAGGATGGGGAGGGCAGGGGAGGCCTTGAGGCCACAGAAGGATCTGGTACCCCCTGCCTGCAGTGGCATGGGCAGACAAACGCCTTTGGATGCATTTATTTTCCATGATTTTCAATGCATCTCTCTGTGGGAATACAAAATTACTACAGCAAAGTCACTTGCAGACCTCTAAATTAATGAGAAACTGAGTTATTGTGGCCTGTATAGCTCAGGGAACATAATTTCACCTCGCAGGACAGCATTGCACTGGGGAAGGGACATAAACCCAGTCCCCCACCAAGGACATCGTGCGTGTGTGTGTCCCAGCTTCCAGGGAGGAGGTTCACAACAGCCCTGGCCTCCACAGCCCTTTGGCCACTTGTTTCGGGGGAGCCAGGACTGAATCTGCCAGCATCCGTGAGCCCGTCTGCTCTTCAGCCTGAACCACCATTTCTTCAGCCTCAACCCAGGCTAGCAGTTTTGTAGTATCATTTCAGCATTCAAGAAGGGAGGATTACTATCGCAGGGGTTGCTGCTTACAGTGTTTTTTCTCCTCCTTTTGTTTTTGAGAACCGGTCAGCAGAGTGTGAGGAGAGTTTTGCAAAGCTCTGGCTTTCCCAAAGGAGGAAGGCTCCTGCTCGACAGTCCATAAGCGCCCTCTGGTGCAAACACAGCCGACTGGCTTCAGCCAGCTCTGCCCTGCAGATTTATCCAGCAAACATCGATGACAGGTGTTAATTTTGGTGTTTTGGATGATGGAAAGGGGGGTGACAGCACCATGAAAGCGGCACTCTCCAAGAGAGAGAGCCTCCTCTGCAGGCTGGACATCGGCACAGAGCTTGTGAGACCTTGCTTCAGATTGTACCAAGATTTTTTGGTGGTAAATGGGATTGGTCTGGTAGAATTGAGATGCCCAGTTGATACCTGGATTAGGACAGAGAAAGGCATAGATGGCTCTTTGGAGAACATCTAGGCACCCCAGCGGAAGACAGGGTGGTAGCAGGAAGGGGAGATCCCAGATGGGGCAGGTGGCATGAAGAGATAAATTTGAGGGTAATTAAGGGATGGGGTGCTATGTATGAAACATGGCTCAGGAGAGCAGCAAACAGTAGCAAAAAAACTGCCATCAAGATGACTAGAGTCGTGAGAAAGGGGAAAAAAGACACAAAAAAGACGAGGAGAGCCATTCAGGTTTGGCAAACTGAGCTTGATGGCCAGGCAAGAAACATGGGGAAAAGCTTGTAGCTAGGTGGGGATACAAAGAATGATTAATGAGATTATGAATTATGTCAGTTAGGTGCAGAGAACACAACACACAGCTAATCAGGAGTTGGAGTGTTCATTAATTCACCCAGGCAAATGGGCTGTCAGTCAGGTTTGCTGAAGGTGGAGTCCAGGGTTCCTTGGACTCACAGTGCTACCAAAGTGGGAGCACCTGAGAACTGAAGGAAAGAAAACTGCAAAGAGATTGACCCCCTGGGATACTCTGAAATATGAGCTGCAGCTATTTTTGAAGAGTTAGGGAACCCTAGATATTCATAATTATCTTCATTTCTGCATAGGGGTTACTTGCCAGCATGGCAATTTGCTGTTGGTTGACATAGTCTGAGATTCTTCGCAATCCTGGCCGATGCTGCTTCGCTTGCTGGGTATCTGCTGTAGCTGGGGCTGCAGAGGCAGGATCTGCATCAGGGATGCACCGAATTCCTCCCAGTCCTGCAAAGTCGGGGTGTGCCGAGGTTTGACGCAGTGATACAAAAGGCAGTAAGAAAACTGTTGAAAAAGCAAAACAGGAGGGACATGAAGAAAAGCACACATCTCTTAACGGAAGGGATTGAAAGAGCTAAAGAGTTCAAAGCTATTGCTTTAGCCTTTTAAAGTTGATGGGACAATTAAAATGAAAGTAGAACAGGAATAAGGAAAGCAGAGGTGAAAGGCTACTTGGTTTGAGAACGACCAGTTAGTAGGGCCTGAATTTATCTTGGTTTATTTGCTTTGGCTAATGACTTAAGGAAGTTTTAAACTATTGGGTTATAATGGAAGACTGAAACATCCCTGGAGGACTAGAGGAGATTAACAGTAAGCCCATTTATATAAAGCAGGACTTACAGGCTAGTTGATGGGGTTTAGATTCCTGAAAACTACTAGGACAACCTATTAAACATCTAATTCCTATGGACCTGCAATACTAGTAGGATGATTAATAAATTCATACAGACTGTTTATTAGAAAAAAATTGGTTTAAATTAAACTAAAAGCTTTGTTGGGTTGCTGACCCAGAAAAGAGAAAGATTAAGATCATTTGGCTTTAGTAATATTATTGATATTTCAGTGTTGTGTCCATGCAAAAGATCCTGTGGAAAACCATGCCCAGCTTGAGAACGGGTTACAAGAAGAGACTGAGTATTTCTTCCAGAGATGTCTGAAAACCAGAACTGTCTTGTGGGGATGCTGAGGGCATTGCAAGGGACCGGATCCTGCTTTGGGTGTGGTGTGGAAGCAACACACCTTTCATCCGGTCACTGCTTGCTGACCACTGCTGCCAGGGACAGCATCGCTGCCACGTAGGCCTGCCCTGGCAAGCAGGGACAGGTCGTGAGCCGATGCTCTCGCGTCCTTTGCTCGCCCGGCTGCTCCACACTGAGCTTACACACAGCACACACACAGCCACAGAGGTGGAGGTGACCCCAACGGGTGGAGTCCACTGCCCAAACATACGCACGTGCTTCTGCTTATTCAGCGTGGAAAAAATAAAAGTTGCAGTAGTAGTTGCTCACTTTTGGCAGCTGTCCGCTGCAGCGTGTGTTTCTGGGCCATTTCTTGCAACCACAGCTCCTCTTTATGCTTCCCGCTTCTTGACCGGTGTTTTTAGCATAAAATGTTCTGTGTGCGTTGCAAACAGTCAGGCTGGATACAGGACAGTTCGAGTGACAGTGCCAGTAATGCCTCAAGGAAACACAGTTTGCATAAACCAAAGCGGACACTCACTTACATAACTGGGCATCAAGTCCCGCCATCAAGTCCATGCCAAAACATCACTTTGCTTTTCTATCATTCTTTACACGGTAGGGAGGCTTCAATGCAAATATGTCTCCGAAGAGAGAAAAGACTTGAAACAATAATCTACCAGAAAATGATACTCTTTAAGATTTTAAAACATACCTTCTGTTGGTCAAGGGTGATCAGTAAAACAAATCAAGCTGTGCATGGCAAATAAAACTTGAAAAAAAAAATATTAAAAGATGGCAAGATGTAGCCTGTAAAATCTTCTGGACTGAAATAAGATTTGAATTTGTGAAGTGTGAAGGCCAGATGTCATGGCTCACGCTTCCACAGATGTCTCACAAACACTTAAAGCAGAGGAATATTTGAATACTTTAGGCACAGCACCAAGACACTATGGATTTAGGAATGTTAATGCGCTACTGCTCTGAACTGATACACTTCTAAGGGAAGTCTCTTTCCATCTTTATTCAGTGCCTGGAACACCAGAGGCTCTGGTCTGTGTGCTGTTGACCTGACACAGAGAAATACTTCAGTGGAATGTAAAGGAACAGCACAGCTGGCTCTGAACTTATTTAACATCCCCTTGTTTACATTGTAATACATATGGGACAAACAGTGCAGTGATATTATTTATTTTTCTTTTTTCCTCAGAAATAAAGAACCACCACAATCAAGGGAGGCTGGAAAAAGGCCTATATAATCATTTCTCAGTGGGACACACAACAGAAATCAAAGCCTCCGGACACAGTTTCTCCAACTCAGCTTCTGAAGACTGGATAAGCAGTTTCCAGTGTACAGAAAAGGAGGCTTAAGTTATGCTCCTCTTTCTGTGCATAGAAATAATAAAATGAAGGATAAAGCCAAGCAAACTGCAAAATGGCAGTATTTCCCAGAAACTGAGGCAAATGCAAAAGAATTTGCTTTTGGGGTTAAGCGTGTGTCATTTAAATATAAATTTGGCAATGTGTCGCATTTGCTACTGCCACCTTCACACACCACCAGCTCTTTTCCAGCACATACACTGGGGGTGAAGTATTTAACAGCTTATAACAAGGACAATTTACCTGGTGGTACGTAGCCTAGAAATGTGTAAGATTTACTTTATGGAATAAGCAGTAGAGTACATGAAATACCAATGTTAAGGTCAAACACAGCATGTCAGGAGTCAGCACACAGGTACCCTTTTAATGCAGTATGGCATTGGACCAAAATAAAATCATGTTTTTCCTCCATGAGGGGAGCAAGCCTGAGAAAGAGAGAATTTTTCTTTGCCTTTCTCCATGACCGAAGCCCACAGACCCACAGTCTCCCCTTGCAGCACAGGGAAAAAAAGTGACCATTTTGTTTCTGCCTGCATCAGAACATACACAGCCTCGTGTATGGCTTGTCCAATTACTCTAACAGATCAGGGTACACATCCATCAGTTTTAACCCATCCAAACTCAGCCTATGCAGGACCAGATTAATGGCTGAAAACAAAAACTGCCAGAAGCAAACCTTTCTGAGCTGGCATTAGCTGCCAAAACTCTCACCTCAGTGAACCGCAGCTCACACGTGAGGACCTAGTTCGAAGAAACCGTACTGTTGTAATGTATAGCAGTGAGAAATACTACTGATAAAAAGGTGAAAAAAAGGCAAAACAGCACTAGTGCAAGGGACAACATCAGAGTAGCTTCCTGGATTACTGAGACTAGGATGGGCTCAGCAAAGCACCTGGGCACGCACAGCAGCATGCTCCCCGCAGATTTACTCAAGTTCCCCAAGTCAGCTTGGTCCCCCCAGGCGACGGTGCTAGTGGTGAAGCTGATGATAAATGCTTTGTCCTTTGCCCAAAGGTTCCATACGGATCTCTGGGTGACAGTGCACCCTTCTCCTCCGAACATGTTGTCAAAACTGGGAGGGGTGAGTGTGCGCTGCAAGCCCAGGAACACCCTGAGAGGGCTGAACTCTGAACAAGCCAGAAAGCAGTTGCCTCCCTTGCCCAGAGTAGGCACCTAAGAAACACTTGCAGGATCAGCACCCAAACACTGCCTGATGTCATGCAGGGTGCGAGAGCCTTCCTGCCCTGAGCTCTCCCTGCTCCTCCACTCTGCTTCCCAGTGTATTTGACCAAACTAGGTTGAAACTCCACAACCATAAAAACATCCACTCTAGCCACAGGGATAGTAAAGCTTAAATGGTCTTTCCTTTCCAGCCTGGTTTTTAGGATTCTCTCCCATTCTTATACCCATGCAAAAAACCCCCCATCCAGCTCCTGTGCTTCAAATTTTGAATGTGTGGTCCTTAGACACACAAATGTCATATGGACATTTTAGTACTCAAGAAGCTGCTTCTGGGATGCTATTGGATTTCCAAGAAACTCAAAGTTTAACCTGAAGATTTCTATGTGAAAGACATGGAAAATTCCCATAGAAGAAACTGAAGTCAGTTTTTTTCATCTTTATTTACTCCTAACTGAAGCACCCCTTGGGCAGCCAGTTTAACTAGCAGAAGCTAGGTCAAAAAAAAAAAAAATCCTAGAAATTACATGGCTTTAGAAACCTCCTTCCTGAATGAAGCAGATAACAGCTAGTGTCCACTTGTAGCATAGCTGGTGACATACTTTGGTGACAGATAAAAATATGCCTCGTTGTGCTCCTCTTCAGAGAGCTCTAAGCACTAACATCACGGTGAAGCACTAAAAGCATGTTGAAGCTATTTCAGACAGGAAGCACAAGGGGACAGAGAGGGACAGTCGCCATTTAAACAACTTCATTGCACTGGGATGCAAACACAAGGTACCTTCGGTTCTTAGACAGTTGTCCCAGCACTGTATGTGGAACAAGAGCCTGGTGGTGTTTCTGGATCGTGACCTTTAGCATGCTGTGCATTCAGCTGTATGGGTAACACTACACTGGGTCAGCTCTTTCAGGAGCGGTTGATCCAGTCATAACCTATCTATCTCCACATGAAGGGCTGGCCTCCACTTGTAGGTTCTTCAGACAGATCCAGACCCCTCCTTACTAGTCTATGCTTTGTTCTGGTAGCCTCTGGTATTGCTAAAGTCAGTTTTCCATCTGCAGAGAAAAAAATCTGAAGGTATTTCTGTGGAAAAGCCTCTTTTCCAAAAGCAGGGGAAAAGAAGGTAAGTGTTCAGAAATGTAACCTGGGAGGTAGCATCAGCACTTCTGACAGTGTTAAGACAAAGACACTCTGTAAACTACAAAGCCCTTAACTTAGCATCAGTAGTCCTGCCAGAAACCCTTAAGATTTACCTTTAATCAATACTTACAATATGGGTAAGGATGTGTTTATTCCGTTATGTACCTGAACATAACGGAGCGACTAGCTTTGGAAACATAAAGGAGCGACTAGCTTTGGAAATATCTCACAAGTATATTTATTAGTCGAGAGCAATCTGTCTCAAAAGTGTGTGACCCATTTCATACTTTAAATGGCATTTCATTACAGTGCAGCTGCACAAGCCTCCATTCTCCCTGAAGAGATGTTTGATATGCAGAAGGCAGACCTTAGCACACTACTTATTTACATACATAAGTTCCTGGATTTGTTTAGGTTTGAGGACGGTAGTTCAAGAAAAGTCTGTTTGTCTTAGTCATTTGAAAAGCTTCTTTCTTTTCTTTCTCCACTGTTTATTGTCCACATCTTCAGTATCGTCAGGAGGATCTGGTATTACAAAGCCATCAGTCATTTTATAGTAGACTACTGTGGAATCTGACTCAACTATGGCCAAGGTAACTGACAGTGGGGTGTCGGGATCGTCTTGTGGGAGAGATGCTTTCTTCAAGATTTCTCTTATCCTAGAAGAGGAAACAATCAGTTACAAAGGAGTCCACAACCACCTAATGATGGCACAAGGGTAGAATTTTTATTCAGCCTGTTTTTATTCTGTAAATTTGTCTTCACTAAAGAAAAGTATATCTGTTCTAATAAAAATCCAAAGTCATATAATCACGCAACAAAAATCAAGTAACAAAGAATCTTATAAAAATATACTCAGTTACATACATCTCTGCGGGAAACGGCTCAACGCATGTTTCTAAGCTTTGCTTAGGTATACTACTGTGCACATGCTTCAACCATTCTTCAACTACCACAATCATAGCATGGCAATATCTGATGGACTTGTTTTCATTAGATTAAAAAAAAAAACAACTAATTGAATAACACATGGTGTTCAATTAGACAACAAAATAATTAAGACCCGTTTCATTTGTAGAGATAAGTCTTCCAGTCTGTGCTACAGTTTCTGCCAGACTGTGGAAGACCCAGGAACTGAAGCCAGGTTTCTTTACCTCCCTGTCTAGACTAGAAGCCACAAGACTAATGTTCTTCTTCAAGACAGTCAGCATAAATAATGTCTTCCTTGAAAATTCAAGACACAGTTATGCAATTTTTCCTGTTCAGCTTATTTTAAGAATAACATGCCAATTACTTTTCAGTTCAGAGCTGAGGACAACACTGAATCCTGGAGTCCTTGTATTACCGTTCCGGCTGAGGAGCAAGTACTGAAGGAGTGCAGTGCCCAGGGGCAGAACAGTAACACTCACCATAGCAAGCATTTCCACAGGGAGCTTTCTCCTTCACCTAAAGGTTGGGTGCAAGAGGGCTCATCTGGGACTGCCAGGACAGGTTACACTTTGGGGAGAGGTCAGCTATGCACTGGGAAAAAAAATCACCCGTTGCTTCATGTGCCCCTGAGATCTCATTCACCAGAAAACATGCATTTCTGAAGCTGAGCACTGTAGTTGAAAATAAGGCTCTTTCTAAATGCATCAGCTTTCAAACTTTAATCATCATCTTCCTTCCAAACCTCTTTGATCCCTTAATAAAAGCCAAATGGAAAGCGGCAGAGAATAAGCAGCAGCCTGGAAAAGCCTATGCTATTAAGCCCGTGACCCTCTTAAGTATCCATCTGTGTTCTGAACTGTTCATAATTCAACTTGGCTGAATTCAGTCGTGCCTTTTCTTTTGCTTTCACCACTGGCCGATATATAATGCAAGACAAGGCAATACAATATAGTTAGTGAGCCATTTCATGCAACAGAGATACTAAGGCTGTGAAAAGCCATATTCTGGTCCTCCTACCATCAGCACATTTCATAACAAGAGAACAAGTAAGCAATGAGATACTATATTGGCCACTGGCAGAAGAGAGACATCTGCAAAAGGCTCATATTTCAATCAATGTGACATTAACTTCTCTGCTTCCTACCACCTTGCACTGCTTTGTCTACACGTTTACTTGGTAGGTGCCTCAGCTTCAGGGCCTTGCTGTGGGAACACTACCTGCACTGCGGGTATTAAGGAGAGCGTAACTGCAAGCCTGCTTTCCAAAGCTGTACACAAGTCATGGATGGAGGTGCTCTGCAACAAGAAAGAAATGCATCCCACTATGAGCAATGCCTCAAATACAGCAAGGCCTTCCAGTAAAAGCCCTGCCTAGCAAGAGGGGTCATGTGCCTGCTGCAGTTGCACCAGTAACTATCAAGTGAATCGTAGGCGTACAAGCAAGCACCAGGACTGCAGTAAGCAAGAACAAATGAATGTCTAAGGCACAGCAGTGAAACGCTCTACCTCTGTGCTGATGTTGGGCACCTTCTGCTCGTGTCGCTTCCAGCCCCTCTTTAGGGGTACCTCTAGCCCCCACAATGTCTTGCCATAGCTCTGGTAGGTGACAAGGGCCTGGGAAAGGACTCCAGGTGTCCTTCCACACATGCTACACACACACAGAGCAAGAATCCACTTGTCACACCTCAGTAGCTCATGTATGGAGGAAGATCTGAATAAGTTGTCAATGGTGAGGCCAGGCTACTTACTGGCAGAGACTCAGTAATGAAAGAACCATCTATGGCTTTTATGGAGCAGTGGATATTAATCTCTCTCTTTCTCCTGGGAATGTAAAATAGAAATAACAATAAAAAGCTAAATAAAAGGGCACAGCTACCCTGGAGAGATATTTTGGGACCCAAAGAACCCAAATTTGTGTTCAGTGTGGACAGTCCTATATCTGGAAGCGGACCCAGGCAGAGGGCTGGATTCACCTGTCAGCCAGGGCAAAAGCTCCTTCACATTTTCTTTAGTAACTGTCACCACTTATCTTCCTAGCCTATTAGGGAGATGGATGTAACAGTGAGGCCTTAGATCCAGATTTCCCATCACTCATGATTTCTTCTTACACTGTCAAGCACAGACATTTGAACCTCTATTTCCCCCCGGTTTAGCACTTAGACTTAGAAGATGCACCATCATCCCAAAAGAGGTCAGGGCCTAGCAACAGATTAATGACGTTTCTTTGCATCCCTGATTTACTTTTCAGGAGACTGAGTTTCCGGCTTTATGTAAAGAGCACAAAGACATGCCTCATGATAATCTGCTAACATTGCTGTCCACAGAGTCCAATGCTTTCCACTGCACATGGGGAATACGCCTCTATCACCATAAAGAATTACAACTGCAAATGCAAGACTCTTCTCTTCCCCTTTTTCTCAACACAGGCAGCCCCAAAACAAGAGCTCTCATTCATGCATACCACAACTAGCCATAATACAATGCAGCACATCTGCAGATTAGTGAGAGGGTATCTTTTAAAAGAATAAGCTTCGGAATTCAGGAAGTCTGTATCAGACGCCTGCGTTTCCTCTCCTCCCCTGAAGGCATCACTGTTAGCCTCTGCATCCAGCATGTTCACAAAGTTTCTCTGCAGCAGCGGACATTTCAAAGGAGTCAGAGAACATCTGGGTTTGTGCTGATTTCACTGCACTTGCCACCTGCCTGAACAGAAAGATGAAATATTGCGGGAAAGGTATAGCTTTTTTAAAACCTTTTGATGTATCTAACACTGTCTATGAAAAATAAAAAAAAAAAGACAAGAAGTGTTCTCGGCCTTCTGAAATTCAAGGAATGAATGTCTGACCTCCTAAACAAGGCAAGAAGCCTTTATTTCAAGAGATACAGCCCTCTAGGCTCCCCATCTCACAATACAGCTGCATCCAATGACTAAAATGAACTCTTAAACAAGAGGCTCATATGTCACACCTTGCCCCAACAGAGCTAGCTGACTTCATTTAATAAGTTAATGGTTACAGATAAGCTCCTTAATGACCAGTACGTCTGCTACACCGTACAAGTGATGTCAGTTATAAAAGATCACTTTTGCTTCAGTAAAAGTGGATTTAATGTTTCTGCAGGTGTCAAATATTAGAAGCCTCTGGAAAAGGGGAATTCAGCACATCCAGTACTTTGGCATACTCCACCAACAGTCTTGATAACCTCCATTCACCAGCATCCTGACCAGACTTTTCCTCATGAGTCACAACTATATTCAGACACATTCTGCAGACAGCTCCCAGTGATACCAAGGAGTCCACAATGACTCTGGTTTTGGTTCCTTGGCCTTTACAGCCCATACTCCAACAGCATGAACCCCACAGAAGCCTGGTGTCAAGCATTTAGCATGGACTGGCTCTATCTGGTTCCTCCTCTTCAACAAGCATTCAGGTATGCCCACTCCACTGGCTAGACATCAAGTTTTAAGCGGAATGCGGAGACTTAATGTGAGAAAAGGTGCAGCTGAGAAACAGTTAATGCTATTCTACACGATCTGAATAAAAGCTCAGCATGTTTTCAATACCATCTCAAGTAAAGCTTATGTTGGAAGAATGCACCATTCCACTCTGTTGTCTCCTGAAAGACACTGTACAACATAATACTCAATCACCTTAGTACATGTTCATCCACAGGCTCAGCCTTGTTCATTGCCTCAGACTGTCACCCACAGGCTCCCCCTGGCTAGAAAGATCAGGGACAGTCAATCCTATACATGCTGCCTTCTTGAGATTCATGCCAATGACTAGCTGGTAAAAAATAAAAGGCATCTAGAGCCCCAAGACAGCTCACAGAATAACAAAGTGTATGTGCTGCTGCATGCACAGTGAGAAGTCTAAAAGTTAAAATATCCCACAATCACTCCTTTCCCTTCTCTCCCCCTCCCCCATGAAGAAAAACCATTGAATGGTAAGCAGGCAGTACTGAAGCTTTAGGTTTCCCACACGAAAAGGTACATCTCAAACAAAGGCACTGTGAAAAGAAAGTAACATACGTAAGCTAGGGGAATACAGACACCAAAAGAAACACTGGAAAGTTTTATTTAAGTCCCATAACTAGAATAAGACTAACTTTTTTTAGTAATTCTCCTCCTCTGTTGCAGATCATACAGTCCAAAGTCTTCAGAATAGCTTGAAAACCCATCTCTAAAAACTGATGGTGTCTGCATGTTCGCTGCAAGCTAGGATCTGCTCCCACCAAGACAAATGCAAGTAGGATGAAGCCCTCAGTTTCCACCTAGCAAGCAAACTCACATTCACCTCACGCTGCAGGAGATGAAAAGCATTAGTCTCAAACACTGAATGAGATACTGTTATCCAAAGCAAAGAGCTGGCATTTCTAAAGCCCTTTGCACCAGAAAAAGGGCTTCAGGAAAGGCTTTCTAGATACTTACAGTCAGTATGGATTGCTTTTTCCTACCAAAAAATTAGTTGTAAGAGCAGGTTTAACTTACTTAACATCATGCAAGGGCCACTGCAACTAACATAACAGCACTGTGAATGTCATCCTGCATCTGCCTTTACTGCTGCATTCAAACTAAGTGGTGCCAGCGAACTTACCTAGTCTTCTATTATTGTTGCAATTAATAGCTTAACACCAAACAAACCAAAAAAATCCACACAAAAGAAAGGAGGGAAGTTTTTCACCTTTACCCCAGCTTGATTTTTATTAACAATAGACTTTTGTACTAGGTACACACATCAGAAATCTGTACTGTATTTCCTAAAGATCTGCTTCTAACAAAGTAACATTGCCCTTTTCACTCCAGAGAAAGAAATAGGCATACGACTGGTAAACTTCACGCATCTGCACCTTGAGGTTTTAACCGACTGGCAAAAGCTAAAAGAGAATGGAAAGATAACACAGGCAGAAAGTTCTGTGACGAACAAAAGAGTATTTCAGTGATGTATCCCATGCAAGTACCTCTGAGAAGCAGCAGAAACACTGAAAGCTCAGAGTAGTTTTATGGAGGTTGCATAGTGCTCCATTGAGCTGAAATGGAACTACTGCCTTCCATACCACAAAAGCCAAAGGCTTTCAATCTGCCCTTTATACTTGGATGAATAATTCATTGCAGGCTTGGCCAGCCCAAACAGCTCCCTCCCCTCCATGCAAGGCAGAGCTGAAGAGTCAGCACAAGTTGGTCTCTGTACCGCTACAGAGATCATTACTCTGTGCAGTGGAGTGCGCCATTGTACCAGACTCATTCAGACAGGCACCGTGACAAGAGAACCAAGGCAGAGGAAGCCTCCCCTAAAGCACAATACCTTGAATTTAGCCAGCACTACAAACACATTGCAGCATGGCTCACCATCAGGAACACTGCTCCAGACCTAGATGCAGGGCAGGCAGTAATATTAACTTAGTGCCTTGAAATATATGGGAAGAAGCACGTGGTGGTGGGAGAAGGTGTATACGGATGCCACTGTTTCTTGGGGTTTGTTTCCAAACTACAGGAACCTGGGATGCTAGAAGAAAATCAGGTTTTTGTAATGGAAAAAAAAAAAACAAACTGAAACCAAAAAAACCACCATGTGCCTCACTGGTCAGAAAAAGGAATTGAAACCTCAAGGAATATCAAGTCCTTTTTTCCATGGAAGTTGAAAAAGAAAACAAGACAAATCATGCAAAAGGGAGGAATCAGAATCCAGCGAAGTTCTACAAGATACACTAACTATAGGATGTTCAATCATAGTACTGCATAACCAACTCAGCTGTATAAGCCACATGAATCACCTTTAAACTATTAATAAAGAGCTTGCATTTAGAAGCCATTAATTACATTATCAATATCTGATTTACTGTATGAGTAACTTATATCAGAAGAGGATGCAAGATAAGGAGCATGTCACACTTCCAGTCAATTTAAAAATAACAGTGCTTCTTACAAGCAAAACCACTTCAGATTAGAGGAAGATCTGTTTCACAAACTACAGATTTAGAAGAGGATTAATTGGTCCTAGTCTCAGATTTGCTTCTAAGGATGCTTATCAGCTTTAAAATGAAACATTTATGTATTCTTTTTCAAAAATTAAGTTACCATTTTTAAAAAATAACCTTTTTCCTCTTAGCCTAAACCAAACTTCGCAGTCTCCATAACGTCATGCAACTGACTGTATCCTTTATTTCCAACACTTGCAGACAAAAAACGAACAGGGTAGTGACATATCATTTAATCTGATGGTTTATTAGTAACATTTTGCTTAGACAATGTTAATTGTCTAGGACAGTGAGTAATTCCATTAGATCTGTCATCTAACTCCCTGGTCCCTGGAAGGATCAAGGCTTTCAATGCAATCTAGGAAATCCAGCTGTCAAACTGTGAGCGCTCCTACGCTTGCTGAGCTTGGTTTATGCACGTAATTTCTGCCAGCTCTGAAGCAGGATTACCTGTATTTAACTGCTTATCCCCTTCGCGGAACCACAATTCCGGAATGTACTGACAATTAGGCACTTGGTGTACACTAAGGTGTGGTCTACTCTAGTGAGCAGCAAACATATCCCAGCCAATGGACCTATGAATCCCTCCTGCAAGTATGAATCACTGCTAAATTCAAAGGTGTACGAACACAAGGTTCTCCAAAACTCAGCCAGCTCTGTGGTTGAGTGGTCCAAGACATACAGAAGTTGCATCTTATTCTCCAGGTCTTTACTCAAAGAAGATTAAGCAATCTTCATTTTAAGAGCATGCACATGCTTTTCAGATTGTATGAGACTACTGTTTGCATTGGTGGTCACTTTGCTCCAGACCCCATAATTTTGTGGTTCAGTGAGTTACTGTGCAGCCTTACACTAGCAGGGCAGGATGATCAGCTTCTGTCAAGCTGCTTGTAGAAGTAGACAATAAGCTTAGTAAGCAGAACAGCTTTTGCCTTAAGCAGGTAACTGTCATGCATAAACTGGACATGATGAAATCTTATAACAGACTAAAAAACATTGAGCTGATTATTCCTTTTTTTTGGTAGGTCACTCATATTTATCATTTGCTTAGGTGTCTTGCTGTAATTTCCACAGCAACTTTACTACGGCCTTTTAAGGACATGCTCCTCTCAGCGTCAGCCACATAGGAATATTCATGAGACACCTGGGAAGGCAGAGCTTGGCTGAAGTGGCTTTGAGAGGAAAACCACCCCTACAGCCCCTACCCAGGCCTTACTGGTTAAGCAATGAAATGCTGCCCATAACTGCTGCCATTTGCTAGCTGCTTTTGCAGTGAGCACATTTCCAGGCCCAGCAGTGAGGGCAGAATGTTTTCTCTTTCCCAACCCCCTCCAATGCCTTACTTTCAATATTAAACGAGCTGCCTTCACTTGTACTCATACCTCTTCCTCTACCTTTAGCAGGTAACACAAAACCCCAAAGCATTGGTTTGAACAAGCGGCAAAGCAGCTAAGTACAAAAGCTTTCCTGTCTACCTATAGTCTGGGAAGTCAAATGAAAAAATATCATTTAAGACATCAGACACCTAACAAACCTGCTGCTATCAATTATCACAACAAAATATTCATCACTGTCAGAACAAAGAGGCAGTAGCAGTGTAACACTGTTTACAACTCCTTCTCTAGGTTGCCTTTTTAATGGCCTCCCTCTACACTACATAACTTTGAGCTACAGTTACCGTCTATACCCCCCGGTTTTTGCTTACCATTCCAGCAAAGGAGCTGAGGGTTCGATGCTGTCCTTTCTCTACAAAGACAGACCAGGCCCCTCTGATCAGTGGTGACCTGCTAATGAAATGCCAAGCACGCATATGCACATGCATGTTCAATAACACAAATGCAAGCATATACGGTCTTCCTGCCTGACAACATCTATGAGTATCAAACACATACAGGCTTTAAGGGACTCAACTGGCATTACAGCCCAGTATTCAGCTCATTTTAGTGACGTTACGCTCTATGTAGTTACTCTGTAGCCAAACCTAGTCACAAACTGTACTTTTAATCAATGTGATGCATTCACTCTTTGCTTCTTTAACACACATCCTTCCAGTAATGGATTCCATCCGCACTGGTGCCAGAAGCAGAGCAAACAGTATCACCACAGTACAAACAAGTCAGAGGATCCTAATGAAAAGCTCCAATGAAACAGTAAAAGATAGGACTTACATGCAGTGCAGTATCTCACTGTCATTAAAAGCCAATTAGAACATACTTGCTGGCATTGATCCAATGCCAGGAATCAAAGTTTCCAACCCAGGTGGAAACATACTACATTAAACAAGCACAACAACTCAGCACGTAGGCGTAATTTCTCAAAGTTACCATACCCTAATTCGCTGCCACCTTTTCCCACCTAAAATCTATTTCGAACTGTGAATAGCAGTGTGCCCTATTCACACACATACAGTGATCTGCTTCTTGCAGAGTGGCCAAAGGACACTCAGCATTTCCTCCTGCAAAACCTCTCAGCAGCTTTTCTTTGTTGTGGAGATCACACTGTATTTCTCTGTAAGACCAAGCCCACAAGAGTGCATGACCAGTATTTGCAAATGGAAGATTTTTTCAGCACGCAAATAGTACTCAAATCCACCAGTATCTAGCAAGCAATTTTCTTCCCCCTCACAATACACTCTTAGGAAAACACATAGCAGAATTAAGATGGAAGTCTGTTTGCAAGACACCGATCTGCCACTTCTAAAACCTCAAAAAAAAGCAAAAATCATAGCATGTCTAAAACATCACACACACACATCTGCTAAGTGCAACTCATTAGCTGCCTACTACTGTGTCAGGCTGCTACCCACAGAGCAAGAGGAAACAGCAAACACTAGCAAGATCTGTAAAGCTGGCCCTGCACACACGCTCCTAGCCAACAGTAGGAACAGAAGAAATTGAAAAATCTACTACCATATGATGCAGCTGAAACAGTCCAGGTCTTCAGAGACATCATAGGAAAGAATGGCAAATACCAGCAAGAGAAGGCAGCCATTATCAGAGAGTAAATCATACTGTCTGTTTGAGGCTGCTCTAAGTGCCAGTTAAAATATACTGTAACATTACTGAAGTTGAATTTCTCTAGGCTGCAAATACTTGTAATATCACAAAGTCATAGCTGTGTTGTCCTCCACTTGACAACTGTTTAGTCTTGCATGTGTAAGGAAAGTAAGTCAAAAAAATCACAGCTCACGGGACAATTACACATTAGACTCTGGGTAAGTAAGAGGAATTTCTGGTTGAAAGTAGCCAAATTATGCTTTGAAAACAAAAAGCAAACCAAAACAAACACAGCAGGCTTGTCCATAGATTCGACAATAAAAAAAAAAAAGAAGTTTATTCTTAGACAGGTCCAAGAGGATTTCTTTCCTTTTAGGTACTTTAAGGCCCAGTGACACAAAAAGTATTGTTAGATTTCCCAGGCTACAAAAAAACAGCACAAGAATGTTCAAAACATAAACCGTGAAGGTCTTGTATTCTAACCTTGTCACTCAAACACATACTTTTATATCCATTGTTATCTCCTAGAGCACATGCAACTTCCAAACAATATGAAGTGTTTATCAGCAGAAGGAGTCAGTTGCTGTGGGAAGCTGACATCAAAGGCATACCACTTTACAAGAGGAAGCAGCAGAGACCGATGCAGCTTAAAAAACTAAAGAAATCTCAACTTTGCATGTACGTTTGTAGCACCCAAAATAACTCTGCTCACAGGCTGAAATATTGCTTTCTTCTGATACTTCTTTGTTTCCTCCCCCTTCCCCTCTTGACCAAGTCATCAGCAGCCTGTCAAATACATCTGTTCTTTGTTTTATCTTATTGGTAACATGAGCCAAACACTGACCACATCCTCACCTCTCATGGCTTAACGATATGTGCACAGGTACCGGCACCATCACTTGGAGACTGTCCTGTTCTCTTTCACGTGCGTGTAAACATACAAGTTGCAGTTCTGCTACTCCGACATGCTTCACTTCATGCCAATTTCTCCCTAGAAAGGTTCATCATCAATGAGAAGGACCACAATACAAAACACAAGTTTTAATCATTCAAATATCAAATTTGCTACTTAAGTTAACATCTAAGCCTCTGTTTTCCCTCCCTGTCCTCACAGGACATTTCCCATGAGAGACAACAACCCCATTCAACTGTCAAGTTCCCCTTCTGTGAAACAATCCTGCTAAAGAAACCCACAGGAGCAGTACTAGTCTGCTGACTCCAGAGCTACACCGATTGATGGTGAATAGGGATCTGTCTGACAAAACTTTGTTTGGAAAAGGCAAAAAGAAGATAAAAAACATGCAGCTTCAGTCATCTAGAGCATAAAACTGTAATCCAAATTTGGACGTTATCCGTACCCTAAACTGTGAAGGAGCAGCTGCTAAAAGCACAATTAATGATAATACGCAGTTCTTCCCTTCCGCTTAAAGGGATAAGGCTAAAAGTTTTTGCTGCAGAACTACAGGAGCCTTCTCTTAAAGCCTATTAAGGCATTTTCTTCAGAAGTGCAACAATAACAGACACAGTGCTTTCTGGCCTGTAAAAATCCCTCCTTTCCCTGAGCTTGAGAACCACCAGCCTCCAAGAGAAACTGAAATATTTTTATTAGCCTGGCTGCCTGCCTACACACAGTCCTTTTTCAATAAAGCCAACTTGGAAGAATCACAGGCAGAAGTTTATATATCATATAACTCTGCTCCACTCTCACAAGACACCAGAAGACTACACTGCATTTGTCATAATTCTTGTAGAGTCTCCTTCCCTGGAGATATTCAAAACCTGCCTGGATGCATTCCTGGGCAACTTGCTCTAGGTGAACCTGCTTTGGCAGGGGGGGTTGGACTAGATGATCTACAAAGGTCCCTTCCAACCCCTACCATTCTGTGATTGCCACCGGACTTCCAAATTATCTTCTTTCCTATAGGAATCCTTGCCCTTTCCAGAAAACAGCACCCTAGTCAGGCCAGCAGACATCAGCCATTTGCTAAATGGTAACCTTAGTGAAACACTAGGATTTAGTAATGTTGACATTAATCTACAAATGAGGACTCTATTACCAGCACAACCACTGAACCCGTAATTTCACCCTTCTATGTCCCTTTTCCTTCCCCTGCTCCTCTATTGCCTTTTTTCCATGCCCTGGAACACCTGCACTTGTAACTGCTGGACAAAACGGGCCCTCATCTTCATAAAGGCTCCAGGTAGGCACAGGATAGAAATCTTCAGCACCAAAATAGCACCTAAGGCAAATACATTTGTTGAGATGTCTATCCAGTCACTTCACTGAATTACCTTCTAAGAGGTCCAGGTATACCACAAAGGCAGCATAAATTTGAGCACTGTCAGATATATCAAGAGACATCATTTCGGTGAACTGAAACCCAAAATGTAACATTGGTGAAGGAGAGCAGAAGTTACAGTAAGAATGCACAGACCAAACCCAGAACCTGTACAGCTATCTAAGCCACTGAAATCAGTTTTAAGGGCCAACAGGCAATTAAAAAGCAGGACTTGTTTTCTGCCAGTATCTTAAGAGGTCTTTTTTCCACATTCCCCCTATTTCAGCGCTTAAGAAAGCAAGCCAAATAAACAAGGAATCGCAACTATTTCTGGAACAGATCAAGCTTTGTGGAGAAGGGCTATGAATTTTACCTATTTTTGCTGCAGTACGTCAACACAAGACGACAGCCAAATTAAATACCTCCATGTTTTCAGCATACTAAAGATTAAGATGGAGTCAAAGTTGAAGACGCTTGCGTTTTCCAGCTGTGACTTCAGCATTTAAAACCTCGTCCCTTACTAAAAGCGGCATTCCCCCAAACCACCCCACCGGCCGGGTGACGAGCCCCCTCAACAGGCCCAACATAACGAAACACGTTCTATTAAAATCTCCTCCTCCAGTACCCCTTATCGGGGGGTGACCCGCTTCACCGGCCCCTCGACCTCGGGGTGCCCACCTACGGGCGCCCCC
>NW_009646506.1:293747-298059 GCF_000708025.1 Charadrius vociferus | reverse complement strand
TCCACCTCCCACCCGCCCCCGGGCTGCGGCCCTGCCTCCACCACCAGAAGCCCTGCATTAAACCGCGTTTACGGGCGGGATGACATACATACCGTATGACAGTGGCTCCTTTCGCGGTCCCTTTTTCTAATTGCAAGGTGTTATTTCGCTGGGAGGCTTGGGGATTTCAAATAACTACCTCAAACCGGGGGAAGAGGAGGAGGAGGAGGTAGCCCAGAAAGCGGGGCCAGAAGCCACCCTGTCCAGCGCGGAGACCCGGCAGGAGAGAGGAGGCCGTGAAAGAGATGCAGGGCTCAGAGAAGTTTTAGGGGAACAAAGCAGCGTTTATAATCCAGGCACAAATTTCAGCCTGTTTGGGTTTAGAATGTTTACTATGGGAGGCGGGGAGCACTTCAGAAACACTTCACATTACGGCTTTCTCTAGAGCACCTCAGCGCTTCATTTTTTTCTTTACCGCTCCCGGGCGCCATACAGACAGCAAAGGACTCTCCGTGGTTCCCTCGAGCCGCACGTGGGTGCAGAGGCATCGCCATCCTTGCCGCGGGGCCAGCGGAGCAGCCAGCCAGGCTGTCCGGAGAAAGGGGGACCCAAGGGGCCCTGAGGTGGGAGGCAGCCCTGGGGAGCTGGGGAAGATGGGCGTGAGGCGGGCGGCGAGGGGAAAGCAGCAGTGGCCGTATCGCCGGAGGGTGTCTCTGGAAAAGATGGAAGATTTTAATCTCGGGGAGAGGGAAGAAGGGAAGATAATCGTGGGGAGAATCAACTGCAGATGAACATAACAAAACCTAATCTGGGTGAAAGTCCCCTTGGAAAGAAAGTGTGAAGGGAGAAGAAGAGTAAAACGTAAACAGAAGCAAAGTATATGCTGTTAATGCATGATATCCAAAGCTTTTATAGACTGGTTAAGAGATTTAGATTTAAGGTATTGTTATTAAAAGCATCTAGAACTGTTTTACTTCGAAATATTTGTGACCTCCAGTGCAAATATGGTTTGCCTAATGCAAAGCGTCCCAGGTCTGGCTTACCAGCCCCATCTGTCGTGGCACCTCTTTTGATAGATTTCAAACACTGACTTAAATGAAGTCAGGCCTGTCTCTTATGGCATTTTGAATAGCTTCAGGCTGGTGTCCATGCACATACAAAAAAAAGCTGTGTGCTGTTTCTAACAGGTATATAAAGCATGTTGTAACATCAGATGCAAGACTGCAAAGCCTTCACTTGTACGCTGTGCTTGTTCTTGATCAGGCTACGCCAAGAAAAATCTGGCTGATGTTGGAAACTGCCAAACAGCTACACTGATTAGAGGAAACACCAAGTATGGTCTTGAGACAATGAGATTGATGCAGGGCGTAGTGAAAAATAAAGTTGTTTTCTTTAACCTTTCTTGTTATACCAAGACAACACCCAAAAAAGTGTTGTCTTTAACCCTCCTTGTTATATAATAATCATTAAGCCTATAAACAAAGCATCAATGAAAATTAATCTGTATGTATGGAGTACATAAATTGGTGTGTGGTTTGTAGCCGCAGGAAGTCATATTGGCTTACTCAAGCAATTTTGAGGA
Source organism: Charadrius vociferus (assembly GCF_000708025.1). Lineage (NCBI taxonomy): Eukaryota > Metazoa > Chordata > Aves > Charadriiformes > Charadriidae > Charadrius > Charadrius vociferus. Next base: position 296,498 of record NW_009646506.1, on the reverse strand, counting down.
GGTTGTCATGTTTAACAAGCAAGGTTTTTGCCAGCACTTCAATTCCCCGGGCACAAAATTAAAAAAAAAAAAAAAGAAGAAGAAAAGAAAATCCAGTCTCTGAGACTTTCATGGGATTTCATGGGAGAGCTGGCAATAGTGGTTCACTTGACTACTGGGAAAGGAATTGGATGGATTTAAGGCCTCAGACATGAAGAAGAATATGAAACAATGCTTTCCATCTATATCAGAAGGACAGATCCTCTGTTTTCTACTGGGTGGGAAACAAAGTCTAAATTAGAAGAGAGCTGCCTCTGAGACCTTTTGCTACCTGCCAAACTGAGGGAGCATGCTACTGCCAGAGATGGTTCTCACAGTTGGACTTTTCTTGTTTGATATGGATATTTAGAAGAATCTGAAACAAATGGCCTAAATTTGCTTCTGTGCGACTTACCTCTACAAAAAGCTGTTTCTTCCCCAAAACTAGAATATTTCACCGCAGGGTGCTTAATTGTCCTGTCACAGCAGGATTGAGTCTTGGCTTCAAAAAAATACAGGATATAATTTTGGCCACTAATAAACAAGTAAAAAATGTATACAAATTTCTTTGTATATGTATATAAAGATATATGTATTCATAGATGTAAGAATGACATGAATTGTAAGGGTAACTGTTGACCTGAACTTTCCAAGCTTTCACCCGTGCTGTGTGGCTGGGAGTAAGAAATAAAGCTGAGTTGACTCCTTTCTCTTACGCATGAAGAAACATCTCATGTTTCAGGCATCTACTGTCCTCTCTCCAGGGTAAGGACAGATTTTTTCTTTTGTGTACCAATATGAGGAAGCCAGCAAAGCGAGTTGTGTGAATGGGGAGAAAGTAATTTTGAAGAGAAAATTACCATTTGTGGGATGCTGCTACAGGTGTTGCATTTGCCCCCAGCAAATTGTTATGGTTCCAACGCTGTTCACAAAACAAAAAGAAGGGAGTAGTCTGAAAAGAGCTGGCGGCACTTTAGATTTCACTGAAGAGCTGCACAGGTGAAAAAGCACACTCAACCTTCTGCAAATGTGCTGACTGCAGTAACACGGAACTGGGTCGCACCATTACGCTTTGCGTTGCGTGTAGGAGAAAGCCATGGCTGTGCAGTCTCTGCCTCCCAGGTCTTCCTTTGTTTCTGGGCGGAAATAATCTCTGCTTGGCCCTGACCCTGCGCTAACTCAGCCCTGCTGACTCTAGGTGATGGAGGAAGGCTGACCCTGCTTTCCCTCATGTGAGTGAGGGTACGCAACCTGTGCTGTTGCACCTGCATCCACAGAGGCATGGCAAAGAAGAGTTATAGGAGGCGCGTGTTTCTCCTGAAGATGCCACATAGTCTCCAAAAAACGGGGTTGTGACCCAGCTTGAACATCCAGTGGACGGAAAAAGCTGGCTGCCAGCCCTCCTCATCAAGCATTAGTCCCCATCCTCCAAATGCAAGTGGTCCTGTGGACAACAGCGGCATGTGGATTTGGTTGGCTCCTGAAAAACCCTAATCACTTCATGCAGCCTACAAAGCTGTTCCTTCTATTTGGTTAATGAATCCAAGCATAAAAGCAACATGTGGCAAGCTAACCATGAAAGAAAAGCCTCATTAATGTATCATTCTAGGAGGACAATTATAAAGGTGTCATGAAGGGCAAACCGGGAAAATATATTTTCGTTAATTGTTCAGGAAGATGCTTACAAATTGCAGAAGCTTCTCAAATTTTAGTGCAGATTATTCGACCTCTGGAGATTCTTTATTGAAATTTACTGTTTTCCTGTGTTCCTTTTTTGCGTTAGGTTTTTTGGGAGTCATTTCATCAGGAAACTGAGACAATATAATTCGGTGTAGGTGATAAATTACATTCTGTAAACAAAGAACACTGCAGACGTGAACTATCTATCTATATATATGTGCTACCTGGGCTGCAAACAATTCACAATGAGATTGTGGATAACTAATAAATAATTATTAATTTGTAAAATGTTTCCTCCTATTTGAGTCTTGCAAGCACACAGGCAGCAATGCTGCCTGCTAAAGTGCATCTGTTCACGCTGGAAGAACTACCTGCCCACAGTAAAAACCAGATACGCTGTGATGGGGCCCTTAGAGTTAATTAGAGATTTCATCTTGAAAAGGTTTAACATGCCCAAATCCTATTAACTTCTCAGAGAGCTGTGATTACTATGCCCCTTTTAAGATCATGACCCAATAATTTTAAATGCTGTAACATGTGTTGTTTTATTTTTTTTATTAAATTGTCATTGGCCCATTCATGGGAACATTTGTGTGGAGGGTGAGTCAATGAAATATAGGGAGTATCTTCATGTTCCAGCCATGTTCCAGCCGGAGCAACTGCATTCTGCACATCCCTCCTGCCGCGTGGGATGGGTACCGTGTGCGAGGCTGCTTCACACCGGCATCCCGCGCACGTTTGCAAAATACTTTTTGACATACAAGTGCAAAGTAACCTTCATTCCCAAAGGGGCGGGAGGGATGAGGGCGAGATCTTCACCGAGGCAGCGAAACTAAGAGATCTCTGCCTTAGCACCAGCGTTTGGAGGGCAGGCGGTAACGGGAAGAGCGAAACGGCTCTTTAAAACCCCAGACCCGGCTGATAAACATGTGTTTTGTAACTCGTGCATTTACCCGGTCCAAACTTATGCAGGTGCGTGCAAGCTGTGCTAACCGGAGCCATCCAGGTGATGAGAGGATCCCCCTCCCCCCCACGCCGCCCCAGCGCTCCGGA
>NW_009646506.1:286347-292910 GCF_000708025.1 Charadrius vociferus | reverse complement strand
GAGGCAGGGAGGGAAAGCAGCGGCAAAGCGAGGGCGCAGCTCCCACCGTTGGAGCCGAAGAGCCGCCGGATTGGAACGCTGGGGAAGAGCTCGCCCACCCGGCCGCGGGGCGAGGAAGGCGGGGACCCCCCCGAGGGCGGCGGTGCCACGACCCGCGTGTTGGGGGACGAGGGTCCCGCGGCACCGAGAGGGCTTTGCTGCAGCCGTGGGCGGTGTGGTGGGGAGATGACTTTTTGGAGCGTAGCTGGCCAGAAGCCTGGGAATATTCACCGCCTTAGCATTTGTACGAATCCACAGACACGAAGAACTCGTGGCTGGGTGCGGAGAGCCGGGGTGGGAGGATGGTGTTTCGCTCCCGGGCTGGTAAATACCGGGCTTTGTGGGGAGATGGTGAGGGTTTGCCAGAGCTGGAGAGCAGACGTGCTGAGTTAGGTGCTGATGGGCATTGAAAAGGAGCATTGTTGCAAGGCTGTAGTCTGAAAGATGGATTCAAAGATGTATTCAGAAATCACAGCATGGGGGCAGCTGTGGCAATCAAATGCATGTCCGGATGGAGGAATTAGACCAATTTGAGTACTGGTCAGTTTGTCTTTAGAAGGGTGGAAAAAAAAAAAATATCTTTCTTTCAACCTGACATAAATGCTGAGAGGAACAGGAACTGCTTGGAAGGATCCAAAACAGATTTTCTTTTTAACAGTGGTAATCATGTAAAATAAGAACTGGTGATACAGGACTTGATCCAAAGTTCGCTAAATCAGCAGGGAGACTCCTGTTAACTAAAAAGTCAACAAAGTAAAGTTTTACGTTGTATAAAAGGATGTGGGGAGAATGCCTCCCCTAGTCACATCACGGATACTGAAGTGTCATTAGGCAGACAGCGTTAGATGTTTCTGTGTGTGCTTCAGGAACGTCATTGTTATTTGTCTTCAAGCGCTCTACAGGTCTTTGGAGAAAATCAGTGGCTGGTATAATCAGTGTGTGGCTTTGCTGTTGGGTGGTTTTTTTTTTTTTTTATCTTTTGAGTTTAGGGTGCACAAAGCATGTCGTGATGCCAGCCTGAATGTGGTGTGCCACACAAATGTGGTAGTGGAATTACAAGCTAGTGTATGGCAGTGGGTGAATGCCAGACTCATCTGTGTGTAAATCCATGACTCTGCTTTCATTGTATCGGCAGGAATTTTGCCGGTTTGGATTTCATCTTAGCAGATGTGTTTAAGAGTAGATGCATTATCAGACCCTAGATATGGACTGGGATTCAGCTAAACTTGGTGTTTATAAAACGTAGTGGGAGCTGTAAGCGCAGACCTGATCACCAAAGCAGGGTGGATCCTGAAATGCTTCTCATTGTAGAAGTGTAAAATAAGTTTGGGGTTTTTGTGAAGTCCTGCAGAGCATTGTTGCTCTACAACTTTTTCAGTATATTGCTTGCATTAGCCTTACTGTACTTAAGATCACTCTAGTATTGTGTGAAAGTATTTGTGGGGATTTTTCATTAAATAACAGTGTAAGAGAACTTGAAATATGCTCATATTCTTATGGGAATATCACTCAATTTTTTAAGAGGTTTATGCATAGACACAAGACATGGTTAAACTGCTAATCTGCTGTTGAAAATGTCAAGCTTTAGAAAATGAGAATGACTAAAATGTAATGGCAACTGAAAAAGAAGTTCTGTAGATTCTGTGAGTTGCTAGAGAGAGAGCAGTACCTGTAGGGTGGCAGCGATTCCTTGGAGAGGTTTAGTACTGTTCACTTCAGCTCCCCAATAAGACAAGCTTTTTCAGAGCTGGGGTTGTTCAGGCCATAAAGTACACACCAAGAGGAAGCTCATCGATGGTATCTATCAAGTTCCTTGAGAACAAATGAAACAATACATTCCTTGAGAACAAATGAAACAATACAATCCATTTCTGGAAGAGTCTCTCATTTCAGACTTCGTGCCTGACAGAGTCCTTTCAACAGGTAAATTCCAGGATTTATCTGTGTCCCTGTGCTGTTGGGTATCTGGGATAGCTTGGTGTGAAGGGCAGCGAAGTGGTGGTTGTGCAAGAGCTGCATTCCTCCATTGACACTTATATTCTACTTCAAAATTTTGAGTAAGTCAGCATTTTAAGATGCCCAAATGTAGAACTTGAGAATGAAAATTAAAAACATATATCATCTTTTAAATTTCCATATGCTTTCTGTATTGCTCGAGGGCTTAAATTCAATAGTGGATTCCTCAGATTTCTGGGGTGGAAGTTTTATGAGTGACAGTAAAGATGGGTTAAGAGACAATAAATGAGTTTGAAGCAGACACTGAATTTTCTTTTCATAGCCTATATCAATTAATCTCAATCTTTGTTAGCCTGATGCTGAGGAAAAGATGTATACTGGACAGTCTCGTACTCCCTTCTTCCCTTCGGTCTTAATTCTGACTTCTTCAGTTTGCTGTGGTTGTGAGCAATGTCGGAAGGACTTGCTGGGTACTAATGACTCGAGCAGGCCATTTGGTCTGAGGCCAACTGGCACGTTGTGACCCATGTCCTTTTAGTTAAACCCTTCCTTCCTTCCCCTTCCAAGAATCAGGAAGCTGCATCCAAACTGCCTCCTGGGGATGGTTCCTGGCCTGTATTAACCCCAGCCATCCTTGTCTTGGAGAGTACCGGTGGGCACAGGCCAGACCATCCCAGGATTGTAGGAATGACTTAATGGTGGGAATTTCTGTGAAGCAGCGCTCAAGTCTTTGTCTTGACCTTACTTAGCTTGCTGGGATAGACTTAGCAGTAGGCAGCCTGGCTGTGAGCTTTTGGTACTGGCCACTGTGGTGGGAACAGCAAAGACTCCCCATCTTAGCAGCAGCACCCAGCTTCCCTCTCTGCTCCTCAAGCTGGTGCTCGTGTAGCTGTGGGAAAATAATGCTGGAGATGACAATTGTCCCTTCTTGCGAAGAAGGAAGGGGTTGCAGCTCTCCCCTCAAGTGCCTGTAGAAAGCCCAGATAGTGTTCTGCTCAAAAATGCGTAACATTGTGAGAAACAGGCTAGAGCCCAGCAACAGTAGAGTGCCATAAGAAAACAAGGCTATTGGACTTAAGTCAATGTATTTTTTAGCTAGGGAGTGTTCTTCTAATACTCTCCTTGTGTGGCTGCGCTTGGCATGTTTACTGGGGTGGGCTGAGCTTTTTTCAGGGCTGTGTCAGCGATGCCGTGCTGCGAACCCAGCCTAGCCGAGTTAGGAAACTTGGGCAAGTTAGGAAAACTTTCTGCATTGTTTGCATTGGTGTTGGGGAACTGCAAAGGGAGGGAAAAATGTTCTCCTTTATCTGGGATAAAAAATGATGCAGAAGTTATGTAGTCGGCATGCCCCAACCCTCTTTTGGGTGGTTTGGGGTTGTTTTTCTTGTTTTGCACATTAGCAATGCTGACTGTTTATTTGAGATCCATTCAATTATAGGTAAGGAGTGTTTGTTTGTCAGACAGGTTCATCTTGGCTGTAGTGGACAAAGTAAAAGCATGTGTATTCAGCAGTTTATCACACTGGCTTACGCTTTCCTTAGCCTTGGATTAAGTGAGGGTATTGCAAAGAAAGTTGTCTGTAATTTCATCTTTAAATACCTGCTAGTTCATAGTTGTGGGCCATCTGCTCTCTCATCTTTTACTAACCTGGGGATTAAGTGCCGGCATCAATGAGTTGGTGCTTGGAAGCAATAATTAAGTTCCTTTGTGCTTGAAAATCTGTGCCTGCTTTGCAGATTAGCGTAGGCTTATATTTCATAAATGATAACAAGAACCATAGGTGAGATTGGTGGAAAGCTGGAATAAATCCCAGATGAGAGATCAGTGGATATACTGTAACACTGACTCCAGTGAGTGAATGGTTTAAACTTAAAAGAACTAGTTGTAGCTGAAAATAGAAGCTGGTGAGAACAGTATAATAATTATAACTTTCATAATTGTATATTGTTAGTCTTCAACTAGCTGATGATACTCTATCTGAAGTTTTCTTACTTTTCAGCAGTTTACTTTTAAATGCGAAAATTTATACATAGAGGACAATTTCCAGTAAGATGCAGGGATCATTTGAAACTTTAATGGGTGTTATTACTCACTGGAAGCATTGGCTTTCAAATGCGCTGTGTTTTCTCTCCTTGTTTCCATTTGTGCAACAAGGTCGCTTTAATCTTCATGGTCAGTATTAATCACTTAGGAATGCTGAAGTTCCAGCCTGCTGGCTCTGTCTCCGTTGCTTCTGTCCACTAGTGTTTTGCATCTATTTAAAATTTGCTCACCTGTGCTGTGACTTCCACATGACAATATTCAAATTTAAGTTTTAGAAATTAAATTGACTTTTCACTTGGCTTGTTTTTAAACTTGTGGGATTTAGTTTCCCATTCATATTTGTAGATATTTTAAATTTATTTATTGTACAGCTTTAATAACATAGTCGTAGACTAAGTGGGGCTAAGAGTGAGATGGGACTTGCACAGCCTTGCAGTTACGATTAAGGTGATGATCCTGTTGTGCAAGATGTTGCACAGAGTCTTTCTTCCAAAGCACTTGCATTTAGATGACTACATCAAAAGCAAGAATGGGAGTAAAATGCTTCCGTTTTCTAGCCAGGGAAATTGGGGAAGAAAGGTTAAGTAACTTACACAGGATTCTTGAATTTATTAAGACCAGAGATAGTATTCATAGCTGACATTTCTTGATTCTTCTTTCTTACTGAGGTAATTTTTGCTCTGAAGTGCGATAAATTTACATAAGAACTGGAAAACCAGGGAAGGCTAAAGAAATTATCCCACCCCAATATCCACAATAGCTTTTTTTTTGTCCTTTGGGTCTGTCTCCCTCATCTAAGTCTTGGCAAACTTAAGCAAATGACATCATGAAATTGTTCAGTAGAAACATTTGAATGGAAGCCGAAAATTACTGCTGTGCCTCACTGAGGTCTGCATGGCAAGACTTAAACTGCTCTTCAGCTAAAAACTTCTCAGTTCTGCAGAGAAACACTAAGCATCAGCTGTATGATAGCAAACACTTGCTGAGTAGCAGTGGTTTCTTTATTTTTCCTACTGTGCTCATGAATTGCCAGATTCTAATGCCTTTTTGGAGTTGTTAAAGGGCATCTTGCCCCACACTTTATATTAAGACCTACTAGACATGAGTGTGGGTATTGGGATCTTTCATAAAATGAGTAAGGAGCTCTCCAGAGGAGAGGGGATTATACTGTAAAAATGACATCTTGAAATGTGTAGGAATTCTGTAAGACTAGGGAATATAATACATTACGTGTGTTTGATATTTTTTTTTTTTTTGGTCTGAATCCTGATGCTATGTATCCCTGAAAATGCAGCCATTTATTTTTGCTGTTATCTTTTGGCAACCACGTTTTGAGACGGGTCTACCTTGTTATCTGTTTGCCTGTCACTCATGTAATTGTCTACCTGGCACCTTGTAATGCAGGTGTTGTGTTTAGAGGCTAGATGCTGATAAAATACCTGTCGTCACAAGGGAACAGTGGGATGCAGTTTGATATCAGAGGACATTGTCTATTATAAGCCTTGGGATGCTTTCAAAGGTCAGGGAGAACTAGATTTCAAGATTTTTTTTTTTTTTTTTTTTTTTCCAAATACGTACAAAGTAGGGGTGAAAAGACCTCAAGGAGTTCATTCCTTCCCAGGGTAGGATCACACCTCCTTTTTCCCTTGTCTGTTGCCTGGGGTTGGTATTCCTCATCCAGTCAAGGCTGCAGACTGTCAAGGTTGTGTACCGTCATGTCTTCTGAAGCCTGTTCAAGTGTGGGGGAAGTGGAAGGCAGCTGTGGGAGTGTGTCAAAGGAGCAGCTGCAACCGATGTTGGCTGTAAAGTGCTGGATTTAATTTCTCCCTTTAAAAAAAAAAAAAAGGCAATTTCACTTGTACATTCCTGGCATACAAGCTGTTTCAGCTTCTTAACTTCTGGTGAATCTGGAAGCAGGGATCAGTTAGGCCTGATCTAGGTGAAGTCTGTCCAGTTCCAGCTGTCATTCTCATATTACAATGGCAAAACCCTTTTCCCCTCTGCAATGCTCCTCCAACCAGAGTGTCCCAAGGATAATGCATCAATATCTTAGTTCAGGTTCCTCCGAAGATTGTCTAGGTCTAACTCCTGCTCAAAGCAGGCTCAGCTGGAGCAGGCTACAGTTACCAGTGCAGTTCAAGCTTTGAGTATCTCCAGGGATGGAGACTCCACAATTTCTGGGTAACCTGTTCCAGTGAGATAGTCACTGGCAAGGAGTGTTGTGGAAATTCATATCAGCTGGGGGTGAGTCTAGCAGGGTGTCTGACATTTGGGATGAAGACAAACTTGCATGAAGACTGCTGTTCCAATCGCACTTTTTTTCCCCCCTGTTTTGCATGTTCTTTCCGCTAAATTAAGCGTGCCTTCTTTTCAGAAAGCTCCATGATCACTGCTAGTCAGACTCCTGAAGAAGAGAGCCCAGGTGTCTGAGCACAACTGGAGAATGGTTGGTTCCTGGGAGGTATGGCATGGAGAGGAAAACAAGGAGTTTTTCTTTGAGGGAGCAGAGAGGGGATGGCAGGACA
>NW_009646506.1:284848-286316 GCF_000708025.1 Charadrius vociferus | reverse complement strand
GCTGAACCGTAGATTGAAGGGCATTTTTGGTCGTCTGTGTGAAAAATCACAACACCTGCAATTATTTTGAGTCTCCTGGGGATGAAAGTCTTTACATACTGGGTCAGGATTCTCTAAAAATAGATCCATGATACACATGGTGTGCAGAACATTGGGAGCTGCCTATTGCCAGCGCTCACTGTTGTTCTTTGGTCCCTGGGGACTCCCTGAAAGACTATATGGGCTACAGGGTGGAGAGAGGACCAAGATGATGCAGGGTGCTGTCTGTTGGAACCTGGAATTTCCTTCCTGTGGGATGATGTCTCAGACTTAATATTATTTCAATATATTTATGTGCATCTCATTTCCTTTATTTTAGTGAAACATAGTGTACGTTGATGATGCTCATTGCCAAGGGTGGATTACAGCTAAATGGGGCCCACATGCATCAAGATTTCCAGCTAAAGAAAGATAGGAATAAAAAATGTGTTAGTATTCTCTGCAAGGTGGATTTTTGGTCATCTTCTGCCAAAATGCCTACTTCCTTCAGACATGGCACTGCTAATAGGCTCATCAGTAAAGAAAAAATGACTTTTTTTTTTTAACAGAACTGCATAATTTGCTTCATTCAGTGCCTGAATTCAGTTTTTAAACATCAAAGTGATTGCTTTTAGCTAAGTGTGTGTGTACGTGCATGCATACATATCTATCTATATCTGGTGTCCTTGGACCAGATGACTTTTGTTAATGTAGAATGACTCCAGTTTTCTTCCTGGAAAGTTAACAGGGAACCTAATAAATATATGGTGATTTTAAACTTTTTCTAGCTGACTATGGAACTGGTATATGCTTTCAAATGGAGTTTAGTCACCAAAATTTTCCAAGAACCACTTTGGTTGTGATGATGTTTTGTAATGTAACATGTTGACCCTCTTCTTGACAGATGTGGCACTGCTAAATAAATGGCTTAATTTTGTGCTGGAGACTGAATAAGGAGTTTTGCTGCAGAGGACTAGAATTACGTTCAAGTAGTATTTCTTACATTTCTTTGGGAGAGGTGATCACTTATTTGAGATAGCTGTAAGACATGCTGGGAAGTGGGACCTCCTTATTCAGGAGTGAAGGTGGGTACACCTTCTGCTTTCATTCTGACCAATTATTTACCTAGTCAATATGTCTTCCCCACTTACTAATATATAGCTATACCATTAGTTAAAACAGCATGAAAAATTATAATGTTGGTTTGGGATGGGAATACATTTTTGCTAAAGTCTGTCCTTGTTCCTTTTCAAGAGACTTTCACTGGCACTGGTGAAAATGTCAGCCTCAGTATTCTCCCTGATGCCCATGAGGTTGTGGTACATGGAAGTGAACTGTTTCCCTTTCATTCTGTGCGTATGCGCTGATAGGAGTAATGTACCACTCTTAAACATAAGTAGATCTTGATCTGGACCAGAAAATGTATTAAATTTAAGGCTGCCCCCCCCCC
>NW_009646506.1:279337-280364 GCF_000708025.1 Charadrius vociferus | reverse complement strand
TTTGTTTTTTTTTTTTTTTTTTTTTTTTTTCCCAAATACGTACAAAGTAGGGGTGAAAAGACCTCAAGGAGTTCATTCCTTCCCAGGGTAGGATCACACCTCCTTTTTCCCTTGTCTGTTGCCTGGGGTTGGTATTCCTCATCCAGTCAAGGCTGCAGACTGTCAAGGTTGTGTACCGTCATGTCTTCTGAAGCCTGTTCAAGTGTGGGGGAAGTGGAAGGCAGCTGTGGGAGTGTGTCAAAGGAGCAGCTGCAACCGATGTTGGCTGTAAAGTGCTGGATTTAATTTCTCCCTTTAAAAAAAAAAAAAAGGCAATTTCACTTGTACATTCCTGGCATACAAGCTGTTTCAGCTTCTAAACTTCTGGTGAATCTGGAAGCAGGGATCAGTTAGGCCTGATCTAGGTGAAGTCTGTCCAGTTCCAGCTGTCATTCTCATATTACAATGGCAAAACCCTTTTCCCCTCTGCAATGCTCCTCCAACCAGAGTGTCCCAAGGATAATGCATCAATATCTTAGTTCAGGTTCCTCCGAAGATTGTCTAGGTCTAACTCCTGCTCAAAGCAGGCTCAGCTGGAGCAGGCTACAGTTACCAGTGCAGTTCAAGCTTTGAGTATCTCCAGGGATGGAGACTCCACAATTTCTGGGTAACCTGTTCCAGTGAGATAGTCACTGTCAAGGAGTGCTGTGGAAATTCATATCAGCTGGGGGTGAGTCTAGCAGGGTGTCTGACATTTGGGATGAAGACAAACTTGCATGAAGACTGCTGTTCCAATCGCACTTTTTTTCCCCCCCTGTTTTGCATGTTCTTTCCGCTAAATTAAGCGTGCCTTCTTTTCAGAAAGCTCCATGATCACTGCTAGTCAGACTCCTGAAGAAGAGAGCCCAGGTGTCTGAGCACAACTGGAGAATGGTTGGTTCCTGGGAGGTATGGCATGGAGAGGAAAACAAGGAGTTTTTCTTTGAGGGAGCAGAGAGGGGATGGCAGGACAGCTAGCCCTGTTGCCCGTCAGGATGAATGCTGAACC
>NW_009646506.1:277912-279324 GCF_000708025.1 Charadrius vociferus | reverse complement strand
CATTTTTGGTCGTCTGTGTGAAAAATCACAACACCTGCAATTATTTTGAGTCTCCTGGGGATGAAAGTCTTTACATACTGGGTCAGGATTCTCTAAAAATAGATCCATGATACACATGGTGTGCAGAACATTAGGAGCTGCCTATTGCCAGCGCTCACTGTTGTTCTTTGGTCCCTGGGGACTCCCTGAAAGACCATATGGGCTACAGGGTGGAGAGAGGACCAAGATGATGCAGGGTGCTGTCTGTTGGAACCTGGAATTTCCTTCCTGTGGGATGATGTCTCAGACTTAATATTATTTCAATATATTTATGTGCATCTCATTTCCTTTATTTTAGTGAAACATAGTGTACGTTGATGATGCTCATTGCCAAGGGTGGATTACAGCTAAATGGGGCCCACATGCATCAAGATTTCCAGCTAAAGAAAGATAGGAATAAAAAATGTGTTAGTATTCTCTGCAAGGTGGATTTTTGGTCATCTTCTGCCAAAATGCCTACTTCCTTCAGACATGGCACTGCTAATAGGCTCATCAGTAAAGAAAAAATGACTTTTTTTTTTTAACAGAACTGCATAATTTGCTTCATTCAGTGCCTGAATTCAGTTTTTAAACATCAAAGTGATTGCTTTTAGCTAAGTGTGTGTGTACGTGCATGCATACATATCTATCTATATCTGGTGTCCTTGGACCAGATGACTTTTGTTAATGTAGAATGACTCCAGTTTTCTTCCTGGAAAGTTAACAGGGAACCTAATAAATATATGGTGATTTTAAACTTTTTCTAGCTGACTATGGAACTGGTATATGCTTTCAAATGGAGTTTAGTCACCAAAATTTTCCAAGAACCACTTTGGTTGTGATGATGTTTTGTAATGTAACATGTTGACCCTCTTCTTGACAGATGTGGCACTGCTAAATAAATGGCTTAATTTTGTGCTGGAGACTGAATAAGGAGTTTTGCTGCAGAGGACTAGAATTATGTTCATGTAGTATTTCTTACATTTCTTTGGGAGAGGTGATCACTTATTTGAGATAGCTGTAAGACATGCTGGGAAGTGGGACCTCCTTATTCAGGAGTGAAAGTGGGTACACCTTCTGCTTTCATTCTGACCAATTATTTACCTAGTCAATATGTCTTCCCCACTTACTAATATATAGCTATACCATTAGTTAAAACAGCATGAAAAATTATAATGTTGGTTTGGGATGGGAATACATTTTTGCTAAAGTCTGTCCTTGTTCCTTTTCAAGAGACTTTCACTGGCACTGGTGAAAATGTCAGCCTCAGTATTCTCCCTGATGCCCATGAGGTTGTGGTACATGGAAGTGAACTGTTTCCCTTTCATTCTGTGCGTATGCGCTGATAGGAGTAATGTACCACTCTTAAACATAAGTAGATCTTGATCTGGACC
>NW_009646506.1:261393-277879 GCF_000708025.1 Charadrius vociferus | reverse complement strand
CAGCCCCTTGGGTTTGGGAGTGTCTGAATTCATGCTGAAGCAGAAGATAGTAGGAGTGCGTGTAATCTGCAGTGCCATATAAGCTCTTTCACATTAGTTTTGCAAGGCTTCAGTTCCAATAGGGTTAGATTTTTTTTTTAATTTTTTTTTAATTATTTTTTCCTGTAAGGAGGAAAAACACGATTTTTATTTATGCTGCTTTTTTTTCCCCCCAGACAGGGTACAGGCTTCCCTTGATTCTAAAAGGATTGTTTGCTTATTTTTACTCTTTGATCCCTCTGCAGAGGAAAGGTTATGCGTGGCTGCGGTCTGGCTTGAATTTTGCCCCATGGCAAAAACTAGGTTGCATTAACTGTGCAGTGTTAGTTTATGTCCTGAAACTGATAGCAGGTGGTTATCTCTGCAGTTAGCAGATTAGAATCTTGGTTTTGCTACTTGCTCAACAGCTGCTCTTAAAATTGCATTGTACCTTTGGGGGCAGATAGGAATTTAAGGCTGTAGCTTGAGTTACTTCCTCAGTATCTTTAATCATTCTTGACCTTACAAAGTACTTAGGAAAATTAGAGGAAAAAGCTGTTTTCCAGCATTCATACTGCTAATTGTGACATGAAGTTAAATGTTAAACTGCCAAATGCAAGTGTTTTGATTTTTTTTTTTTCCCAGTTTATTTGTTTGAATACATGAATCACTTGCCACAAGACTTCAGCCAAGTGAACTTAAGTGAGTTCCCCTAGTGAGACTAATGTACATGCTGTGTCATTAGATAGTCAAAAGCCATCTTGTGGCAACTCCTAGAAAGAGGTTAATTAGGAAGCATGAGCTTTACACAACCAGGATAAGCTATGGGAAACTTTTTCTGTTCCTATAGTTTATGTCTAGGAGGCAAAGAGCAATATGGCCTATAGAGTTTTGCAGCAAGACTCTTCTTGCTCCTTTAATCATTAGCACTTACCGTTTATGTGGGGATGTTATATCATCTTTGCATCAGTATGCAAATACAAAATAAAAAAATAAATGAAATAAAATATAATAAAATAAATATAATAAAAATAAAATAAAAAATAAACCAGTATGTTTAAATGAGATTAAAAACTCATTGGGGAGGAGCCACTGTCTTTTAATGTTTGCTGCAGGGTGGAGAACAGGTGCATGGCATTGACCGTGGCTGCACTGCCTCAGCCTGTGTGGCAGCTAGTTAGCTGTTTTCCCTGATGCGTGCTGGAGTGTGGTCCTTGGCCAGTTCATCTTGCTGCCTGTCAGTAGGGAAGTGACATTTTGGGGTAGTTATGTCTCCCAGCTGCAGCTCTGTGTGAGAAGATAAATGAATGCTGCAACAGTGACACAGCCCATGGAGAGGACTGATGGAGGGAAGGCTGGTGTACTGATTTTGTAACATCCCAGTGTGCTTGTTTTCAGTGCTGTCTTAGGTGTGAATTCCCAGGATCCTGTGATTTAGCTGCAGATTTGCTACTCAGTGACGTTTCAATGCTGGGGTGCACGTTAATGCTATTAACTCCCCTCGAGGTTTATTAAGGGGTGTATTTTTGCCCTTGAAAATTCTCCTGAAAATGAATAGTGTCTGTTCTCATAGTCTAACCAGAATTTGTAATTGACACCATAACCCATAAAGGAAGTGACAAAAAAGATTTAAAGCAAGTGAAAAGTACAGCAGCTACATGTACAAGTCACTACACTAGAACAGCAAGAATCCTAACGAATAAGGCATATTGAAATATGAAAAGTCAGGGTGGGAACTGTATGACTGGGGCAAAAGCTTCTGTTTTTATTTTGGAAAACAAGAGAAGCCACGTGATTTCTCATTTATGCAAACTGAGGGCTTAAAAAGAGTACAGGTACCTTCAGGAACTGATGGCCTGTATTTTAGTTCTCCTTAATTCTTATCTAGAATTGGCTAGAATTACTGGTAGGGATTGGGAAAGGGGGATTGAAGTGCCTGATTTATTGTTGGATTCACCAAGATTTTGTTTAGTATTGCTATATTATTGATATAGTGTCATGTTGGTGTTGACCTTGCATGGGCTAGGTGTGCTTTTCTTCAGGTGCTGGGGAGCTGAGTGAAAGAGCGGTGGGTGGAGATGAGCCAGCTGTGTGCCATTGGGGAGGATGAATACGAGGAAAACAGGGTCTTCACAGAGACCGTTTTTACAATGAAGGAAAAATGGCTAAAGACTCCCTCAAAGGAGGGGTGGATGAAGACTCGCAAGAAGGGAGAGGCTGGAAACTTGGCACTCTGGAAATCACAGGATCTCCTAGATTGGAAAAGACCTGTAAGATCATATAGTCCAATCATTAGCCTAACACTGACAAGCCCACCACTAAACCATGCCTCTGAGCACTGTATCTGCACAACCCTTAAATATCTCCAGGGGTGGGGACTCTACCACTGCCCTGGGTAACGCATTCCAATGCCTGATGACCCTTTCTGTAAAGAAATTCTTCCAGATATCCAATCAAAAATTCCCTTGGCGCAACTTGAAGCCATTTCCTCTTGTTCTATCACCTGTTACTTGACAGAACAGAAGTACAACAAAGGCTCGTTGTCTGTGGTTCTGCAATTGTAGAATGGGTGTAGGGCTTGGAGAACAGATGAGATGTCCCACCGGGGACTGCTGAAGCTCAACCAAGTGTCTGCATGAAGGAAAAAGAGGGTGGCAGTTATCAGAAGCCATCTCCTGTGAAGGATGGGGGCACCTATCTGCCAACCTGACTTTGTGTCCTGGGATGTTGCAGGGAGATTGCTGAAACTTGTCTAGCTTTCTGGCTATGCTGCTCAACCACGTGGTCACCAGTGACACTGCCAAGACGACACTGGGTCCTGAATGTAACAGAAGTACTGCACTTGGGGGCCCAACTGATGTTTTCCTCGGTCCTTCCTATGAGAGGAGAGGTGTTTTTATTTATTTATGTTCTCCCCTCACACACACCCCTCCTTTCAACCTATGTGATTTTGTTACCTTGGCTAGAATCAAGGTTACAGTTACTGGTAAAGGATAAAGTTGGGGGTTTTAAGTAATCCACTTTGTTTTCAGATTCTCTAGGGCCTGCAGGATTAGGAAAGAGTTGGTGTCCTGGTTTAGTGTCGGGTTTGTCTCCTCATTAAGGTTATGGTCTGGGGAAAGATGACTTGAAGAGCTGTGCTTGTTACACTAGCCTAGATCAACCACAGTGATCAGAAGGGATCAGAGCTGAGATTACATTATGTATTTGGGAGAAAAAAGCTTGAGGGGGCAGTTTTAGGTGGCTTCTGGGTAGATGAGAGAGGCTGTTGCTCATAATACAAGACAAATATGTTGGTCCTTACTGTGGTTTTGGCTCCCTGGGCATGGCTGTGGTTAGAGTTATGGTCTGAGTTAGGAGCTGAGGGGAAAAAAAAATAAATGTGTAAAGTGTTGGCATTATTGTTGTGTTCTGTCCTAGCTGTGAGAATTAAGAAATGCGTTGGTGTCCACAGGGGTCAGTGACTTATATTCAGTTTTCTGTACAGGCTTATCCCCTGGCTATGATTTAAATTAGTCCCTAGGGGTGGGGTGGATTTAAGGTTTAGGAAAAAAGGATTGGGAAGTCTGTTTGCCTTGCTGGAGGCCTAATAGTTTAGGGATTAGACCCTGACATCAGTTATGGTAAGGTTAATGTCTGGGGAAAATGTTGCTTTGGATCAATGTATTCTCTTTGCTTTTGTTGTGGGAGTAACTGAATTTAGGGTTGGTGTTTAGGACTTGGAAAAAGAAGACTTGAAAAGGCACTAAAAACAGAGGAGGTGAAGTTCAGATTTTCTGTAGAAATCTCTCCTCATGGTGGGCAGGGGGTGAGGAGCTTGTACTCTTTGTTACTATGAGAAGTGCTCTTGTGTCTGGCACTGGAGATGGTACTAGGGTTTGGAAATCCAGTGCTTCACAAGCAGTGTTTACAGCTAAATTGGTCAGGGCCCACAGGTTTAGGGAGGAGGCTGTTGCCATTTGGGGATGATGCCTTATGCTCTGTTTTACTTTAGAGATTGCTCTACTGTGTGTAAGTAGGATTACGAGTGGGTCAGGGGATTAGTATGTGATGGGAGAATGTAGAGTTTCAAGGCTGTTGAATTCGATAAGGGCTGCAGGCTTGGAAAAAGAGTCTGTGATCAGCAGGAGGGCAACATCTTACAGTTTCTTACATGGTACAGTTCATCCGTTATTTCCGATTATGGCTAGGAAATGTAACGGTTCAGGCACTCAGGTCACTGCTGGATTCTGTTGCTTCTGCAGAGTTAAGAGGTTTGTCGTCTAGGGAACACGAAGGCATTGTGCACTTCTTTAAGTTTAGAGAGGGTTTCTGTGTCTAGAGTACTTTTATGACAAACTCCAAACAAATCCTAGTTTGAGTCCAATCTTGATGTTGGATTCTATGAGCAGTAGCCTTTCTCCCCATTTTAGTTCTGCATTTGTCAATGCAATGTATTCTTTTTTTGACTGCGTCTACTAGTTAAATTTGAGGCTAGTGTTTGGGACAATTACAGGTCCTGCAATAAGAGATGGGAAGAGGGTTGGTGTCAGTGGGTAGCACTGTATTCTGTTCTGATGTATACAAGGGACCTCTGTGTACTGCAGCTGGAATAGCTTGGAGGTTAGCTTTCAGGTTTCGAAATCTAAATATTCAAGGACCTCTTCTACTGGTGGGTTGTACAGGCTTAAAAAGTCAGGAGAAGAAGTAGTGTCAGTAGGGACCAATGTCTGATAATCTCTTTTATTGTGGAAATGATCCCTTACTTGGTGAGGGTTTGAATTGAAGTTACATCTTGGGAGTGGAAGACATTGAGAACTCCAGCTACTTCTAACTTGTGCAGATCCTACAGATGTAGAAGAGGGGTTTATATTGGTGAAGCATGTGTATTATGATCTTCTGTTACAGACTGATCCTCATTGATTGAACTGAGGTTTGGGGGGGCATTGTGGTTAGGGGTAGGATTTGGAAATCTGAACTTGCTGCTGGACCTTGTGCTAACAAACAAAGAAGAACTAGTTGGGGATGTGAAGGCTGGGGGTAGCCTTGGCTGCAGTGACCATGAGATGGTGGAGTTCAGGATCCTGTGTGGAAGAGAGAGAAGGAGAGCTAACTTTGGCCTCTTCAAAGAGCTACGTGGAAGAATCCTATGGGCTAAGGATCTAGAAAGTGAGGGGGGTCCAAGAAGACTGGTTAATATTCAAGTACCACTTTCTCCAAGCTCGAGATCGGTGCATCCCTATGAGTAAGAAATCAAGCAAGGGGGGCAGGAGACCTGCATGGATGAGCAGGGAGCTTCTGGAAAAACTCAAATGGAAGAAGGAAGTTTACAGAATGTGGAAAAAAGGGACTGACCACTTGGGAGGAATATGTCAGAATATGCAGGGATGCAAAAAGGAAGGCTAAGGCCCACTTGGAATTAAATCTGGCAAGGGATGTCAAGGACAAGAAGGGCTTCTCCAAGTACAGCAGTAGCAAAAGGAAGACTAGAGAAATTGTGGGCCCGCTGCTGAATGATGTGGGTGCCCTGGTGACGAAGGATGCAGAGAAGGTGGAGTTACTGAATGCCTTCTTTGCTTCAGTCTTTACTGCTAAGGCTGGCCCTTGGAAATCCCAGACCTCGGAGTTAAGGAAGTAAGGAGTCTAGAGAAAGGAGGACTTTTCCTTGGTCGAGGATGATTAGGTTAGAGGTCACTTACACAAACTCAACACCCACAAATGCCTGGGCCCTGATGGGATGCACCCATGAGTACTGAGGGAGCTGGCAGATGTTACGGCAAATCCACTCTCCATCTTTGAAAAGTCATGGAGAACAGGAGAGGTGCCTGAGGACTGGAGGAAAGCCAGTGTCACTCCAGTCTTCAAAAAAGGTAAGAAGGAGGACCCAGGAAACTACAGGCCATCAGCCTCACCTCCATCCCTGGAAAGGTGATGGAACAGCCCATTCTGGGTGTCATCTCTAAGCATGTAGAGGAAAAGGTTATCGGGAGTGGTCAGCAGGGATTCACTAAGGGGAAATCATACTTGACCAAGGTGATAGCCTTCTATGGTGGCATGACTGGCTGGGTAGATGAGGGGAGAGCAGTGGATGTTGTCCACCTCAACTTCAGCAAGACTTTTGACATTGTCTCCCATAACATCCTCATAGGTAAGCTTAGGAAGTGTGGGTTAGATAAGTGGACAGTGAGGTGGATTGAGAACTGGCTGAATGGCAGAGCTCAGGGTTGTGATCAGTAGTGCAGAGTCTAGTTGGAGGCCTGTAACTAGCAGTGTTCCCCAGGGGTCAATACTGGGTCCAGTCTTAGTCAACATATTCATCAATGACCTTGATGAGGGGACAGAGTGTACCCTTAGCAAGTTTGCTGATGACACAAAACTGGGAGGAGTGGCTGACACACCAGAAGGCTGTGCCGCCATTCAGTGCGACCTGGATAGGCTCAAGAGTTGGGTGGAGAGGAACCTAATGAAGTTCAACAAGGGCAAGTGTAGGGTCCTGCACCTAGGGAGGAATAACCCCCCATGGTGGTACATTTTAGGGGTTGACCTGCTGGAAAGCAGCTCTACAGAGAGGGATATGGGAGTCATTGTGGACGACAAGTTAACCTTGAGCCAGCAATGTGCCCTTGTGGCCAAGAAGGCCAATGGTATCCTGGGGTGTGTTAAAAAGAGTGTGGCCAGCAGGTCGAGGGAGGTCATGCTCCCCCTCTACTCAGCCCTGGTGAGGCCACATCTGGAGTACTGTGTCCAGTTCTGGGCTCCCCAGTTCAAGAAAGATAAGGAACTCCTGGAGAGAGTGCAGTGGAGTGCTATGAAGATGATCAAGGGACTGAACCATCTCTCTTAGGAAAGGTTGAGAGACCTGGGTCTGTTTAGCCTGGAGAAGACCAATGCTTATAAATATCTGAAGGGCTTGTGTCAGGGTTGGGTTTGGGAGCTTCAAGCTGATGAAAATTATTTGAGTCCTAGAAGTTTAGAAAGAGGCCCATTGCTGATAGGTGCCAAGTGCTGTGTGCTCTTTTGTGCCGTTGCTGTGTATGTGCCCTGTTTGTATCTGGTTTAGGGACAAGGGTGGAGAGTGCAAAGGTTCCAGGCCCCAAAGCGTTCCATAGAGCTGATAAAATGAGGAAGGGGCCAGGGGTTGGTATGGACTTAGGCCTGATGCTCTCTTCACAAAGTAAAAGGCTTGAAATTTCCTTGGGCCTTAAATGAAATGGGCAGTCCTGGTAACCGCTGGGAAGAGGCACCAGCATAACCAGTTTTTGTAACCAGGCAAAGAACAACAGAGCAGTAGACCAGCACTATGCTAATTTTCCTCAGTCTTATGCTATTAGATTTGACTCACTCACATAAATCAGTTTCTGGATGCTGCTGGTGTTTGCTCCAAATGATACATGCTTCTTCAGTAGGAAGTTCTGGATGGAGTTTCCATCTAGTTGTCTCTGAGATGACTGGCTCCAGAGTTCTGGACGAGCCTACCCAGACTCTTCTAAATAGGTTAACAGAGAATAATAATTGCTTTTGGGTCTTTTGCTTCTTCAAATATTTTTTTCCTCCTGCTCTGGCTGTCAGAGACTTTGGTTACACTCATTTTTCAAAACACTAATCTGAAATAAGTTCAGTGTGTGTGACTGGAATATGAAAATGCCAATGCTGCTAAATACCTTCCTTAATTTGACTTTTTTTTTACTTTAAATGCAAATTCTCATTGTTAAGTCATGGAGTGGGCTTGTGATACACATTTTATCACTCCTAGCACACAAGCACTTCCCCCTCAGCTTTATTTCTCACACAAACAAGTTAGTTGTTGCTTCCACGAAAAGTCTTGTCAATAAGTTGTTATTTCAGACTAGTGAGCTCATAGCTGTCTGCTGGCAGAACTCTGCTCTGACTTCATACAAACTAAGGCTGTTGCCAGGATTTTTTGTCTAATACCTGAGCCTTGAAGGAAGCTCTGTTTTACAGAATAAGAATCAAACTGCTATCAGTGGTGTTTCCAGTGGCTTTGACTACAAACATCACATCTGTCTTTTTGGACCAGCCTGTCTTTATATATGTGATGCAAATTTAAGGGAGGAGGAATATGTGTCCAGAGCTAGACTGGGGCTAAGGAAAGCAGTAACTTATTTTCTACGCTCAACTAATTGCAAAGCCAGTGCTATGGTGGTGGTTGATCCTGCTACCCGTGGAAAGCTTGAGAGGCTTTCTGGTTTGCTACGCCGTCTGCTGCAAGGTGCATCATTTGTTGTTGCACTCTGGTTACTGACTGCACCCTCATTTGAATACAGATTGCCCAACCACTGAGGGGCAGGTGAATCTA
Source organism: Charadrius vociferus (assembly GCF_000708025.1). Classification (NCBI taxonomy): domain Eukaryota; kingdom Metazoa; phylum Chordata; class Aves; order Charadriiformes; family Charadriidae; genus Charadrius; species Charadrius vociferus. The sequence continues at coordinate 269,565 of NW_009646506.1, read as the reverse complement.
AATCACAAATGATAACAAACATAAATTCAGTGTACCACAGAGATTTACTGAGGAGAAACAGAGTTTGAGTCTCTCAATTATTTTTTCCTCTCCGGTAGAGTGAGATGTCTAAGGGAAGGCACTTGCATATTGCATCTAACAGCAGAAATCATGAGCCTGACAAATCTGACCAGCTCCTGTTGCTGCTGCAGAATGTGTGGCCAAGTTGGTTACTACACATATGCTTTCAGAACAGCCCACAGATAAAGAAAAACATCTGGTTATAACAGTTTGGGCACATAGCTGGACCGAAACACCAACCTTTTCTGTTCTGGAGGATGTATTTCTTCCAGATCTGCTGAACTGACAAAGGCATATTTCTTCCAGGTCTCTTGAACTGACAACACAGATGGAACTATAAAGAGCTATAAAGCTGTGCTAACTCTGGCATAGAAGTTAAGAATGTAGCTGGAAGAAACCAACTAAGGAGCCAAAGAAACTGAGATTTCAGCTTGTTAGATCTTGTATCAGGTTACGTGATCTGAATAGGTTAATGAAACACTTTAAAACAAAACTCCTACCCAACTGTTACAGGGCAGAAATAGTTTATGCTGAAATGGTCTTCTAAGGTGTCTGCCGACTGTCTTGGGTGGTTAAGTTTGGAGCTGGAGAAAGAAGGGCTGCTAACTGAAAACATCCTCAGTGGCTGTGCTAGCTCAGAAACCCTCTGTTATCTGCTCTGTTGATTCTCCCAGGCAGCAACTGAGAAACTGGCAGATGTTTAATAGAGCAGAATGATTTCTCAAATGAGACAGAACTAGTCTCTCAGTTTTTCCGTGCAGTAGTTATCTGATTACCTTTATTTCATTTATTTAAGAAATCCCTCTAGTGGCTAGTTACTTATATGACACGTTGGCTGTTTGGTTGCAGATGATCTTGCTGCTGTTGTATGGATTTCAAATAAAACTCTTGATGGATTATTTGAAAGGCTTCAGGAAAAGGGCCTGAGACAGTTTCAGATGAAAACAAAAAAAAAACCTTTTTTTTTGAGTGGCAAGCAGGTGATTCTAAAAATCTTTGAATTACTTATGGGGATATTAAGTGATGCTTTGCCTGCGGTATGTAGGAGGTCAGATTAAATGATCTGTTGGACACCTTTGAACGTAACTTCTAAGAAACTTGGTAGCTTCAGCAAAGAAACTGAAGTAAGGAATTGGGTTTCATTTTCTGTTTGTCTCTTTGTATGTGTAAAACCCAAAGTCTCCAAAGACAGCCTATGTTATTTTACATGAAGTGAACACGTTTTGTATCATATGAAACAGTTGTCACATATCATATGCCATTGCCTTTTGTAGTACTGGGATTGTGGTTAGGACTGTGTTTATTGCTGACAAAGGGAGAGCCTGGGATCAGTTTCTTGCAGGCTCAGCTGAGGGACTGTGGGTTCATTGAAGCTGGACTGTCACTTGCTTCTCTGTGCTTTCATCCTTACCACAGCAATGCCTTGTGATGGGTTTATCAGCTATTCCAAAAATCCAGTTTTTAAGCCTTTGAAATTGCCTCAAAGCCCTGGGGAGCTCAAATATCCAGGCATGGGAATGCTGCTGGACAAGTGTTGGGATGCGTGCAAGGACTGTTTGGGTCAGAGCTTGTCCCCGCTGGGACAGTCAAGCCTAATGCCTGCAGATGTGTGTGGGAGTCTCTCCACTGAGGTTAGAAAGCACTTATCTTGTGCACTTCATCCCCTGGCAGTGGATATTATCTAAGCTGTGAATCTTTCCCATTGCAAATGGCATAGTTATCTACAAAATAAAGGCATACATGTATTTTATGGGCCTTATAGTTAGCCAGTCAATTTCCTGGGAAGTGGCTACTGAGATTAAGTGCATGCCCATTTCCTCTCTTTATTTACATCCAGGCAACGAAGGGGGAAAAAAACCCTAACTATCCTCAAACTGTGCATTTGTGGTCAGGATTAAATCTTAAGTAGTTAAAATAAATTGTGCATTTGCATTCTTCTCCATATGTAGTTACCACACTTGCTGATACAGCCTTCAGTGCTTGGCTTTCCCTGAAGCTTGTATGTCTCCAGCTGATAGCTCCTGAAATCTGCACAAAGAGGGCAGACCAGCAGAAGTGAGAATTACGATGTTGTGTACTGTAATGGAAGCAATCCCATACTCTGTGTAAATGTCACTTCATTTCCATGATCCCTTTTCCTCAGTTGGGGATGAGAAATACACAGCTTTACTTACAGAAGGCTACAGAGCTATTAGCTTACAAGATCAGAGAAATGTTGAGAACTCACTGTTTTTCTTTCTCTTTTCTTTAGAGTTAAGTCAGCCATCAGCATAGCAACATTTTTCCATCAGTTTGAGTACAGAGTCAGTCTTCTCCAAGAGAAAATGTGTTCTGATCCACATCCACAGTATGTCACGTGTGTTCACCAAACAGTAGCTGTGTGTCCCGCACATGTGCGCCCATGACTCCCTCCATAAGAGAAGCTATGTGGATTCCTGTATCTGTGAGTGAAACCACAAATGAAGGAGATTGAGAGTCAGAAATTTTAGCTAGCCTAAAGTATTTGAAAATTAGAAGTAGAAATGCTTTGCTTACACATAGCTCTGTTAAGTGTTGAGGTGTTTGATGGTGTAGTGTTAGTTCAGAGGACCATGTTATTCTCTATGAGATGACAGAAAAGTGTGTGGGGGGTTGCCACCAGAGTGCTGAGTTAGGCAGCAAGACCAGGGGTTTAACTGCCTTGGTTTGACAGTTTGCTTAAAAGCATGCTCTTCAAAGTACAAAAAAATGAAAGGCAGTTAATAAACTGACTCGGAATCACAGCCTTCTGCTACCTGTGCTCCTTCTGCCTGCAAGGCTGGACCTGGGGAGAGATCACCATGTCGGCAAAGGAAGCAATCTGTTGAGCAACGAACTCAATAGATTTGCGCCCAATTTTGAGAGGCTACAAGAGCATTAAGTTGTTTTTAGCACTGTGGAGGCTGGAGTCTGGGCCTTAGCTCCTAGGTAGAGTTCATCCACTTGTTTCTTACAAGTGTGTGCAAAATATTTCTAATCCTGGAGCTGTTTTGGTTGTTAAAAAAGTAAATCTAGAACCACATGTCCAAAAAGCCAGGGCTTTTTTTTCAGTGATGAAGGCAAAATACTTGGACAGGAAAAGAGACTTTGCCTTTGAGCTTGTGAGAGTTTCTTAAAAGCAACATGTTGGAAAGGTTGTTCTTGAGGTTGCCATGGTCACAAATTTACCACTAGTCTGACAAATACTCTGTGAACATGTTAAGTAAACTGGTCTACCAAAGCTGAATATCAGTAGTTTATTTCAGTGTCTATTTTGGAAGGAGTATAGGCTTGTTTTATCATTCCCACCCCGACACCCACTCCTTTTTTGTGACTTGAGGAAACCCATTACTCTCGTTGCTTTTGTTTCCCTGTCTGTAAAACAAAGCTATGATGCTGCTTCAATGCAGTGCTCAAGGAGGTTGAGACCTTTGCCATGGATTTGAGGGGCCTCAGGACGTGCCCTCTAACTTGATTGACATTGCCTGATTCCCAGAGGTACTTTACAGATGAGTACACGTAGCCATCCAAAGTGAGAACACTGTAAAGTCTGTCTCTGTTAGAAATTAAAAAAAAATAAATTGTAGTTTATGAGTTGACTATTTCATGCTTGCAAAGTGTTGTTTGTGTCCTGTGTCCACACCCCCCCTCCCCTTCTGTTCAGAACCCTCTCAGCATATGCGGTGTTGTCACCTTTCTTAAGCTTAAATGTGGTGGACAAAATTACAGATGACATCCAGGAAAATTCTGTACTTCATATATGAATGTTGAGTATTTTTTTTTTCCTGCTTGGCTGCAGTGGTTATTTTTCTGATATGTTAATTACGTATAAAACATTTTCAGCTGTTTGCCAGCAAATATGACATAACCCATTTATTTTGAAGCACTGTACTGTTCCATGCAATTCGGAGAACCTCCATTTTCCAGTATAGCCAGCTACTTGGGAAGGCTTGGGCCAAAATTATGCAGTCTCGGGTTCCATGCTGGCTTCAACAAAGTAACTCTAAAACAATTTACTGATGACTGCAGGGTTTAGCTTAATGTTGGTGAAAGCAAAATTTGGCATTAAATGCTCTATGCCAAATGAAACCTGTGCCAGTGAGAGGATAATGGTCTTAAGAGTCTTTTCTAACCTAAATGATTCTATCATAATGAAACACGCTGTTTGTTTGCTGCGAGTTTGAAATAGATGGAGATGTACAGTCTGATGTCATTTGATGCGGCATGTTATCAACTTCATCTTGTAGGTTTACAGAATGCGTTGGTTGGGGTATTAAACTATTTGGGGGATTGTTTATTCTGGGAGGGAAGGGCTGATTATATCTCCAGCATAACACTTTGGTTTTGCTTTTTTATTGCTGATTCCTCAATCCCAGAATACAGGAAGGTAAATGACTTGCAGATTTCTGGCTGTGTTCCTTTTCAAGGACTCTCTCTGAAGCCCTGATAATCCCTGAAAAGGCAAAAATCTTTTATTCCAGACCCTGTGACTAACTAGGGTGCTTTAGCCTTTGGCTATGCCACTTTGCGGGGTGTAGGTGGAACAAACTGCATCCCAGCCATAGCCCTGGCTGGCCCCTTCTATGACCTCTGGGTGGTTGGGTGGTGGAGACCAAGTTTAGTGCAGGTGGTGAAGAGGAGGGTCTGGTAACTGTTCAGAAGATGAACACAGAGGGAGAATCAGGCCCCAAATGTCAAATTTAGCTTAACAGTGTAGTGAACACATGATGTAGCAAAGCCTTCAAGCTTCCTGGAGTCACTGAAGAGCTTGGAAACAGACTGTATTAAGTCCATGAAGGTGGCATGAGTAAGTCCCTGAAGCCTGAATGGTGAGTGCAATACAGTGTAAGGTGTAGGCTTATCCATGTGTGGGTATTGAACAATAGCTAAAGAGACAACCTGACTCCCAAACCTTCCCTTCCTATGGTTGCCTTGCTGTTTTGGTAAACCTCTGCTGCAGAGATGAAAGCTCTGTAGCCATTTACCATTTTATCATTTGGAGACAGTAACTAATTGGAGCCATGTTGAACATTTGATTGATTTATTTTTAATTTTCCTGCGTTACCGTGTCTGTATGGTCATTTATAACGTTAGTGCAAACTGTAAAGCCAGTGCACGTACCTTGTCTTGAAGACAGATTGTCCTGGCCTGCACCCATCACGTCCTTTCATTTCCTTACCATATGGCAGGCAGCAACATCTTAGGATGTACGTTTTGTGATCATCTTTTAGCTGTGTGTTCAGTCTCCTTCATGTGGCTCCCATCAGCAGCAGCTGTTGTAAACACCTTGGATATCTTTGGAAGCACGTGGAGATGGGGGGATTTTGTGCCTCAGTCTTCCCAGGAGCATCTGGTACACATCTAGTTTTTGCTACTGTGTTTTTAAGTTTCTTTGCTTGGTTTTGATACTATGAGTCAGATTCAGACCTGTTGTAAAAAGTGGAGAGCCTTTTTCTTTGGTAGAGAGAGGTGTTAGCCCTGTGACTTCTTGGAAAGCTGTGACATTTCCCACCAGCTGTGCGCTTGAGTGGCTAAGAAGGTGCCTCAGCATGTGGCAATGTCAGATGCTTCTGTATGGGGTAAATAGTGCAAATCCTGTATCACCTGTGATGTGACTTGCCTGTGAGATGGCATCTGAAGCTCTTGTCCTGTCTGTGGAGCTGTGCTGTCTCTAGTATTCATGTGGAGCTATGAGCTTTTAGGCTGTTTTCCTCTGGTTTCTACCAGTGTGTTCTTGTTTGTGCTCTTGGTGTCCTGGCTGGCTTAGGGGGGTGCCCAGCAGTGCTGGGACATGTTGTGAGGAGACAAGCTGGTGATATGCTAGGCACAGCCTGTTGATGAAGACGTGATCATGGTCCTTTTCCTTGCCTCACCTCATGCTGTGCTCTAGACAAAGCCTTTAATTGGCATGTCTTCTGGCTGTAAAAGAGAGGATAACATTTCTCTTGCCTGCAGACTCAAGACTGATGCTTCTTAAAGGTCATGCTTCTAGAAACATTGGAATTGGTTGCTCCTCAGGACAGCTCTGAGGCTCAGAGCTTTATGGTCTGTGGAACAGGAGGTGCTCTGGCAGCAGGAGGAAGACCAGCTTGCTTACAGACTTCGTTGTGATGGTTTGTGGTGGGGACTTCACGTAGATGGGCTTTCTAGGCCAGTGCCTGGTTTCTTTGTGAAGTACAAGACAAAGACATGGCAACTCTCCTCGTTGTGAGGAATTTGTTACAGGTCCCTGGTTGACTTTTACTTGCTGTACCACCTGTTAGCACTTTTTATCCGAAAGGATGCTCACTTGCCAATACAGGGGCTGCAGAAGAAGCAGCCAAGAAATTTACTTCTGTTTCTACTCCTCTGTGACTGTACTAAATGTTATAAGCACCAGGGGTTTTATTTTCCTTATGCTTACTCAATTTGCCTGTAGGCACCCAGTAATTCATAGCCATCCCAGGAAAGTAGGAGTGTTTATTATGTGCCTGTGCCAGCCTTGATCCTGTTATCTTGCACGGTAAGAATAAAAAGTTATTTTTAGTGTCATAAGTTGTGAGTTTCTAGGTGCACAAATGTCTTGTGGTGCTGCCATAAGATTGTGCTGGGGATCACGCAGTAAAGTTTTAGATGGGGGCATTGATTCTGATGAGGGCATTGGTACTGATCTTCTAGCACAAGTGAAAGGGGAAAGGTATTCTGTCAGCTTAGCGTAAGCCCAACACTTTTTTTCCTGTGGGAATGCAGATGCCTGTATAGCAAACTTTGACTTAGGTATGCTAGGCATTTTTTTTAAGTTACCTTTCACAAACAAACTAGAAATAATCCACAGATGTCTGCTGATTACAGTTTGAAAACTGCCATTCTCGAGCGATCCTGGAGTTGAATTCCTTTGAAAAAGTCTTGCTAACTTTGCTTCTGTTTCTGTAAGTCTGATACCTGGTACAACTCACCCACGTACCTGAGATTGATCTGCTCTAGTAATTAGGAAGGACCCTTCTTGGCTGAGGTTAGATTTGTCTTTGTGTTCTGTATCATCCGCTTCTGGTGGTGGCATTGCAGATCGTCATAGTAGAAAGAGATTCACATGGCTAAGCAATGAGGAAAAACTTATTAAATGGTTGTAACTGTTCTTCCCTGTGCAAGGCAAGCCTGGAGCTCTATCTCAGGGACTAAACCTTTAAACTTGGCAAAATTCCCTGTGTGAGAGCATGGCAAAGAGAGCTTTGCATTTGACAACAATACTCCACGCTTTGACAGCAGTGCTGGGATTTCTCCATGTGTCTCTAATGATATATTCATCTGGTACATGCTCCTACCACAGCCCTCTCCATGCCCAGACAGTGAATCCTTTCATGAAGGAGAAGTGCAGAGTCATATTTCTGAGTGCAAATTGGCCAGGGGATTTATTTGTAGCGTAGGCTTGGCAAAGCTAATTTCTCTCAACAGCTATGCTGTGAGTGAGCCACACAGAGCTGGAACAGGGAAGGTGTAAGCGAATATCAGTGTGTACATTGCCAGCAGACAGAGGAGCTGAGGACTGGCCCTCGCCTATTGGAGGGCAGGTTATGCAGAGGGCCAGGAGTTCTTTAGCCAGATGCTAAGTGTCCTCCTCTTTGTTGTGGTGTCTTTCATGATTAGACGCTTCCATAGGATGGTGTGACTGAAATACAATACTTTGCACCGGACTCATTGGCCTGCATGCTCCAGGAGAGCTAAGAAGAATCTCAGCCCTCTGGAAGCTGATGGGATACTTCTCATGGCTGCTGGTTTTGCCACTGGGATACTCTCTTTGGTTGTGCTGCTGCTCTCGGGCAGTCCTGAACAGGCAGTCCTGATGGTGGCTGAGTCCAGACTTTCTTCCTGCCTACAATTCCCCTTTTCCAAGCCTTTGTGGGCAAAGCCATGTTGTTGCTTCTGGTAGAATGGATGAATAGCCATGGGGCATATATGTGCCTCAGCTTTTTCTAACTCTGTGTGGGTGTTGATTGAGGGAGCCTTCTCAGGAGGTGGGCACTAGGGTTGCAGAAAAGCACAAGGTCCTTCCATTAAGCTGTGCAGGTTCAGTACAGAGCACTGTAATAGGACTATTGTCCAAAAGCCTACGGAGATGGAAATTTGCAAGCTGTTGCT
>NW_009646506.1:241453-261352 GCF_000708025.1 Charadrius vociferus | reverse complement strand
ATTTCTCCATTTGTGCCACATTTTTCAGAAATCACCGGACATAAGTGAAATGTTTTACTGTTGAGGTTTTCTTTGTGATGACTCTGTGCACCTGAGTATGTAAGCAGGTAGCAACTTGTTGGAGACTAGGTCTGGAGGGCTTGGTGCTGTTGTCCTATTGACAGTCCTATTCAGCCTGTGGCAACAGCAAAGGAATTCCTGGTCCACTGGAGAGGCATAGGGTCTGGATGGAAATCTGCCCTAAATGCAGAACTGACTTTAAATAGGTACAGTGAGGTGGCAGTCCTGTTGCCTGGTCTGCAGGTCTGTTTGCATCAGGCTGTGTACAGAGATAGGAAGTTTTCAGGGAGTCTCCTACTGGTGTGAAAATATTAAATATCCTCGATTTTCGGTGACTACTTGACTTTGACCACCTCCTGTCCTTACACATACCTATTTTTCTCTTTCCAGAGGGAAAATCTTTCTGGATAGCCAAGCATCCTTTGCCACTTTGCTTGTAGGAAGAACGGTTTAGGGCCTGTTCTTACAGTTCTCTTGTGGTTCTTCCCTACTTTGAAGCAGATCTCTTCTCCGAATGCTAAATTTGGGTTTGATATCGGAGAACACGGTTACTAGCACTCATTGAGTTCTTCCTCTGTCTTGTTCTGGTTTGAGATGCAAATCGTTGTGTTCCTATTTTCTATTTCCTATGCCCTCAAAGACAAGCTGGCTGAAAACCTGGGAAGAATGTGTTTATTGTTGCATATCAGCAAAGTTTTCACATGAAGGGGTCAAGTGTTATGTAAAACTCTAGTGTCACACAAAACATCCTGCTAGTTTCCAGATCACAGAGCAGGTTCTCAACTGGTTAAAAAAAAAAAAAATAAAATCCTTTGCTTCAGAATTAGCTTGGTGTGTTTCTTATTGCTGCTTGAACTCCTCCATTAGTGACATGATTTAAAATATTCTATTTCCTATTTTTACATTGTTTCTGTCAGCCTGTGCTGGACAAGGGATGAAAAATTGCTTTTATTTGTAGCCATTTAATTGTACGGTATTTGGATTACAATAAAAAGTGTTGATTAAGTCTCGTAGGATATGATTGGAATGAAAATCCATTCATAGTGGAAAGGAAGTCATATTTCATATTTTAAGTCAAGAATTCCTAAAAATGTCTTGTCTGGTAAGGTACATTCTTAAACACTTGGAAGAATGGAGCATACCTGTCTCAACCACATAACTTGGTTATGTTCAGCTAATCCTGTGCTCTTCAAATTGGCGTAATCCTGACATAAATATTCCATTGTTCTTGGCCTGCTTCAAAGGAAAGGAAGCCTGTCAATCCATACCAGTACTACAGTATGGACAATGGCTTTGTCATTATCACAGCAAGTGAGAGATCTTGGTTTGCAGTAATAGTGACAAGCTTTGGACCTTTGTTGTAAGCTCAGAAAGGAGGTGAGGTTCAGGGAAGGGCGGGGAAGGTAAAGGAGGATGTAGAGAGGTATTAGGTTTTCTTTCCTTGCGTGTTGTAAAACCTACTTTTACCTTCTGAAATCGCAATATTGTATTTGTGGAACTATAAAGAGTATATGATACACCTCTGGATGAAAGTTCTCATTGGGTGGTGTGGGGGCTGGAAGGCAGGCACTGTGTGTTACTTATATGTGTAGGGCACAGTTGTAACTTTGGGGGGAAAAGGGAAAAAAAAAAACCAACAACCCAACAAGCCTAAATTAAAAATGTAAGCCATTGAGTGGAATGATTCGGGTCTGCCTTTCTCTAATACTGGGTGTCTAGTAGTCCATGGTCTGAGTCACCTTACTGGAGGCGAGGCAGCCTGTGGGAGCCTTGCAATCATTCTTCTGCAAGCTTGGTACAGAAACTGAGAGCTCTTCAGATGTTTCTATTTTGGGAGACCCTTAGTAATGTGGTATGGACCCATATTCAATGTGCTCATTGAAAAATCAGTGGTAGTGAGCACCTAAATTTGAGCAGATTCTGCCCTTTAAAATCTATCAATTTTTTGTTACCAGAGCCAAAAATATTTTTAAATATCAGTGTTCCTTCCCAGCAGCTTACACACTTTCACTAATCTTGAACAGCTGCATTAGCTGGTTTCTCAATTAGCATTGGTGGGAACAAGCTATCCCTTTAGAAATTACAGGACTGTTGCAATTAATTCCTCATTTGAGAAAATTGATTTCAGAGGCTAGTCATAGCCCTGGTCCTGTGCATATGACATTTCCTGGGCTTTCCTTATGGGATTTGTTCCCTTGAAGCCAAGTCTGCTTGGAATGCAAGGCCAGAAGCAGATGTGTTTGGGGTTTTTTTTTTTGTTGCGTTTTTTTTTTCTTCTTTCTTCTAAAGCTTTGTCTGCAGTGGGGTGACCATGGGGAGAACTAAAGCAAGACAAATAGGTGACTTGGTATTGACGTGGCAGGAGTCTCCTTTGCAATGCAAGAGAATTCCCCATATATGGATGCCAGAGAAGCTGTTAAACATGGATTTTTGACTATTGGCATGGGGTAGCCACAAGCAGCCCTACTCTGATGGCTTTTCTGGGGAGATGTTGATGCCCCTGTTGTGTCTGTGCCCACTGGGCTGAAGCACATACCTGTCATGGGACTGTACTATCAGAGACAACCTGAGGATCTTGGCAAGTGAGAGACAAGAAAGTGAGAGATTTCTTGAGGTAGTGTGGAAAGAGAGAGATCCTGGTGCATAGGAAAGCATGTACACACTTATATACATCTGTGAATCATTCTCTCGCTTGGGTTTGGAAGATCATTGAAGGTTTTAAAATCGCTACTGCTGCCAGCAAAATCCATTATCCACAAGCTGCTGAAGGGTACGGGGAAAGAGGTAGAGAAGAGACATATTTGTTGCATTCCTGTACTGTGAGGTCCTGTTCTTGTATGGCTGCCCAGCCTGGAGAGTATCGCTGCTCTTGTTACTGGCTCCACACTCCCACATCCCTCCCTGCCACTGATCTAGGCTCAGACCGCCTCTTTACTGGGAGGTAATGTCTTGGGGACCAAGTTAAAATAATTAAAAAACAAAAGAAGATGCTTCCAAAAGTCTGTCCTTAATTAAGGAAAACCCAAGAATGAATGCCAAGTCCCTGTAAAGCCAAAAAGTCTTACACATGCATTAAGAATTTTAGCAACTTGTTTAAATGCTTAAATAGTTCTTTGAACTTGCGCCTGAATGTTCAGGCTTTATTAATGAAGTGTGTGAGCATAATTGTGCTAAATTAAGTGGTGGTAAGGAAGGTTTAAATCTCTTCTCAGTCTCTGAACTGCATTGTTGTGAGCTAGCTTGGTGGCGTCTCATGATGTGTTATCCTCTGATCCCATTGATATCTGTGAGATTTGAGGTATCAAGGCTCAGATTAACAGATGCAAGGTAGGGCTGGCAGTCCAGGAAGCAGCACAAATATCTGCAAAGCAACAGAGTTTTTCTAATTAAAAGAAAATTGTTTACTAACTGAGCCCCCTCAGTGCTGGGTGAACAAAAGCCATACCTGCCTGTTGGTGTGGAAGTGCTTGGAAAGGTATAGTGAGCCCTGCTTGGTTTGCTGCATTTTTTATTAGAAAATCCTGAGCAGGAGAAGATGGAAGTAGTTGATAATAACAACTCCGCTTGCTCCTCTGTGATAAAGAAGGACATTTTCACAGCTGAAACAAAACACTGGAGTTTGGGCAGTATACCCCAATTTCCCAATGGAGTGCTGAACAGCTCTTCACTTGTGCATGGAGCCATACTAGAGGCAGTAAAAGCCAGCTGCTTTGAGGTGGGTAGTGTGCTGTGGTCCGCAGGGGGAAGGCGATAGAGCCATAGCTACGAAAGCTTTGTCTCAGACTGTTGTAACACTGCAGCTGCTTTCTGGTAGTTCTCTGCTGCCTTGGCAGACTCCCTCTCACTGGGTTTCAGAAGTGTTTTGCCTCTGTCTTGTTTTGAATTTTTTTTCCTCCCCTTCAGGATCTGTACCTTCTCTTCCAATCTATCCCAGCTGTACTGTTTCCTAGTCAAGGTAATTCATCACTGGTTCACAGTGGAAACTGCCAGTTTGGTGGGTTTTGTATTTTGAATTGGTTTTCTAAGTCTGGCAGCATTCAAACAAAAAGGCAGGGAGAAATGACTCGTCTGTTACCTCATTTACCACTTGTTTTGGGAAATCTAAATCCAAATTTGTATTTGACTCATATTAGGACTCTCTTGCTGGGTTTTATTTTTTCAGTTATTTTTGGCAGGGCTGAATTCACACCCAGAATAAGCACAGTCATCAGTCAGTGTAGCCTGTGTGACACTGAGCTCAGTTCTCCACTCAGACCAGGGAGCTCTTTGAGCTGCCCAAAGTGACTGAAAGCCGAAGGCTTTTGCTGCAGAACCCGAACAATTCGGAGAACTCTAGTGAGCCTTACAAAGCTAGAAGTACCTACTTGTCTTCCCTAGTTCTGCTTTCTCTTTAGTTCAACTTCAGCTGTTAAAATTCACATGCTCTGCTCTGTTCATCAATGTGTCATTAGTGCTGTCGTAAAAATGTTTATTGGACCATTGTAGCAACTTGTTAGTAATGGCTAGTGCTGGATGAAGTGGCATGGCTTTTCTGATGCTCTGGGGTTTGAAATCCCCAGTGTTTCCCCAGAGCATTGGGGGAACTCCCTGCTGCTGCTAGCTTGGGGAAGGTTGTCACGAAGGTGCTGAGTCCTGCTCTGAGGGCCGAGCGTTCCCTTCTCAAAACATCTGGTGGGTCTATAGCCCTTATAGCAAGAGTGGGGGATGCAGCTCTGCTGACTGAAAGACCAAGCCGTTTGGTGACAGCACTTCTCTGTCTCCAAGGCTTCTCCGGAGAGCCCAGACTAGCCAGATTCTTGTGAGGGTTTATGCTTATGGGAGGTAACTTCCTTAGGCATAACTGTAGAATTCAGCATTTCTTAATAAGCTGGAAGGTGGCAGGTTAAGTGGCCTTGCCAAACTTTAACAAGCAGTAAGAGAGCTGGACCTGAAGTGCTATGTTCCCCATGGGTCTGTATTATCTCTAATAATACAGGGAAGATAAGGCTTCACAGGTGAATTCCTTCCCATCCTGTCTCACTACCTCAAATGTGTGAGGGCATGGAGGGGTTCAGTGTGCAACCTGAGTATTCGGGCACCTCTGCTAGTACAGTTGTGGAACACAGCATACAGAGGTATGCTTCCTCCATCACTGTTTGTTTTGAGACATAACCTCTCTCTGAACACTTTATTGCTGCTCTGTTCTGTGGAAGATGGCCAAGGTGAGCTACTGGTGCTTTTGTCACCAGTTTCTATGCTACAGTTGTTAGGAGCGATCTACTAATAGGCTTTCCATTGGCTTTGGGCTTCGATTTGGATGAGACCCTGTGGGTTTAGGGCATGTGGCCAACCTATGGCTCTTGTTTCAGTGGAACTCGATATTCGACTACATCCTGTAGCAAGCCTTGTGTGTAAATTGAATCTCTGGCTGCAGGCAGAAAGGAGCCAAGGCAGACAGCTAAAATGGATATCTCTGGGTTTTCCTGGGACTTGGTTACATGCCCAATTCAGTCCTGCAGCGTGCAGAAGCAGCAGGAGCCCTGGAAAGCTGTGGACATCCTCTTCGTATGAGCCATTTTCAATGTAACCCCAACCATCAGCAGCAACTTGACCATTGTCATCCGTGGCGTGTGTTTGGCAGGGTGATGGGAAGGGCCTGGTTCAACCTGGGTGTCCGAGTTTGGCTTTCAAAGCAGTAAAGGGAGAACCTAACACCTTCCTCAAGCCCTACGGTCTTCAAAACGCTGACAGAAAGGGAAAGGATCCTCCTTACAGCTTTCATTTTTTGGAAAGCTAGGTGCCTCCAGTCCTGACTCTGCTTTGCAGTATACACTTGAACGTGAAGTACTTACCCTTGTTTGAAGCCTTCCCTACCTGTTTGCCAAAGGGAAGAGTTGGTAAATGTTAAATTCAGTAGGAAAATTACTGCAGGGCCCTGGCCATAGAGTTTCCCACAGCTTGTGTTACACAATGTGACCCGTACACTGACAAGCCAGGGGCACACAGTGTTGGTTTTGTCCTGTAGTACTTTTCCTATACAGATGGTGAAGGTGAAAATTTTCTCCTCTGACCCAGTGCCTGAGGTAAATAAACTGTAAATAGCTTGGGAGAGCAGGCTGGGATGTGAAGTGAAAAAGGGAGGAAAATAGGAGGATAACCATCAAAGCCTACATTATTCCCTCTTGCAAACATGGTTTGAGGAGACATTATCAGGCTAAAAATATGAGCAGTCTGTAAAAGGAGCAGTTTTCCTTGTATGCTGCTACTCACGTGTTAGTTAATTAAAACAGTAGGCGCTTAATATTGCGCTTATTTTTCCACTATTCATGGTACTTGAGTTTTTTTTGGGAGGGGGTACTCTGCTGAGCATGGACAATGAGGGCTTGTGTCCATGGTAAGACTACTGGCTAAAGCCAAAGTAAATATTGAAGTGGTTATAGTTATGCCGACATGAGCCCCTACATGAACATTCTCACTCAAACTTTTCTAAAATTTAACTTCTATTTATTGGAAATGGGTTTAAATCTGAGTGGAAAAAGCTGCCATGTTACTGGAATAGGAGTGTCTATCTGGAGGTCTATTCCAGTTTGATTAAATTAAACCTTCTTTTCTGGAAGAGTGGCAGGAATTTAAATTTTTTTTCCTTATTGCTCCACCAGTCTTTCCTGGTTGTGTTGCACAGGCCTTAGGTTGTAAATCTTGCAGGAGACCTTTTTTCTTTAATTAAATTCTAAACATTGTTAATCAGGTCTTGAACAGGAAGTTGCCTCCTTTTTAGTGCAAACATTGTTGATGTAACCTGTCTCTTTTGAGAGAAATCTGCTGTTTAATTCTTCTCCCCCAATTGCTAGTTGCAGGCAGAGTGTGTTGGCTTTGAGTTGAGAGCTGCCTGCAGGGAACCTCTTGAACTTCATCAGATCCTGCACCTAGCAAGGGAGAACCCTTTGCAGTGAT
Source organism: Charadrius vociferus (assembly GCF_000708025.1). Taxonomy (NCBI): domain Eukaryota; kingdom Metazoa; phylum Chordata; class Aves; order Charadriiformes; family Charadriidae; genus Charadrius; species Charadrius vociferus. Next base: position 254,359 of record NW_009646506.1, on the reverse strand, counting down.
GCAGGCTGGGGAACAGCTCAGCTGAAAAGGCCTCAGGGGTCCTGTGGACTTATGGTGGACAGCAACCTGAATGAGAGCCAGTGGTGTGCCCTGGTAGCAAAGGTCAACTGCATCCTGGGCAGCACGAGCAGAATTAAGCCAGGAGATCAAGGAGAGAGGTTATTGCCCTTTTGGTAGGCACTTGTTTGATCACTTCTTTAATACCATGTCTGGTTTTGAGCCCTCTTGGTGAAGAAAGATGTTAACAAGTGTGAGCAAGTCCAGCAGAGCACCATGAAGATGATGGGATGTTGGAGAAGGATGAGTTAGAATTGTACTCCTTGCCAGCCAGCTCACCTCTCCTCTTGGTGTGGCCTTGTACTTAGCACATCTTCTTGTAGCTCCTGCTTAGTCTTGACTGCATAAATATTTCAAACTAATCCACTCAAAAGTGATTTGAACCTGATCCCCGGCCAAGAATAATGCTGATACACTCAAATAATAGCACTGTGCTCAGCACCCCGCTTTCAAAAAATACACACAAAAAATCTAGGCACTGCCTTAGTCTAAGGGTTGTGTGGACTGCTAAGCTGTGTTCTTAGTGAGCCAAGTGGAGCTGGGTTAAGGCGATCCACTCTCCTCACCCTATCAAGTGCATACCATGGACCAGCAAGGATCAGAGGTGGTAGTAAAAACACTTTTCCAGGACAGGCAAGTGAGGAGAGGTGATAACATCTCTTACGTGGCATGCTCTCACCATCAAACTTACTTGCAGGGCACGCAGAGAAGACGCATTGGCCTGTACTGCCCCTCTCCACTAGCACTGTTGTAGGAGGAGTTTGGGCAGACTGAAATTGCTTTTCTGCAGGTGTTGGAGGTACTGCTTTACCTCTCCAACTGTAGGCTTTTTCCAAGAGAAGCCAGCACAGAACCCTGCCAGCAGAGTGTCTTCCATGTGATGCCCCCACCACCCCTCAGTTTATCACATGAACAATCTCATCCCATGGCCTTGTCTCACTGTACCAGACATGGCACAAATGTTGGTTGCTCTGTCGGTGTGTCTCAACCCTTCCTGACTGTCGTCACCCAGGGAAAGGATAGTCAGTTTTGCAGAAGTGGGGAGATGTACACCATGGGCAACAGACCACCAGTGATGGTGTTGAGATCTGCAGCAGAGATGGCCTTAACATCTTGAGGAAAAAAAAATAAATTATTAAGAATGAACAAAGTCCAACTGGTCCATCAATCTGAGCTACAGCACTGAAGTTTTAACTGTGTGCTCGGCTTCTTGAAGTTCTTCAAACTGTTACAGAAGAAGTGCTTGTAATGGGGAGTATCCTGATGTGCCTCTTATGGCTTGAGAAGCTCTTGTTGCCAGTGGGAAGTCCTGCTCACATTTTTATTTGCCTGTTTTTCTTGTGCAGGGGTTGTCATTTAAAAAAAAGTAGGAAAAAAATAGTATGTGCCTGTTTTTCCATATGGTGGTACTGCAAACACTGTAGCTGCTATTTTTTTCTGGGGGGCATAGGTGCACTGGTTCAGATATTACAATAGCAGTAAGTGCTGATTTTGTTTGATCTTAAATGTGAATTGTTCTGAAACTAATAGTGATAATTGCTTTTAGGAATGGCTTGGGTTGTTTGGGGCTGTTTTTTTTGGTTGGGTTTGGTTTTCTTTCTTTGAGGCTCAAAGCTGGAAAAACAAAGGTTTGCCAAATTACTAGTCATAGGGCATGTTTCATCCAAGGCGTGACAGACTTTATTGCCTTTGAGAACTTTTGGGCTTAGAAATACTGCTGGGTGGATAGTCCTGGAGACAGCAGTCCTTTCTCTGTGCCAGAGCTTTGTCTCATAGATGTCTTCGTAAAGGTCTACTGGGATGTGAATTTACCTTCTACATAATGCCATTACAGCCTGGGCAGTAAAATGCCATCTTTCTTCTAGCAGTTTCCTTGTGGGTAGATCTAGATGGACTCCAATATTCTGCAGAATGACCACCATCATCTTTGCTGTTTGTGTGATGCCTAATTTGTGTGGTCCCATTGTATAGCAGGAGCCTCCTGGTGTTACTGCAACTCCTGTTATGACCGTGAACATAAAGCCACTTTCACAGTTCTATGGTATTTTAGGAATTTTGGAGCTGTTGTTCACTGTCTGTGCAGCTGGAGTGTGGGAGGAAAGCAGAAAAAGGCTACTGAAATGTGCAGTGGCTGTGGGAGGCCCGAGCAAGTGTGCTAAAACAGCTTGAGCTGATGAACTGCAATCCATAAAATACATGGAGCACATTTGACGTAGTCTGTTCTACCAAGTCAGCACTATGACTGTTTTAGTGCAGTTAAACATCCTCACCAACTAGATCTACAGTGCAGTCTGACCCAGGGTCTTGGTCAAAAGCAAACCCTGAAGTTATGACTAAACCCAGCCTTACTCTGTCATAGGAGAGCAGTTAATATCAAAGAAACCAGCCTCTATTCACTTGGTGAACTTTCATTATTTATTGTTTTAATAGACAGGAATTCAACAAATAAGCTTCCTGTCCTTAAGTAATTGTGTTCTTCTGATTATGAATAAACTTGAAATCTGAATTCTTGATTTCTTTTTTAATTTAAAGCAGGCTTGCTAAACCCTATGGGAATGATATCTTCCGGTTGCACGAACTAGAAAGGGTTCATGCCCTGATTCTCATCTGAAGGATCATATGATGACTTGGGGTGGAAGTATTTTCCTGAAATAGCTTGGAGTAACTCTAGGGTTTGCGATGTGCCCCCTTTCTCCCTTCTGTGTGCCTTCCCCTAACTACGGGTATCTTTGGCTTCAAGTAAGGATGCTGTGGGAAGTGCCTTTGGGTCTCTGGAGCTGGAGGACAAAATAAGCAATTTATAGCAGTTGATGGGGTCTTAGCATGGCCTTCCAGCATGTTCCCCTTAAGGACATGTTGTTAAAGGAGAAGCCGCTGCCCGAGCATTCACACACCATTCAAGGAGTCACACACACACCACCTAAGTCTCTAACTGTTCAGACCGGGGTCCCTTCACAGTGAGTGACTCCAGCGAGCTGATGAGTGCCCCTTCCCGATTCCTCTCACACACACAATGTCACCCTCAGGCGTGCTTCCTCCTTCTTCAGGCTTGAGCCTCGGTTTCCTGCAGCAGAGCCTCAGGCGTTGGATTTTATAAAAAATAAAATAATTTAATTGAAAGGTACAGCAGCAGGGTCAGTTAGCTGGGTGCCTCCACAGGGGGACATTGAACAAATAAATCCCTGGACAATTATATCCTTGCAATCTGTACACCTGTCCCTCACGTGCTTCATTTAGCCCAGTGGTGATTTTTGGTCTGGGGTCTTCTAATACCTTCTTGGATTCTTTTTCTGTGTCCAGACAGGCAGGCTGTTGACTTCTCTTATCTTGTTTATTTGCAGTCTCTGCTGATGGTTTCAGTCTCTTTATCTTCTGGTTTACGCTTCTTGTGCACCTGCGCTTGCTGGCAGAACATGGGGAACTCAAAAGTCCCAGGTTTAGGGGAAAAAACAAAACAAAACATCAGTGTGTTATCTGCGTTATCCCCATACTAAAAGACTAAACACAGCACTGTACCAGCTGCTAGGAAAATTACTAAGAAAATTAACTCTGCGACAGCCTAAAGGCTTCAGCAAATCTCGCCACTTAGCGTAAGTGAAGCTAGGCAAACAGCATAAATCACAGCATATTATAAACCGAAGTAATTTATTCTAATTAAAATTTACTTATTTAAGCTAAACAACTAATACCTCCCAACAATGTGTCACACCATCTTTGCTGTCTCTCCATAGGACCTTTTGGGAGTACTTACACTCCCAGAGAAATATAAAGGGATTGTAAATTCTCAGTGGAGCTTGCGGAGCTGTGGCTGCACAAGCTGTGTCCCACCACGGGGCTGTGCTTCCCTGCTTTCTGGCTGGGAAAAATGAGCAGCCCTTTGACTTAAGGGAATTTGCTGTGGGATCTGCCGTGACCACGTGAGCAGCCAGGTGTTCGATGTGCAAAGTCCTGGTCCCAGGGAAACTCATGCTGGAGAGGAGCAGCTGGGATGTGACTTGGCTCGCTTGCCCTGTAACCCGATGACTTGAGGATCCCAAGTGGAGATGAGCTTGCGGCTCCTTTGGGAGCGTTTCCATGTGATTACTGTCAGAGATGTAGATCTCTGCATCATGTTCCAGTTTGTGCAGCTATAGCACTCAACCTTGAGGGGAAAAAAACATTTTTCAGAGGCTGCTTTCAGGGAGGATGACAGAGGCCATAGAGGAAACGGGCAGGTTTCTCCCACCCCATTGTTTGAGTGCTGTTGCAGTGTTCTCGCAGAACATCCCGTCTGCACAAATCTCCTCTGTATGTTTTCACAAACTGGTAACCTCTGTGTCAGGAAACAGTAAGAAAGCAAGCTGCCTCTCTCTCTGAGCCTCAGCCTTGCCGTTTGCTGGCTATGGCAGGGTGGGGGAAAGGAGGTCTGATGCTGATCCCGGTGTGTGTCAAGGATTCCTGCCTTCCCCCACCACCTCCAGGCTCAGCTTGGCCATATGCGGGGCAGTTGTGAGGAGCTGCGCTAATTGCAGATTGCAAATTGGAGGCAAGTGGCTTTCTAGGCCTTGGCTATGATTATCTGTGCTGTAGAGCAGCAAGTGATGTGTTGCTTCCTCTGCTAGCAGTGTCTTAGCAGAGCCCCTGATCCTGGCACAAGCGATTCCTGGGACATAGGGTGAGGCAGCAGTGTCCACGTGCTCACAGATGGGATGTGCATTTTAAATGGTGGGCTTGCAGGACAATACAGCAAGCAGAGCAAATGGGACCTTTGCAGTCAGCTTACCTTGGGCCATTCATCTTGAGATGGCCTGTCTTGTCTTTTCCAGTGGATGAACTGAACAGTTCAGTCCTGCGTCTGTTTGGTGAAAAAGCTGCTGTGATTCCTGTGAAGCAGGAGGAGATCAATGAGAGGGGAGCAGTGTGCAGGCACGCTGGCATTAAGGCGGTGCTCTGTCTTTGCGGGAAGTGGGGCTCTGCTGTGTGCCTTAGCAAGGACTTGCACGTCTGTGGAACTGCCCTGAGTTCTGCCAGGAGCTGGATGCGTCTGTAAGAAATAGGTTCTGCCTCCATTTGACTCATCTACCAGCTGGGGAAGGGCAAAGCACCTCCATCTTGTGTTAACAGACTTCCTTTGTGCTCTTGTTTTCCTAGGGCGGCCACTGACCACAATGTTGATAACACCACAGCAATCCTTAGAGAGTGGCTGAAGAACGTGCAGAACCTCTACCATGATGTGGAGTGGAGGCCGATGGAAGACCCCCAGTGAGTACTGCAGTGAGGGACTGACTGAAGCTGTTTAGCGTATATGTCAAATTTTCTAGGTTTTCTGTTTTCAAACCAGCAGATGCACTAAATGTCCAGGCATTAAAATGTGGGCTTTTTTTGCGGGGGTCCGTCCATAAAAATTGTGTTCCTATGGAGCCCATAAAAAGGTCTCTCATTCCAGTGAAGCAACTCATGCAGAACTTTGTAGAACTTTTCCATTCAGTTATTTAGCATCTACAGCTGCTCTCTTTGCATGGTAAACAAATCACATCAAAAGCTACAGGGAATAAAAACTGTCATTCTTCATTTGCAAGGAAGCAGAGAAATCATAGCCCATTCCTGTCGTGTCTATGAAAGTTCTGTCCAAGACATCAAGTATTCAGTAAATTCTGAGCCAGAGAACTAGATTTAATTCAGTGTATTATGCCTTTGCATGACTTGCAGGATCATTGTTTTGAAATATGATGTTAGGAAGCATTGGGGTTTTATTGCTTTATTTTATTTATGATGATTTTTTTTAAGATCAGTTGTTCCTTGTTTTGTTCTGTTTTCTATTTCTTCCATCAGGAAAAAATATGTTTCCCCTTTCTTGAGGCTTGCTTTTACTTTCGAGGTCCTCAGTGCAGTGGTGGGGCATTCATGGTACAAACCCACAGGGAATGCTTATTTTATTGACTTTTTTAATCCTTTCATTGGAATTGAGTTTTCTTAATCCTGTCAAACTAGTTTTTTTTAACTTTTGTAAAAAGTTTTTGAAATTCTTAGTTCCTTCACTAGCTTATGCTGGCACTGTTTCAAAGATCTGAATTTTTATTCCACATAGGGATCTGTCCCTAACTTTTCTTCCATCTTTGTTACAAAGCTTTTGCTTTTGGACCTGGTCCTGAAAACAGAGACATGAGCATAACTTTGCTCACATGATTGGGCTCGTGGGGTTGAGTGTTGGGTGTTTGTAGATTTAAGAGCTGTTATCGGGATGTGTTAACAGTTACTAATAATGTCCAGACCCTGAGGGAATCCAAACTGCCTTCATCTTCTCATCCTCGGTTTTGTTGATTCTACTGGCCTTAAGGAAGCTGCATTTACAGTCTTAAACTTAAAGCCTAGCGGAAGATAGATGACTTTCTACTTGGGTAGATGAGGTAAATGGGGTCAGATGAGGTAAACTGGGTCAGATGAGGTAAATCCGCTTCAGTTCATTTTGGTGGGGTAACCTCTGCTTACGTCAGGCCAGGGCCTGCTGCTGCAGAAGAAACTCCTGGTTTTGATAGTGCTATTTTGCTTGTGGCCGCTTGGTCGGCAGGAAATGCTGCAGCGCTGCTTGTTCTCCAGTGCCCTGTGTACACATGCCAGCACGAAACTTGGAATCATTCTCCCTCAAAACCTCTCCTGGGTTGCCTGAGGTGACTCTAACACTGTTTTCTTTTTGGAAAGAAAGGCGGCAAGGGAATTCTCTCTCTCTCTTTTTTTTTTTTTTTTTTTTTTTTTTTTTTGCTAGTGTAATAGGGCCCAGACATGGGTTGCTGTCACTTTTTTTTCTTTGCTAGGTCTTACCCAGAAGAAATTGGGCCAAAACATTGGCCAAGCTCCCGATTCACTCACGTGATGAAACTCCGACAGGCTGCCCTGCGTGCTGCACGAGAGAAGTGGTCAGACTACATCCTGGTAAATACAAGGTTTGATTTATTAACTGTCCTCAGGCGAAAGTTTTTCAGGTAGTCACTCTGATACTTGGGGCTGCCAAAAAGTTTCTTCTCCATCTAAAGACAAACCTCCCTGCAGTGAGATGCCGTGTTGTTTCTTGGTCTGATGAGCACGCAACTTTGCAGCTAGAGAGATAAGTCCCTGGGTAAGCCCAAGGCTTTCTCCACAGGGATCAGGATTGAATACAGTCTTGGTGGTGGGACCCTGCAAGGATCCCCCAGATTGAAACCCTGCCTGTTAGTCATGAAGTGTAAGGGGAATAGTTTTGCAGAACAGTTGTGGAAAGATGCGTGCCTTTGGTCACTACAGCAACAGCTAATGGTGGCATTCCCAGCCTCTGAACAAGGCGAGGGTGTGAAGCCATTTTTTAAGAGTTCTTCTTGATCCTCTTCAAAGAATAAACCTGCCCTGAATTTTCAGGAATGTTATTTTCTCTCGCAGCTCCTTTTCTCCTGTGCTGGAGTAACAATCTGTGGAGTCAGAGTGAAGCTCCGCATCTTTTCCCATCCTATAGCTATGTTGCAGGAGTGGCCTCCCCAGCATTCACCCATAACAGCCATGTGTCCTGTGGTATCAAAACCACCAGCTCTGTGGTTTTTGCCAGTACCTCATGCATCTGGCTGCCTTGTTCCCAAGAAAGTCTCAGGAGAAGCATATAGTTTCATCTAATAACAAATTTCTTTCTCTTCCCCTCTTCCTTCTCTAGTTTATTGATGCAGATAATTTACTGACCAACCCACAAACCCTGAACCTGATGATAGCAGAAAACAAGACACTGGTGGCACCAATGCTCGAGTCTCGCTCTCTCTACTCTAACTTCTGGTGTGGCATTACTCCCCAGGCAAGTGACCATGTGAATGAGTGCTGGGTGATTGTTCAAGCTGCGTTTTCAAAGGCCTCCTGCCATGTGTCTGTGAAGCAGTGGGTATTGTTTCTGTTCTGTGAGCTTTCCCATCTGCTGTTGTAGTGTTCTCCTCCTGAAAAGAAACTGCTGTAGCTCTGAGGCATGGAGGGGTGATGTTAGCATGTAGTGAGGATAGTGGTATCACACAGTCATCTTAGCTTGCATCTCTCTCGGTGGTGGCATCCCAAATCTCGGGTGGGTATCTTTGGGAAAGGTCCATACATTTATAGGGAATCTGGGAATAATGGTCAAGAGGACATAAAGAGTCTATAAATGTTTTTCAGGCTTTGTTTTCTAACCGAGCTGTAGGTAATGAGCAAAGCAATACGTGTTCTGCATTGGGTATGCAGGCATACAACTGAAACTTGTTTCTTATCTGAGATTCCTCACTTGAAAAAGTTGAATCTGAAGGAAGCTGAGCTTGCTTAGCTAAAAGTCCTGGGAAGTGATGCAGTCCCACTAACTACATAAAAAATACGGGTATATACACCATAATTTATTTGTGGTGGTTCCATATGTTCGTGTAACGGCCTTAAAACTCTTACCCACTAACTACATAAAAAATACGGGTACACCATAATTTATTTGAGGTGGTTCCGTATGTTCGTGTAATGGCCTTAAAACTCTTGGTACATAATTTTAGACTAGCTTTCCTGTATAGTGACGCTAATCTGAGAGGAATTTGCTTTTCTTTCAACAGCTCTCCATTGTGTATAGGTTATTTTTCTCATATACGAACAAGATTTATGTAGTGGGGCAACACCAATTGCCTTGTAGGGAATGTGTGTGCTAAAGTATGTGTGTAAAGGGTACTGGTGTAAAGGACAGAAGTGCTGAGCCTGGAAATTAGGGTTTTATGTTACTTTCTCAAATCACATATACTGCAGAAAGTATCAGATACAAAGATGTTGTCTAGTAGAAATAAAAATTTTTAGAGCCAGAAGGAGGTTGAGCTACTGCTTTACAAGTTGATCCATGTCACTGTGGTGTGTTGACCCTGGCTGGTAGGTAAGCCCCAACCCAGTCGCTTGCTTGCTCCTGCTCAGTGGGATGGGGGAGAACATTGGAAGGGCAAAAGAAGAAAAAACCAACCAAACAAACAACCCCAAAGCTAAAAGCAGCCCTCATAGGTTGAGATAAAGACAGTTTAATAAGTGTGTGTGTGTGTGGGGGGAGAAATCCCAAACAAACAAGTGATGCAAAAAGTCACTCACTACCAGGAGACGGATGCCCTGAGCACCAGCTACTTTGGAAAAACTCTCCCCCACTGTTATTGCTGAGCCATACCATTCCATGCGGTATGGAAAATCACTTTGGTCAGCTTGGGTCAGCTGTCCCAGCTGTGTCCTCTCCCAGCCTCTTGCCCACCCCCAGCCCACTTGGAGGGGGGGGGGGGGGGGGGGGGGGGGGAACCCCCGACAGTTCAGAATGAGGAACGGTCCAGGGGCAGCTGACACATCAACGCTGTTTTGGTCACCAGTCTAAAACAGCACCATACAGGCTGCTATGAAGAAAACTAACTGTATTCCAGCCAAACCCAGTACAACCACCTTGTCCATAAAAGGATTTTAGTATGAGAATCAAACATATAGAAGGGCAGATGTATTGTCACAGTCATTATTTGCCTTTTTTCACTCTTTTCCTTTGAAATGTTCTTGACTAAACTCTAGATGGGCTTTCCAAGACTTGCAAGCTGAAATGGGGAATGCGATTAATGCTTTTTTACGCCAGGTAATCGTCAATAATAAGAACAGCTTTTTGACCTGTTCTCTAGTCTGCTGCTGGCATGTATTTTGTCATTCTTTGGGGAGATAGGATCCTAAGCTGCATGCCTCCTAGAATAGCAAGAGGTTTTGTGTTCTCTTGAAAATTTTCCTTTTTTGCCCATATTTGCCCTAGAAAGCTTCAGGATTTCTATTTTCTTTCTCTTGCCTTTCCTTCTCTGTAAAGACAAGCTTGCCCTGCTGCAAAGACAAATGTGTTTAAGCCTGAGCTGCACACACATCTTTGAGCTTCCCTGGGGCATGTGAATATAAGTACTTTATAAAGGCTCCATGGTCCTACTCATCCCTGCCCTCTTCCAGAGAGCTACACAGATACTGATTATTGTCATTATTGCTGGAGTGAAACAAAGAGCAAACTCCATTCCCCCATTCTTCTGGTGTAAAACATCAGTCTTCCTTCCCAGTGTTACCAAAAATACAAGTAGGGACTACTGGCAGAGTAAAAACATAACAACGTTACTGGGTTGGACCAAAGGTTTGTCTGATAGCAGTGGTTTTGTAGCAGATGCCTAGGGAACAGTATAAGAACATGGCAAACAAGTGGGTGAAAGATACTTCCCCAAAATATTTTTTTATCCTTTGGCAATCTTCTTATCTAGGATTTCTTGAGGAAAGTTTTATTTCTTTTAATGTTTCAGTGATTTTTTTCTTTTGCAGAAATCGCTATCTGAATTTTTTATTTTTTTTTTTGGTACCCACACCATCTTATGGCAAGGAGTTCCACAGTGCAAACTATTTAATTGAGTAAAAATAGCAGGAAAAGGTCCTGAACTTTCCAGATTCTTAGGAAGTAAATATACAGATAAGAAAAGAGGAGGGGTAGGAAGGGTTTGGGTGTGTTTACTTGTTTCAGTTTTTGTTTTTAAAATGGAGATATAAAATTCATAGCGAAGGCATTTTCCCTTAAGTCTTTAAGGTTAAGTCCTGAGACAGCCAGGTTTTCCACTGGTGTAAATCAGCATTGCTCCACAGCCTGAAGTGGATCTCTGCCTGTGTGCACAGCCTCACCCCTGGCCCGAGCGTCACCTCTCCAACAGTAAATTTCCATCAATTACCCTCATTAGCTGACAAAAGGAGAGGCAAAAAAACCAGCAGCAAATGCATCTTGCAGAATTTGGTAAAAAAAGCTGCTCACATGAACAAAAAAGTTCCCACTTTATGGGTTTTTTTTCTTCTCTCTTAGTTGCTGCTTCTTGTTTCTGTGCTCGCAGTCCCACAGCTTCATGCTGTCAGCCTTGCTCTCCCTGGGGACTTGGGGAGGGAGTAACAGCTGGAGCACACCCTGAAACACGGCCTCTGGCACTGAGCAACAGCAAGTCAAACCCAGCTCCAGGCAGCTTGACATTTAGCTGTCATGAAGCTAACCTTAGGAGAGCATGGCAACAGGGCTGACAGGTTGGAGTCTTTCTTGACTACTCATGATTTATGAGCAGTGAAAAGTCCTGAACTCCAGTGAGAGAGTGACTGGAGGACGAAAGATTAGTTTCCAGCATCTTTCACCTGTGGGCATTCTCAGAAGTCTGTTAAAGGTTGGATGTCTTAACCCTTCCTTCAGTGGGAACACGAGTAATGTCTCTACCCAGTCGCACCTTTTCATGAAAATCAGACTGTATATCCAGTCCTCACAGGATGGTCAGAAGGTATGTGAAGGCCAGAAGGGGTGATTGACAGATGCATGAACAGACAAATGCACCACACCGTGCTTCTACACAAAACCAGGGTAAAGTGGTTCTGCAGTGGTTTGCTCAGCTGTTGCCAGGATACTCATGGAAAATATAACGTAAATGTAACTTATTTTAGTGATTCATCATTTCTGGAAAGACCAGAATCTGCTCCGGATTCAACCATCAGCTGTATTCAGATGTCTGATTGGTACATTAGGTCTGTCTTTCTGGGGGATTCAGTGTATTTATTTCCAAATCTGATAGCTTTAGACATACTGCACCTGCAAAACCAGCTGTGAGCTGCACAGTGTGGGTGTTGCACCCTCAGTGCTGGAAGGCTAGCAAAGCTCGTGGTTACAGAGGATGAGCTGACTGAAGTGCCTTCTTCAAATAGACTCTGTAGGGAGAGCTCAGGAGTGGGTATTAAAGCTGTCCCTTCTGTCTGTTTAACATGGAGGATGCCATGGATGCTTAGCAGATTCCAGGGTCAGACCTGAGAGTCTATGTGAAAAAAAAAAAAAAAAAAAAGGTTTCTGGAGAGCCAGGTCTCCAGAAAAAAAAGTCTGAGGTTAGCTCTATCGCAAGGGAATTTTGCAGTGGAAAGGCTTGGATTTCCAATAGCTGCTAAAAGGGAGAGAGAAGGTCAAGCTTTAACTTTTGGGATGGAGATTGTGTCTAAATACTTGACTGAGCCCTTTCCAAAGAGGGGACGCTTTAAAATCTGAGAACTGAATACTGATCCATCTCTGCTGGGGAAGGCTAAGGGTGAGAGCTTCTGCTAGGGAGCATCTATGAAACAGAAATCTCTTGTAACAAGCACCCCGCTCCTTTTGTTTGCAGGGCTATTACAAAAGGACCCTGGATTATCCCCTGCTTCGGGAATGGAAGAGGACAGGCTGTTTTGCTGTCCCAATGATTCACTCCACGTTCCTCATTGACTTGAGGAAAGAGGCCTCCACCAAGCTGATGTTCTACCCACCCCACCAGGACTACACCTGGAGCTTTGATGATATAATGGTTTTTGCCTTCTCCAGTCGCCAAGCAGGTATGTCTGGAGCCTTTGCTGGGGAGGATTCACTAGTAGAGACATGCAGATCTCTACTTTGAGTTCACAGGCCAAGTCATGTGTTGGCTTCAGTGGTGAGTTAAGACCCTGTTCCCTTGCCTCTTTCTGATCTGGTCAGGGATAACCAGCAGCAAGTCACTGGCAGTGCAGTTTTGAATCGCAGATAGCTTCAAAGGACGTGGGAACCATTCTTGGGACCGGGACAGTGTTTCAGAGACAAAATGTGTCGCATCCACCCTTGATTTGTGTCACAGGAAGACACAGGTGAATGCTGTAAGAGTGGAAGGCATTCTGAAGCCTGTAGGTAAGGTATCTAAAGTCACCACTTTGCGGAGACTCCCGTGAGGAAGGGAGCGAGGGCAAGACACTCTTCTGAGATGTAGCAGCCCTTGTGCAAAAAAAAACCAAAACAACCCCAATCTGCTTACCCACAGTGCTGATGAGGCTTTGTGTCATGGCAGCTCAGCAGGGATTGTTGTAGGG
>NW_009646506.1:177571-241429 GCF_000708025.1 Charadrius vociferus | reverse complement strand
TTTTTTTTTTTAAAGCAAAATCAGTGCAACTTTCAGGAGAATGACATGGAGTCTGTGGGCTCTGCTGAGGGGAAATCTCTTGCAGACAAGAGCAGGTTAGAGGTGGTGTGTGAGCAGTGAAGTCGCTGCATACTTGACACTGTCACTGGTACTTTGGGAGAACCAGTCGAACACTGCGCTGCCTTGAGGCACAGTGGAAAGAAAATGTGTACTACTGTGGCTGATACTGCGATCAGTTTCTACTGGAAGTGGGAAGATTTCAGTTAGGCCTGAAATACAGGAGTGCTTTCAGGCCAGGTCACAACCTCAGTGTCCTCTTCCTTTGTCTGGAATGGCTGTTGGTGTTTGCAGAGAGCTCCTTGTGTCTCTGAGAAATCACTGTTAAGAGCATGATACTGCTGTTACTGCTGTTTGTACTTGTGGTGATGATGTTTAGTCCCATTTATTTTTGGAGAACGGATCCGGTGGGTATTCTGTCTGCAGCAAAGTCCTGGCTGGCAGACCTGTATGTAGCAGTGTCAGAGCTGAAAGGAGCTCCTGGGAAGAGTATGTTTTTAATGGCCATCTGTATTGTTCTTTGCCCTGTTGTGTTGAAAAGGGGAAAGTTTGGGGCCTTATAGAGGAAAAAGGAGCTGATGAAACCTCAGCAGCAATGAAATGCACTTCTGTTCAGACTTCATGACTGGTTTTCCTGGCTTACTGAGGTAAATTAGTAGGGAAAAAGTTGTTTGTGGGTCCACTGAGTGATGTGTAGCTGGTGTTATCTGTCCTCTGTTTACAAAAGAGACAAGGTTAAGGTGAGAAGAAAGGGTCGTTCTTGGAGGACAGACAAGTAGAGAGAAAGTGAAGGAAACATAGCTTGCTGTCGACAGCCTCTTCTGGAGAAGAGACAGGCTGAGAACGCTGCCTTTCCCACCTTTTCCAGACCAGCATGGCAGCCACCAGCTGTTTGCAGCTTTCCTTTTGGTGATCTTTCTGGATTGAAGCTCTTGGCAGAACTGCAGAAGACGGTATTGTCTTGGCGTACTAAGCAGGTCTTTTTAAAACTCAGCTACAAGGGGATGCGGGGCATGAAGAGAGAAAGATGAATCGTAGAGGAGAGGCAGCAAGAGCTGAAATTAGAGCCTTTGGGTGGCAAGGGAAGATAGGGGAGGCGAGATGTAAACTTGCAGGGCACCTTTGGGGCCCCGACTTTTGAGTCAGGACATTGGTATACTGGCTCCAAAGGAGAATGGAAATTTAAGTCTGGATGGCAAAGCAGGCTTCTTCAAATCTAGCTGCCCCACTTGTTCCCTCTGACAGCTCTCCCAGAAATGCAGCATCCAATTAGTCTGGTAACTGCATTGTGTTAGCTCCAGCTGCTCAAGAAATATTTCAGGGATTCAAACCCATCACTTTTTCCTTCCATCCTAGAACACTTTAGCTTTTTCCAGGACTGACCCATGACATGAAAGGCTTTGCTTCAGCAGTCTGGCCCACTGATCTGCTCAGATTGTTGGCTTGTGTCCTGGGCTCAGTTTTGTCACCCAGGATAAAAGGATGACATCCAAGTTCAGAAATGTGAAAAAAGTATGGACTTTGAGATATACTTCTCTTCGGAGTAATTTCACTTACTTCCCTGAAGTCATAAATTATGTTGGCTTTTGTCCAGGCCAAGTACTGCACTTAATGCCTCAGATCAAACCATCAATTTTCAGCAGTGAAAACTACTGCTCGAAGCAACTGTTTTGTGATGCTCCAAAGAGACCGTCCCACTTCTGCTGAGAGGAGGTAGCCTGTAGTGGGAGTCCTGACTTAGAACAAAACTCGCTGCAGGTGTTTCGTTGGCAAAGGCGGACTCTGTAGGCCCCCTTGCACTTGCAAATTAGTATTTAGCCACCCAGATCTCCTGAGCTTCCTTTCAGGCTGAGGCTCTGAAGACCTAGAGCCAGCCAGCAGGAAGGTCTGGTCACAGGGATGTGAGGGAAATTTAGGTTGCCTGTGAGTTTAGGGCATGGCTGTGAATCCTGGTCACTGCCTTACAAAGGCTAATAATAATACAAGTGTCTATAGCTTTTCTGTCCTTTGTAGCAATTGTTTATTTTATTATAAAAACAGAGCTGGGGAGCGAGTCCCCCTCCCCGTTTTAAGGTAGCTTTACCATTTTAAACTAGCTTTTATCCCAGAAGGAACAGAAATACTGGCGTGAATCTATGCAGATTAACTGTGTTTAAGCCAGCGGAAGATAAGAACAGAGATCAGTGAGCCAGATAAGATTAGTTGATTAGATCAGTGCCAAATCCATTAATGTCAGCAGGTAGTATTTTTTATTCTGCCATTTACCTAAATTGCAGCTGACAGCTGAATATGTTTTGGCAAGTAGTGTAGCCAGCAATTTACTTGCAGAACTTAAAATGGTAGAAACACTAGAGTCATTAATGCAGACAATTCTTCTCTGCTAAAAATACCATGGATTAGGAGGACTGATAGATGAAAGCATCCACACACCAGGTAGCGTCTGCTTTTTGTTTATTTCCTAGAGGGAGGGAGGTGGTTGTGCTTGTTTCTTTTGGGGGGAAAAAAAAAAAAAAAAGTAGGGAGGGGGGCATAAAATCTTGTAGGTTTGCATTTTCTTTAAATCTGCTTGGCCAGTTGTATGGGTTCTAGCAGCTCTCAGATTGTGGTTAATTAATAAAGGACCTTTGAATGAAAATTAATAAAGGACCTCAATGAAAAACAACAGAAATATTTTCCCTTGGTTTCTCTGGATGTAGCTTTTGTGTGTATTGCCTGACGTGACATCAGGCCCAGTGCTGCTGCAGTTACAGCTGATAGTGAGCAAACTCTTGGTCAGTCCAGAGAGAACAGCATTTTGCTGATCCCATGTTGCTGGGACATTCCCAGTGAACAAGCTCAGCAGTGGGTGGGTCTCTCCCTTACAAAGGCGTCTGGTCCGAGGAGAGGCTTTGCATCTTCTTTGTTTCACACCTTCAGATTCAGCTCCTTGAACAAGCAGTTGCAAAAACTTTTGAGTAGGAGGATGTTACATTATGGCCTCTTTTTGAAAGCATCTTTTCTGCTTGCTGGTGTCTCTCTCTAGGATTTACCCCTAATCTTCAGGGCACTGCAAAAACTAGTCCTGGAAAGGACCGTATTTGGTCATAGACTGAGCACTTCCAAGATGGTTATCCTATATATTCCTCGAAGTTCTTTGCCAACACAGGTGAAAATGCCTTTATTTTCTAGCCAAAGCAAACAGAAGCAGAATATCTTGACTGCAAAATCCAGAGTGAATCCAGTGCTAGGCTATTAACAGACCCCGCAGCTGTACCGACGCCTTGGGCCTTGCGGCTTCATCCTGTGTGATCCCAGGGGAGCTGAACTGCCTGGGCCTGCATTTGGCCAACTGTTTGCTGTTGAAGCTGGAGATCAGATTTGGCTCCTCCACCCTGGAAAAGTCATTCCATATTTATTGCGGTCTGCCTTGCAAAGCTCAGACAAAAGCTTCCATCACCCCTAGCCACGCTGGGTTTGCTTGAAATTTTCCTCCTGTGAGGCTGCCTGCTCTGATAGACCTGCACCCCTCTTTGCCCAGAGGGTCCCAGGATCGTTGCTGCCTCTCTGTCAGCACAGCTGCAGGTGGGAACCTATTTGGCTCCTGTGCCAGCCATGGCATTGCTTGAGGTGTGAAAAACCTGTTCCTGCTTCTGGCTGTGGGTCTGAAGGGATTGTCAGGTGAGGTTCCAGGTCTGAGCAGTGCAGGTGGGGTTTTGGGGATGGGGGTTTCTACGATACTCCCTGGTTACCCACAGTAGTCCTGCTGTGTGTATCAGATGCTGCTTTTGCTAAAGGCCAGTTCTGCCCTCTGCTGTAGGACTGTTTTCACAGTGTGAAGGCAAAGGCCAGAGAAGACCCTTTCTCTGGTCTAAGAAGGGGTTCCCAGACTCTCCTAGGAAAAAACTGATTGCAGTTAAAAATAATGCTGTTAGGGAGCAAGTGGAAATTGGTTTCATAGGAGAGGCCACTTGCTGCCAGCCAAATAAAACAGAAAATGGCACTGTGGTGTTTTTGAATTGTTTGCTTATGAAGCAGAACTTCATGGGACTGAGGTTTGATTGTGGCTACGTAGCAACGAACAGAGCAGCAAAATCTTCTGATAAATGACCTGACTCTGATTTCTGTTTTTCTGTGATCCCCAGGAATACAGATGTTCATCTGCAACCGTGAACATTATGGTTTCCTTCCCATGCCCCTGAAATCGCACCAGACGCTGCAAGAAGAAACCGAGAACTTTGTGCACACACTAATCGAGGCTATGAGTAAGTTGCTGTGCCCTGCCCATGACAGATGCCAAGTTAATGTTTGTAAAGCTCTCTTTCCAGCGGCCCAGCTGTCTTCCGCTTGGGAGTCTGCATCCTGATCTGACTGTTCTCATACTGTTTTGATACAGTTTTCCAATTTCCACTGCTTTTCTACTTAGGAATGTAATCCCTTCACGGTCAGGTCAACCCCATTCACAAAACCCCTTAACTTCCCCATATTAAATGCAAAAATGCATCTTTAATGTGGAAAGGATGCTGCAGAACCTTGGTTTTGTCATGAGGTCTGTCTTGCACATGGCTGCAGCCTTCTGCTTTGCAACATGGATGCTTTCTGCTACACCCCCTCCTGCACCAACTTCCATCTCCCAGCTCCTTGGGGCTTTTTAGGCCATGGTGAAAACACATGCGGCTACGTTATATCAATACAGCTTGTACATGAGGGTGATGCTTGGGATCTCTCCTCTCTTTCAGTTGATCGTCCTCCCATTGAACCCTCTCAGTATGTCTCTCTTCCTCCGAAGAACCCTGACAAGATGGGATTTGATGAAGTAAGAACCCTATTTTGCTGCTGTTATTTTTGTCTTGTCTTCCTATTTATCACTTAGAGGACCTGGATTCTCCCTGTAGTTTAGGTTCCAGGCGTTTCCCTTGGAGTATATTATCTTTTCATATACTTAGATCTTTCCCAATCACTTATGTCTTGGACTTAAACTTTCTGCAAGCGGAAAATAGCCATCGTTACGTGGGGAGAACTTCTCCCCAGCTCAGGGGAACAGAAGGGAAAGGGCTCAGGGGGTGGTCTTTCCCTCTGGCATTTGCTGTGAAGAACCAAGACCAGTCAGGGTCTGCAGGCACTTAATACCTGCCGCAAGACCCCTGATGAGAAGTGCATGTTTGTGTGCAAGGGCAGTGCCACACAAATATTTGGGCTTCCTGTCTTGATGGTATGGATGTTTTAATCCAGCCAGGAGGAGATGGCCGAAGTGAGGCTGAGAAACAGGTTATTTAGCTCCCCAGTTTCTGTGCTGTTTCCTCTACATCTGACTCTGCAGAGCATCTTGGCAGTCCTTCCATTCTGCAACAAAAACTGGCATTTTGGGAAACCTCTTGTGCTTTCCAGTGACAGGAGGGAACAATTTCTCTTGCCTGAGAGAGACACTGGAGACCCCGTAGCAGCTGTGAGAGGTGGGCTCACAGCTGGGTTCTAGCCCAAGCTGGGTACATCCAGGAGTGATGAAAACCACGCATGCTGTCTCCTTACTGTGTCAGCTTTCCCCCTGCCCTGCTTGGTCACTGCATTTTTCTGCTATGACCTTAAGTTAAAGTGAACTAGAAAGATGGTTACTGACACTGGTAGTGCCCCAAGACCCAGCAGAAATTCCTCTCCTGACTCTGCCTCACGTTGTGGAGGGAGCAGGCATGGAGGGGAGAGTGCTGGAGGTGGATCTTCTGTGCTTTAATTAACCAGTGTCTGTGTTAGTCACAGAGCCAGTAACCCCTGTGTCTACAGCTGCCAGGGTGGCAGTGGCACTGTGACCGAGGGAGTTGTGGTGATCAGGGGAGCCATTGTTCCTTGGTGTATTCTGCTACGTCTGTTTGTATGACTTGTAAAGTCTGAACCTGATTCGGCTATGCGTGTTTGAGCGTCTGTGTTTAGGACACAGCTGGTGTAGTTTTTTTTTTCTCCATGTTGTCCTTTGTGGCTGCGCTTTATTTATCCAATTTATTATTTTTACATTTGTACTGACCTGGAATTTGATCTGCTTCTTACTGGGATGAGGTTTTCCTCCACAGGCTACAAGGCTGCACTTGTACTTGTCTGCCTGGGACTGAAAAATATCCCTGACCCTCTGCAGTTTACCTACAAAATAAGGGCTTCAGTCCTCTGTCCTCCACCAGAGAGTCTGTCTCCTCAAGGCTTGGACTGAGCCTGCCCAGACATCTCTTCCCAGTCTTGGCTCTGTGCTTCCTCTGCTCTGGCAGGGAAAGCAGTGGATTTTCAGTGCCCGAAGTAATTACAAAAATCCTCTCTTTGCTGTGTCCTTGTACTTGGATGGTGGCCCCACTGATAATCCTAAATACAGGCAGTGGCAGCATTGTGCAGAAACTGGTGGGTCAGTGTTCCTCTGGGACTGGGGCTGGAGATGTCCATGTTACTCTGTGTTCAATATAAATCAAAACATCCTGTATCTTTGGAAATTACAGACTTAGCTGTAACTGGTCTCCTATCACCTTTATTCATCCTCCAAAGAACAAATTTCCCCTGTGAACATCCATAAAAAGTAGTTGCTAGACAGAGAACAAGCCTCAGCTTTCTACTTAAAACCAACTCCCAATTTTTTGACAAATTCTAAGCAACCTGGAGTGAAAACACACCCAGTATTTTCATAAGATCTGCTTTTCCAATGGGGCTGCTGGAAAAGGGTGGATCAGGACTCCCTTTTATTCCTTACTCCCAAGCCAGGAGGCTAATGTCTTTCTCTTCTAACCCAGATTTTCATGATCAATCTGAAGCGTCGGAAAGACAGACGGGATCGGATGCTGCGGACTCTGTATGAGCAGGAGATTGCAGTCAAGTTAGTGGAGGCTGTGGATGGAAAGTGAGTTTTGGCTGGGTTTGCTGATGTTTGCAAAGAGTGGGTTGTGCATAACTGCTTAACACCATCTTCTTGGATGCCCTGACCTCCCTTCTGGTGGGGAAGGGTGGGCTGAGAGGAGAGGTGAATATCACTTCTATTTACCTAACAGTCTGTTTGGGGCAGTTCTGCTCTGTTTTTCTTCTTTTGCAATTAGTCGGTCTCCATGAGAGAACCAGGACAGTGTGCTTCAGACTAAGATGAAAATCAGGTTAAAATCACACTGATTTCTGTGAACTGTAACGCTTGCACACAGTTAAAAGGAGTCAGCAGTGAAAGTGTTCGAGACCAATTATCTCCTGGGAAGATTGTCCACAAAAACTGTTGTACTACAGCGTTAACCCTGACATAGCTCTTTCCAAGCTTACTCTAAGGCGTGTTAAGATGTTTTTATAATGAGAAATCAAGGCAGAAAGTTTTGGTCTGGGAGTTACAAAAAGGCTTCAGGGAGATGGGAACCCCACATGCTGTCTAGGGGTCTTTGACACTTGGGTACCCACCAAGACCTCTTAGAAAAATAATCTGAGCCAAGCACCTGACAAGTTGATGGTCCCACAAGAAGCTGTTGGCAGTTTGTCAGCTTGATTTAGAAATGTAAATCAAGAATTTAATTTTCTCTGGGTTTTTGAGTGAAACAAGTGCAAAATTTCTCAAGATACGGCTTTTCTCTGAACATCAGCAGCATTTCCCATGTTGCGTATGTGTCTGATTTGAATTTGCTTTTTTTAAAAATGGTGATAGATATTCTGTCTTTCTCAGAGCACTGAACACGAGTCAGCTCAAAGCCCTCAGCATCGATATGCTCCCGGGTTACCGGGACCCATATTCCTCCAGGCCGCTAACCAGGGGAGAGATCGGCTGCTTCCTTAGTCATTATTACATCTGGAAGGAGGTAAGGAGTTTGTGGGTGCCTCGAGGTTCCTGCAGGAAGCTGCTGTGGGCAGACGCAATGGGAAGCCACGCAGCCAGTCGTAGGGCAGAGCATCAAATACAGTGCAGGTTTCTGGAAGTGTAGGATGGAACAGTTTCGGTTTGTAGGGGATCGTGCACAGGGGTTTTCTTCAATGCTGTGTTCAGCTTTTTCATCTCTGCTTTCCATTTGCCAGCAGCTCTCAGTGACTTTTATCAGAATATTTTCATGACTGTTTTTGCAAGCCATCCTGCTTGGAGCAGGTTTGCTTAGGAGAAAGGCAAGAAGGTTTTGAAGAACAAATGGTATTACAAAAACATGTTTTCTTCCCTTTTTCTGCATCTGGACTGAAGCAAGTTCCAGTGACTCTGGTGATTGGCTTTTTTGAATTGGCATATCATAAATATTCTTAACAGTGGGACCTCTGTTACCTGAGCTAAGAGATCTTGTTTGGGTGGTAAAAGCTGTAGCTTCCATCTGTCCCTGGTCGCCTGGGGAGTGACTCATGAGAGGATCTGGGCTGTGCTGGTCAGAGATGCTGGAGTGACACAGCCCGACATCAACAAGAGGGATTATTTCGGGTAAGATGTGGAGGCAGGGAGAAAGACTTGGTACTAAAAGAAGACTGGGCAATGGCAGTGGTTACCCAAATACAGACAGCCCTCTGCCTTCAGAGGTGTTGGTTGCAGGCTATGCTTTTGGGCCTGAGACTTCTAAATCACTAACAGTCACATGATAACAGGGGAACCTACATGCAGGATGCCTTTGCATGTGTGTTCTCCAAGTCATCAGGGCCAGACTTTGTATATGCTAGATTGTCCTGCTTTCCAGACTTCAGGAACACTTTCTTTCAACAAAGAGGTTTCTCTGAACGGCAGCTTTGGCATCAAAGGCTGCTGGACGCTTCTCTGAGGAGGTGGTTGCTGTGGTCATGCTAAGTTGTAGCTCATGGGTTCTAGATGGTGCAACATCAGACGGAGGGTTTTTCTAGGCTGCAAATGCTCAGCCACAGGGTATTTTCAGGAATGTTCTCAGTGGCTCTTGTGGTCTCTCCCAGCTGACCTCTGAATCTGGGAGTGATTCTCCAGCCTCCCTGCCGGCATGGTCTGGAATGCAGTGACAGGTCAGCATGACCCCAACAAATTCACTGGCCCATGTGTGCCAGCATGATCACTTCTGAACCCTCTTGTTTCAGGTAGTGAACAGAGAACTGGAGAAGACGCTTGTTATTGAGGATGATGTGCGCTTTGAACACCAGTTTAAAAGGAAGCTCATGAAGCTGATGGATGACATTGAACAAGCCCAGCTAGACTGGGAGCTGATGTAAGTAACTAGCCCTTGGCCAGCTGGGAGCTCCTGGGCATGCAGGGGAAGTGCAGATTAATGCTGGAGTGCAGGGGAAGGTGGCAGAGACTTCTCAGTGGCTTTTCCCCTCAGGCCAGATCTGCCTTCTGGGGCAGGCTGATGCTGGAATGCCCATTGGGTACCATTACTGCCCTTTGTGGGAAGTGTTGATTGATCTTAACGGTGTCTGGAGATGCTGCTGTGACAAAGGAACTGACACAGCTCAGTCCTGACGCTTGGACTGTGGCATCTTAGCTCCCTTATGCAGTCTTTCACAGCTATACCACCCAGTGGGTTAAGACATGGATGTTGGGGAGCGGTGCAGGATAGAAATCTGTGAGTCTGGTCAGGGATTACTTCTTGGATTGACTCTTTGCCCTTCCCTGGTTGACGTGAACAGTCTTGTGGTCCTAATTGCTGCAGATTCGCTTTGATTCCAATTTTCATGGTCTTTTCACCCTTTAAGCTACATTGGCCGGAAAAGGATGCAGGTGCAGGAGCCTGAGAAAGCAGTTCCCAATGTCATGAACCTGGTGGAAGCTGATTACTCGTACTGGACCCTGGGGTATGCAATCTCTTTCCAAGGGGCTCAGAAACTTATCGGAGCTGAGCCTTTCAGCAAGATGCTGCCGGTAGATGAATTTCTGCCAGTCATGTACAACAAGCACCCTGTGTAAGTAGGATGCCTTCGTTGCTTGGGTCGACATGAGCTGAGTCTTGCTGAATGATCTTAAGGCAGATCGTGTTGGTGTGTCTCACTTCTGTAGCCTAGCTGGTGGGGGACAGGGAGGGCTACTTGTCGTGGTTTTGGGTTGTCTGCAGCAAGGCTCCTGGCACAGGTAAAAGGAGGTGACAGACCTGCTGCACAGGGGTTATTGTCCCTACCTGGTGCAGGGCTTGTGGACTGGTTCTGAGACACTTGGCTCTCTCTGGTAACGGAGGCTTTGGTTGTATAGGTTGTGTGTGGTTGTAAGGCATGTGGTTCTGGCTCTGGAGAGTCAGACTCCACCCCAGCAACTGCCTCCACTCCGTGGGGCCTGTTTGCTCATAAGATTGGCTTCTATCTCACAGTTTATAAGCAGTGGCACTGATGAACGTTCACTCTTGCTGGTGTGTTTTCTCTCCTCTTTAGAGCGAAGTACATGGAGTACTATGAGTCCAGAGACTTGAAAGCCTTTTCAGCAGAACCCTTGCTCGTTTACCCCACCCACTACACAGGGCAGCCGGGCTACCTCAGCGACACAGAGACCTCTACAATCTGGGACAACGAGACTGTGTCAACGGACTGGGATAGAACGCACTCCTGGAAATCCCGGCAGCAGGGCAAGATCCATAGCGATGCCCAGAACAAGGATGCCCTGCCTTCCCAGTCATCCCTCAATGCGCCGTCCTCCAGGGATGAACTATGACTCCCTGCTTCCCCCGGGACTCTGTTGACAGCTGAACCTGCCTCACACTTTAGCTTTTCACCCTTGAAAGTTGTAGAGCAGCTCTTCATGTGGTCTCCTTCCCGCTGCTTCTAATGGTAAAGCACAGTGGTTGGACCTGACACCTAACCAAGCCGCTTAGGTCTGGGTGGGAGATGAAGGAGGAAAACAAACAAGTGTTCCAGACTGGCAGAAAAAAGGCAGAGAGCTGAACAAAAGCCCTCACAAGCCATTTGTAAAAAGCCAACCTTGAATGACGTCTTTCTACAGTTCCTCGTGTAGAATACTGTATTTATAAAGATTAATATATAGAGGTGTACAAGTGTTAATACCTTTCTGGATAGCTGTAACTGGGTTGCTGTGTAACTGCAGGTTTGTAGGCTTTTATAACACTGAGAGAAACCGCAGGCAAGCGTTTGGGTTATTTGGCTTTATTTTTCAAAGGGATCCCTGTCAGAATCAAGATGGCTTCCAAAAATATTCAGGGCACTGGAGCAGTGCTCCTCTGTAGTGTCTTTTCCCGTGTCACACTTCTATAGAAAACTATTGCTGGCTTCCCCTCTGCAAACTTCAAAACGTGCTAGGTCACATCTAAACAGGCCTCCCAGTCCAGAAGTAATGTCTTGGCATGTCTAAAATCTTGGAAGCTAGCAGAGAAAAGTAGAGGTTGCTGGTTTTATTTGTCTCTGCACTGCCTGAAGGGAACACAGGCAGAGTTTGTCCATCTCATGTCCTGCTTCACCCCCTGCCTTAATTTATTCCTTCAGGAAAACAAAGCCTGACAACCTATTTGCAGGCCTGTTTAATTAGGCCATAAAACCAAGTGTAGGACTTCTAAGAACTCTACATTTTAGAAGTTTGGTTATGAACCGCTTGTACTATCTTTATAAAAACAAAACAACCTACAAAAATGTTAGTGTTGTCAACTCTACTGTTCTCAACAGAATTGTGTGTTACAGGACGGAAAGGCAACTTGTCTTGATATTTTTTCATATGAGAAGCAAACTTGTCTGTCTGTTGTTTTGGGTTTTTTTTGGATGAGTTCTGATGTACTTGCTGTTGGCTATCTTGTCAGCAGATTATGGTGTCTATTTTTTTTGTTTGTTTTTAAAATGTGTCTCAGAGGCCAGGTGATCACGGACTACACTGCTTAGGTTCAGCTGGCACAGACCCCAGCCTGCAGGCTGCTGGTGCAGTGGGAGGATGCCCTCCTGGACTTGCAATCTAGACACTCACCTGCTGGCAGAGCTGTGCAGTTGAGTATGTGTGGCTGGTTTTGGTGTTTGTTTTTTTAATTTTTAATTTTTGTTTGTTTTTAATAATTACTGATCAATGTTGTGCTTTCTGCTAAAGAAGACATGTTATTTACCTGTCAGCCGGTCTGATAATACATAGAACCTGGTGCAAGATGAGCAGCTGTGTGTATTCTTCATTGTGTGGGAGTAGCCCTGGCTGGGAAACGCCAGCTCAAGAGTTTTTCACTGTTTTACTCTTACCACTGAGTCACTGGCCATATAAATGTGCCTGTTCTGCAACTACCAGCTGGAAGATGCGTTCCTTCTGCTGTCCAAGCTGGAGCAGGTGCCCATGCGACGTGGTGAGTATCGAGAGTAGGTCTGCCATGGGACAGAACGCACAGCCTGGGTCATTCCTCTCTGAGAACCCCTCTTACTTCTTCCTCAGGTCTCGCTTTACGAGTGGCAAGTCTGAGCTGTTTGAAGCACTGTTGAGCATGGCAAGTCCCAAGATGTTGGTAAGAAGCTTGGTGTGGCCTTCAGAAGCAGGACATCTGTGAACTGTTGAGCATCCAGCATCTTGTCAGGTGTCACTGTAGATCCTGTGATGTACATGTGCATCTGAGTCTGGCAGAACAGCAGGGATGAGCCAGCGCTGGGTGGGTGAGTCCCTTTGGCCTGGTATCGTTTCTCTGATCTAATACTGTGGCTGCTTCTCCATGTAAAGTCTCCTTATAGTCATGCTGTGTTCATATACATCACCGCTGTGTTCGTATACATCACCACTGCACATCTCTTCCACCCTTAATGCGTTCTGTGCAAGACCTATCTCTTTGTCTGAGAGGCCTCTCCTTTCCCCAACCATGGGAGTGATTTGCCTCTGTCAGCAAGACCTCTAGTTTTTCCAACCCATCCTCTTCTGACCTTTCATGATCCTATGGAAGCCCTTTCTCCACTAACATCTTGGCTGAGAACGACCCTGGTGCTCCTCACAGTACTCCCCATTTCACGCTGGGGGCTGGGAGAGGGAAGGAACTGACACCCTGGGGGTGAGTGTGCCATCCCAGCTCCCGGAGCTGCTCCATGGGCTCTGATCCTGCTGGGCTCGTGGGTGGGGATGTGGTCTGTAGCACAGCCTCACAGGTGCCCCCTCTGTCCCTTCCCAAGGGATGAGGGGACCATTGCTGTATTTGCCATGCAGGAAATATGTAATTATTATTTTTTTTTTTAAAGGGATTTGAGTCCCCCTGCTTTTTTTAAGGTTAATGTGGCTTGTTGAAAACATAAAAAGAAAAAAAAGGTCTCTGTGTCACCTGCCCAGCCTTTGTACTGCAGCAGCTGGGCTACCCTGGCCTCGCAGCAGGTCCCGCAGACGTAGTGGTGGCAGGGGCGCGGGGCTGGATGCGGCTGGCACTGACAGACAGGTAAAGCTGCTGTCCAGACCCGTGAGCCCGGTCGCCTGGCATGGGACAGAGCTGGTTAACGCACTGCGCTCAGGAATCGATGCTGTCGGTGGAGCTGGTTTGGTTGCTCAGGGAGCCTGAGTTTTATTTAGCTGTGATTTCTTTAGATAGAACAGTAGCGGTTTATTGAAAAATACCTTGACAACAGCTTTGGGGTTTGGGGTTTTTTTGGTGTGTGTTTTTTGTTTTAGTTGACTCTGGAAGAGAGTGGTACAAGGGGTTTGGCAGTTTCAGGGGAGGGGGGGAAACAAACCAAGAATAAAAATGCAATTAATTAAATCCATTTCAGAGCAGACATGGCCTCAGTCTAGCTGATTGTTCTTTTACCTATATGCACGGGTGTGTGGGTGTGTATACGTATACAATTTTCTATTTACTTACCTATGTAAGATGTGGTGGATGGCCAGTGGTTCTACCTGCTATGACAAGTGCTGTTTTTCCCTGTCTGTGTTTTCAGTTCTTTGGCAGGTGTTGCCCAGGCTTTGCCCTACTCAGAATTAACTGTGTTTTGGAAAAGTAGGAGCCAGTTGAAACACTTCTGTGTTTTTCTCATATTTTTCCACTTTCTGTGTATTTTTTTTTTTTTTTTTGGACTCATCTAATGGGCTTCAAAACTCAGCATCAGGTTGAAACAGCCTCCTGGCTGTGGCCGAGAGGACTGTTAGGTGCCTGCAGGGCAGGGACTGTGCTGTCCTGGGGTATATGGTGCAGCACAGGCAAGAGCTTTCCCCTCTGAGCCTCCTGCAGGTTTAGTACCCACAACCCAAAAGTGGAAGTGCCTTGCGCTGTGGTCATGCATTTGGTCATACAGCTTGAAAAGATGAGTTTCTTTTAGCAGAACTTAACAAGTGATAAGTAAGACTTTGTCAGGCTGCTTCATGAACCACAGAGGGCTTTTTTTCTTTCCCCCCCCATTATTTCCCTTCTTCCTTTCTCCTTTTGGAAGGGGGTTTTTTGCTCTGCTGCGAAGCATCTGAGCTAAGTGCCAGGAGCTCCAGCCGATGGAAAACACACCCAGCAGTGCCTACCCCAGTGAGCGTGGTGACGGAGCAGTGGAAGCTAGGAACAGGTTTTACAAAGTGTAAGTAGCAAGCCAGATGAAAAAGCAGCTTGTTCACAAGAAAGGTTATGGTGACAGGCCTGAAAATTATTATCTGCAACAAGATTACTTGTAACCTAACAAACAACTCTGTCTTTGCTTTTGTTTAAGAAAGGAAAAGTGCTGTTGTACTCTCAATATGGCAATATGAAAATCCCAGTTCACAAATAGATTATATTTATCCCGAGGGAAACTGAGTGAGATTTTCTTGTTGTGCTTTATCTCTCTAGGTAGTTTAAGTAGGAAAAAAAAAAAAAAAAAGCAGGGGGCAGTGTAAATTCAGGGTAATCTTTCTTTTGCCTTTGCTGTAGTAACAAGAGGCCCTTTAGTGACAAAGGCAACTGCTGCAGTTCAGGGCCTCACAGTGTGACTTTTGGCAGTTTTAGAAGTCTCTCCCAGAGCTGATGTGACTTGTGAAATGGCAGTTCAGCTGTGGGAGAGGGCTGAGGGGGAAAAGAGACTGTGCTAGAAGGTGGAAGAAGCAGTTGTGTAAACTCCAAACATTTGTACTGTGTGCAGGGAGGGACAAAAACCCCAACAAGCTAAGGGTTGAGGCCAGGAGGAAACATGACATGATAGAGACAATGGCGAAAAGATGGAAACACTCAAACCATTATTTTTTTTTGGTATTAACTTCCTGCAGAAATCATTCAGTGACCCAAAAGAGAATGATTTCATGAAGAAGTTGTAAAATTTGTGTATGATCTAAGTTACCTGGTTATTTACAACAGAAGTCATTAAACTGAAAGCTCAAATAATAGCACAAATATTTCATAGCAATAATAGCACAAAATATTTCATAGCAATAGGTTGGTGTGCATGACTGATGCACTGGGATGGCTTTTGCTTTGCTGATGTTTACCTTTAGCTGTCAACAAAGTAACCCCCCCCCCCCCCCCCAGTACAGAGGGCATCTGTATAAAAACTTAAAGGAATTAGAAAAAAAAAATTGTGACTAATGCTGACAGTGTTACAAACAGTGCAAAACTGTTAATGGATGTGATGTTGAAGAATAGAACAGTGCTGAAGGAAGGTTGTAGCTGAAGAGTTACAGCTAAAGGGAATATAGCTAAAATGTGGTGTTTCAAGTTATCTGGATGGCAGGGAAGATGAGTTGTGGGAGATGGAAGAAGTTGAAAACAGTTAATAGAATTGATGAAGTTGAAGAAAAGTGACAGTGAGGGAAGTGGTGTGGGCTGTAAAAAAAACAAAAAAACACAAAACAAAAAACCACACAACAAAAAAAACCCCAAAACAAAACACCAAAACCAAAAAAACCCCACAACCACAGCTGACATGCAGTAATAAAGTCTAAGAGAAGAAAATAGACAAACTCCAGACAAATATTAGTTGAAAAAAGTTTATATACTTATTGTATAAAGATAACAGGTAAGCAATTTAAAAATCTTTTTCATATATAACCTTTTGGAGGGTGTAATTTTAAAGT
Source organism: Charadrius vociferus (assembly GCF_000708025.1). Taxonomy (NCBI): domain Eukaryota; kingdom Metazoa; phylum Chordata; class Aves; order Charadriiformes; family Charadriidae; genus Charadrius; species Charadrius vociferus. The sequence goes on along the minus strand of NW_009646506.1, from coordinate 225,567 downwards.
CAAGAACATTCACCTTTCAGCTTAATACAGACATACAACCTCTGAGTGAGCAAAACCATACTTTGCAAAGGATACCATACAGACATCAATGCATGCTTACACTGAAATGCAAAGAAAACTGAACTTCTGGTGTAATCTTGCCCTAAAAGTCTGGGCAGAGGTTAAGGCTCAGTTACAAACTCACCATCTTTACCCTCTCAAACATACAACTGGAATTCTTAAACTATTCAGACTAAGGCCTACATGGTGCTACTTGTAAACAGAGGTGATAAATCTTCATGTAGTGTAAAACATAGTAGTACAACCCAACATTGTTTGCATCATGAGTTTATTGCTGATGGTTACTGTAACCTGAGGCCAGTTTTGAAAATTAGTGCTACAGAACTGGTGGGGAAAAAAGGCCCAGGCATAAAATTCAGTATTTGAGTTTATTTTAACTAGGACTAATGTATCTCAAAGACATCCTGTTCAGTAAGGGCTGCTTACAATCCAATGTCTCATTTATGGCTTTTTAAAATATAATATCTAACTATCCTAACTATCAGGGAAGCCTATATTCTGGGAAGAAACTCACGAAGTATCTTAAAGACAGCCTGTTGAGTAAAATCCAATGTCTCATTTATGGCTTTTTAAAATAAAACATCCAACCATCCTAACTATCCTAACTATCAAGAAAGCCTGTATTCTGGGAAGAAATTCATGAAGTAACTCAAAGACATCCTGTTCAGTAAGGGCTGCTTACAATCCAATGTCTCATTTATGCCTTCTTAAAATAGAACATCCAACTATCCTAACTATCAGGGAAGCCTATATTCTGGGAAGAAACTCACAAAGTATCTTAAAGACAGACTGTTGAGTAAGGGCGGCTTAAAATCCAATGTCTCATTTATGGCTTTTTAAAATAAAACATCCAACTATCCTAACTATCAGGGAAGAAATTCATGAAGTCTCTCAAAGACATCCTGTTCAGTAAGGGCTGCTTAAAATCCAATGTCTAATTTATGGCTTTTTAAAATACAATATCTAACTATCCTAACTATCAGGGAAGAAATTCATGAAGTATCTCAAAGACATCCTGTTCAGTAAGGGCTGCTTACAATCCAATGTCTCATTTATGCCTTCTTAAAATAAAACATCCAACTATCCTAACTATCAGGGAAGAAATTCATGAAGTCTCTCAAAGACATCCTGTTCAGTAAGGGCTGCTTAAAATCCAATGTCTCACTTATGCCTTCTTAAAATAAAATATCTAACTATCCTAACTATCAAGGAAGCCTATATTCTGGGAAGAAACTCACGAAGTATCTTAAAGAAAGCCTGTTGAGTAAAATCCAATGTCTTATTTATGGCTTTTTAAAATAAACCATCCAACTATCCTAACTATCAGGGAAGCCTGTATTCTGGGAAGAAATTCATGAAGTATCTCAAAGACATCCTGTTGAGTAAGGGCTGCTTAAAATCCAATGTCTCATTTATGGCTTTTTAAAATATAATATCCAACTATCCTAACTATCAAGGAAGCCTGTATTCTGGGAAGAAACTCAGTAAGCGTATTATTTGAAGTTTCACAGAGAACAAAATTCTTTATTCCAGCTGAATTATGTGTTCCAGCTGATGTACCATGTCAGGAAATTCATTTAATAGATGTAGGTAAAGAGCAAGGGAGATGCTTGTAGATTATGCATAATAATGCTACAAGTATATAAAAATCTCTGGTTGTTTGTGGTAATGCTTAAAACCCAGCTATCTCCTCTTCATACCTACTTTTAAAATAAAAGGTCATGTAGTTGCCCCTCATGAATGAAATTGTGAGTTAAGTTTTGCTCTTGAAGAGTGATTGCACATTACAAAGAGGTCAGTTCAGAGTCATCAGTCATTTCAGAGTACATGCAAAATGCATTGATTTCTGTTCACAGAGTTAGCAAAGTAAAAGGAAAACCACCCTGTAGTGGCATTAAGACAAGACCTAAATCCAGACAAATAGTGTTTGTTTGCCTTGTTTGAACAAACCATGACATTCATCCAAAAGCAAGTGCAGTCCATTCTTTTAAAGTTCTTTGGAAAAAAAAAATCCAAAATAGGTAATTTTCTGGCGTGGAACAAGTGCAAAAAAAAACGTTTGCCAGCTTTGTGAAAGCAATGCACACACGTGCAGTTTCTGTCTCCAGCAATGAGTGTTTTGGGGATGTATCCAGCCTGCTTTTTTGTGAATGCTAAGGCACCCTGGAGGCAGCAACTGCTAGTGGCACTGAGCTCACCCACACTTTTGGCAAACCAGTGCTCCCGTCAGTTAGCTGGAGGTTGGCTGGGACCTCCTCCTTGGTTCAGGCAGAATAGTATTGAGACTTTTCTTCTCCAGTTTTATAAAAATAAATTTAGACGTTCTTTTTCTGTGTAATACTGGCACAAAGGAAAATGTTTTCTCACAAAAAGAGTTGGCTTGTGTGGTGTCTTAAGACAAATGTTGCAGTCCCATTTTCCCCTTTAACTGGGGCTCTCACCTTCCTAGGCAAATGTGCAAAACAAAAAAAAAATAAAAAAATAAAAAAATCCAGTCCATACTGTCCCGTAAATCCATGTCTGTCAGTCCATATCAAGCTGCAAGGGAGGAGACACACATCCTCTGGCTGTAAGTCTACCAAATGCTTACTTTGCATTTCAGCCTCTCAGATCTTCAAAGTTGAATACTGACACATTCATCTGCTGTAACTCTGTAATACTGGATGGTAGCAAAGGTACAGTTCTCCTCCCTGCGGCCTTGTCTTCCTCACAGTGTAATTTTGTTGGGCCTGTTGCTCCAGCACCCCCGCTTGGCAGCCCTGGGGAGTGTCAGACTGCAACGGCTCCTCATTTTCACCTGCCCGTTGGCTGAAGCTTTTTTCCGCAGGATGAAATCGAAGTTCACATGGCTGTTCATGGCGTAGAACACGTTGGCGTTCCCTGGCATCACCAGCTCTGCAAAAGAGGGAACAGAGCAAGCGTTACTTTGCAGTACTGCATGTAGCAGAAGAAAAGCAGGAGAGAAGAGGGACCTGGGGAACGGCCCGAGCGTACACAGCTGGGCAGTGCTGCGCCCCTTTCCTTCTTCTGCTGTGCCTCTTCAGCCAAAGCTGCGTTGTGTGGTGCCCTCAGCAGCTGTCCCACAAAACCAGGTTGCAGAGGAGAGGAGATGGAGGCCAAACCCAGACCACATCCAGCCTGGCAGAGGCCCTGGCAGCTGCTCCCAGAGGAGGCTGTGCCGAAAGCACTGTTTGGGCAGCCGGATGACAGCCCTGACCCCAGGGAGGTGGTACCCTGCCACCCAACCCCGTGGCAGACTGTGCTCGGGGAGAGCGAGCAGCTGCTCGTCGGTCGATGGCTCTGCAGTTGCAGTGCACGTATGAATGTCTACCTGGCAACCCACGAGCGAGCTCTGCCTGTATAAAGCGGTGTGCCGACAGGCCATGATAAATCATCCCTGTGCACCAGTTATCAAGGGGGGTTATTCTCACTGGCACCTGTGACATGTCCACGGCATTTCTAACATCCCTTCACATTTTACTCTCTCCTTCAGAATCCAGCAGAACTTTTCAAGCAGCAGCAGCATTCTGCTTCCGTACCTTTGTCTGCAGAGATGACCTGTACAAGCTCATAATCCTCAGCTGAGTCAGATTCCAGGTTGTGCTTCATCATAGCTCTCTGGATGACAGCAGGAGTTTTGTCCTGGCTAGTTAGCTGGAAAGATAGAGTTGCAATGAGACGTTCTGCTTATTCTCTGTGTATAATGATTGAATAATTAGCAAAGGTCTGCCTTTCTGCAGACCACTTGGTCTTGGAAAAGATTTCAGAGAACCGAAAAAAATATGATGGGACAGTAATAAAGAAGTAGGTACTGCTAGATACTAAAACATGGTATTAGTGACATTTGGTGGTGGTGTTTTTTTAGTTCAGGATGACAGATACTGTACTAGAAGAGCCAGCAGTAAATCACAATGTCTGCTCTCCTGAGCAAACACTTTGAGAGACAAGACATTGTTCTTACTGGCCATAAAAGTCCACATAAATAGCTACCCCATCTGTTGTTTGCAGATGTCAATTAATCTGCAGTCTCCTGTGCTAAATACTTTCTTTGACATCCTGCAAAGATTTTTGGCCTTGTAACTGGGTTTACTGTCTGCTGTGGAAGTGCCGTGCATCCGGAGCAGACGCAGGGCTCCCTCCAGAGTCTTCTGCAGTCAAAAGGAGGATTTGTCTTCCCAGTAGCCGAATTTGTGAGGCCCTCGAGGTACGGCTCTTTGCAATTTAGGGAGGTCAGACCATTAAAATCGTAAGGTAGCTAAACGTGCTAAGAACTACTGCTCCTGTGTGTTTGTTCCCCACAGGTCCTGAGGCACCCGAAGTGTTTGCTTGGCAGCTGAGTCTGTCAGGTGTCTGCAGAGATTTCGTGCAGGCGAGTCACATTGCCCATGGTCCAGCACAGACCCTGCGCTCCCTCGGCCACTGGCCCAGCGCTGCCAGAATCCCTCTGTGAAACCAGCATCGAGGGAAACGCCCAAACGCTGGTTGCTGCTGGTCTGGCAACCTTTGCCACAGAGAGAAGCTGCATAATTAAAGGGCTTGTCAGCTTCCTCATATACAGCTCCGTGTTTCCAGAAACCAGCTCTGGGAGAAAGCTTCTCCAGGCAAAATTTGGCACGTGGCACCTTGTGTCAAAACTCACACGCGAATTCTGAGCTAGAAAGAAAGCAGCTAGCACTAACAGAAGGGCAGGAGCAGCAAGGCCTGCCTTTTATCAGAATGCTTCACTTTGAACTTTTTGCTAAATTACAAGTTTTAATTTCAAGACCAGAAACTTCCACAAAGATGCTATTTTCAAACCTCTCCAGTCGTACCAGGCTCCACATGTATTGAATTGTAACAGTTGTCATTTTCCCTTTCAAGCCAGGTCTGATTAATCAGCTTGGTGAATAGGTGTTTTCAAAACTTAAAACCACCCTTTGTTTAAGTCATCCTGGGTGAAACCATCACCAACAATAACAGCATTTTGCAGTTCCACACCACTCACCAGGATGCTCTTGTACATATTGCCATTGTTGTCTTCTATGCTGATCCGGATGATGCACATATCTTTGTTCTGCTGGTTGTAAACAAGAGGCAGTTCTTTTGAGGTAACGGGTGTCTCGGAGACAGAGCACTTGTCGTTGGAGGACGGCAAAGTTGGGGGTGAGACTGAAGATGACACCCCCGAGGAAGATGTGTCCATGGAATGGGTGGAGGAACAGGAAGAGGAGGAGGATTCAGAGAGCTACACAACAGAAAGAAAGAAAAACACTGTCATAAAGTGGACTTTTTGTATGTCTGTGTGTACGTCATTCTGGAGGAAGAACTTGAGAAAGCAGAAAGCAAAACCTCCATGATCTGTGCTCCATCCAGCAGGCTGGCAGTGGTATTTTGCCTCCAGAAAAAGTGAGCTTCACTTGATTAATTTCACCAATTTTATGAAAACTTACTTCCAATTTGGTGTGCTTGACACTGCACTGCTTGCTTTTGCCTCTCAGTAAGAGCAGGCCAGGAGATGGCAGCAGATACAACGAACAGAATCAAGTTGTGGGCAACCAGCCAGGGACTGGGACTGTCTGGGAAAAAGCGGAGGGCACCACAGGTACCCCTGCTCCTGTGCCAGGTCTGAGCCTTTACACTGGTGAAAATACACATATCCCTCCCTGTTTGCCACTTCTTGAATATTCCTTCCTCCATGGAAACTGCCCCCTTCCTGCCCCTGCTGCTCAGGTTTCTCTTCATCTGCCCTGCTCAAAAACTGCTGAGAGGATCTTCCATTTCCAACTTGCGTATCAAAACCACTGTAACAACTGCTCCAGGTAAACAGTTGAAATTATTTATGGATGCCAGTGTCTGGGACCTCATGCTTCATTTGGTTTAAGAACGTTTAGTACAATTTAATTTAAAATACCAATAAGGTAAACCCCAATATGACACTTTTCAGCAAAACATCCATAATAAGAGCTTTAACAATACAGTTAACACAATTTAGTTCAAAAGAGAAGAATCTGTAGGAAAGATGTCCCTGTGGATTCCCATAATCAGATCCCTTCTGGTGGTTTCCTGCCTGTATAGCTTGTCTCTCTGGATGGTATCGGCACATGCCAGGCACATCAACCCTCAACACAAAAACTCACAGCTTCAGCCTTATACTCCTTTTGCTGTAGGGTGTCCCAGCTGCCATGATGCAGGGTGTAGGGCTTTGCCTTCTCTGCAAAACAAGGAATTCCTGGCACGCTGGTTCAGCACCTTTGTGTGAGACACTGTTTGCTTGTGCTGAGTGAGCTGGTGTGCAGGAGGAGGTGCAGCAGCACCGCACCCCAGTTTCCCCAGTGGAATTAAATTGAGCCAAGGTGTTCATCTTGGCAGCAGGGAGCTCACGAGAGGTCAAACCCACAGTGCTGGTGAGCTCTGACCGTACCTGCATATCACTTGGTCAACTGCAGCTGCTCTATATTCCCCAGGATTAGGCTGTCACTAATGCACACGAGCATTGCCACCCAGAAAACATCTTCCCCAGAGTGCAGGCACAGCCTTACTGCAGCTGGGCTTTCCTTGGTGAGCACGCAGCTGCTAAAGTCAAACTTCCTTTTCCAGCTGCGGCTGATTGAGCATGATGGACATGACAGCAGGCTGCTAACAGTAGAATAACTCATCAAACCTGAGATATTCAGGGAGGAAGTGACTAGCTGTTGATCTTGGAATCAGCTGAAGAGGAGCATCTCCTGCTTTATTGGGTTTTGTTTGTGAGGGCTTATAAATCTTTTTGATGTCACTGTTAACGTTATGCTGCCCTGTGCCATGAGCAAGCATGATGCTCAGGCTCCTCACCCCACTTCCCACAAGCTCAAAGGTAGAAATGCCACTAGCCTACCCCATCTTTCTCAAAAAGCACAATGAGGGACTGAAAGAAAAATTAACCTTGTGCTTCTCCAGGGCCTCACCTAAACCAAAAACACTGTCAGGCACCACAAGTAAATCTGGTTCCAGGGAAGGAGAGCTTCAGTCTGCCCTGTATCTCGGCAGCATTGCAGAGATTCTGCAAAAATTCTGACTGGATTGCTTCCATTTGTACACATTTATTTCTAGAGTCTCCCCATTCCACTAAGAGCAATCCTCTAGTCAAGACCAACAGGTTTGGGCAAGTGTCTAGGGTCTGCCTGCAGTGTCAACAATCTCTCACAGGCTGGCAACAAGGCCCAGACCGTACCTTTTTCTGAGACTCATCAGGAGTGTCTACGGGAGTGGTGCAGACGTCTTCAGGTTCAGAGTGATTTAACTCACATGACGAAACACTGGCCGAGTCCGTGCTTTCACTAGAGCTCCCACCTGGAGTAGATTTGGGTTGCTCTTTGATGGGTGTGCTGTGGGCTATCACGTCAGAGCCTAGAAACAGTCTGGTATAGAAAAGAAAGCATCAGAGCCAGTAAGTGAAAACAGAACAGAGCTGGGCTGAGCAAAGCTGTCACTTGGTTCAAAAATCTTACGTATTGTTTTGTTTTGTGCAAAACAATGGCCTATTGTTTTCACCTATTGTTTTCATTTCCTCTATGTTGTATATAGGGTTTGTCAAGAGAGTTTGTTACACACTAACACAAAGCCTTCTTGACCTAGCGTACCCACCAGCTTTAAGGCAAAAATCAGAGCTAATGCCCCAGTATCACAAACGAGAGTCCTCTTCAGTCTATTAAATTTTCAGGCTCCCTTGCCAGAAAATGATTGATCGTAAATCTGGTGCATTTGCAGTCCAAGGGACGAGGGGCAAGTTAGAGGCATGACAGCTTGCTCCACCTTGTGTGCTCTTGCACACTGCTGTCACAGCCTGATCCCGCTGACACAAGGCAACTCAAGACCTACTCAGTCACCATAAGTAAGGGAAACAGTGGATGAAAGGTAGTGCGTGGCCATACACCGACCGGGCAAAGGTCTTCAAAAGGCAAATTCATCCCTGATGCAAATTCTTTCACTCAATAAACGTGCCACAGATACCAGTTTCTCTCTAAGAGTCTAACCAGAGATGTACACAATGAGATCATAAGAAAGTGTAAATTATAGGCTCTCCCTCTCTGAGACTCATTTCTAAATGCAGGTCAAGTAAATGTAAAGGAGTGTCAAAGGAAACAAACTTTTATAATATATAAGGTAGAGAAGAAAGGTGAATTAGATGCTATGTCAGCATGCAGTTAATGATTTAAAACAATTTAGAGAGGTGTCACTCACTGATTCCGGGATGAATTATGCCAGTCTTTTCTACAGTATTAATTTGCAAAATACATTCAGAGTGCAGACGAAACAATTCTTTAGACAAAGACTGCATAGCGCAAACAAACTCGATTCGGTAAATTACAATACTACTGCACTGAAATGCAGTCAGAAATGAGAGAATAAAGCCTGTGCTCTGCAGCAACAATTCTTATGCACACGCCAAGTGAGACACAAACGAGAGGCCACCGAGAGTTCAGTCACTGTCATCTTCAAAGCTCACGTTCTTCTAGCCTATCATCACCAACTGGGATGGACTAATCAAAACAGTTTCCAAACAGCTGCCTGTTTTTTGGGTTTTTTTTTTGCATATCAGAACTCAAAACCCTACATTGAAAACGTCTATTCTTTCAGACCCTAACGTGGAGTAGCACTGACATGAAGTGAATGGCTGCTGGCTAATCTGGGGAAATTAGGTGCAAGAACCAAGCAGGAAAGGAGAGTTAAGATCTGATAGTGCTGTTAAATTCATCATTTCCCCCCTCATCTTGATCATGCCACTGGTATGTGGGAGTCCCTTCATATCTCCTCATGCATCAGGTTCAAATTTCTCACCTTTAAAATATTTTTACTTCATTCCTTCATCTCTGCTTTCATTCCCTGCAGCTTTCCTTGAATTCCTGATAGCATATTGTTTCCTGTGTGTGCTTAGCTGCATGCCCCTGTTCTCCACCCACCTCCTGTTTGAATCGGACCATGTCCCAATGACTTTTTTTCCTTCTCTAACTTGAGCGCAGTTAGACAGATTGTTTCCACTATCAAATGCTTTTTTGCTAACCTTAATTTTCATATTAAAATCCTGCAAGGAATTTTTGCATGTGTATAGCAAATTAGACTAAAAATAGGCCAACTTTATCCTCATTTACCCTGTTTTGCTTCTGCATTTAAGGAATTTATACACAATAGATATTGAATTTATAATGCAGTGCTAAAATGGTTCCTTTTTTTGACACCTTAGGAAGGCTTGTTTGTTTCTAATCTCTTTCATCATTAATAATTCTCACGACTACTTACAACAATAGAAAGGGACAGTTTCAGACAGAAGTATGCATTTCTAGCTGATGCTGTCTCCTTAAAGTAATGTAGTGGTCTGGATCCCCAGCCAGGTTTTTCAGCTAGTGAAATGAGTACTGCTTGTTGGATTTATTCAGGTTCATGTTAACACACCAAACGCGCATTACCCCATCATACTCACAGGCTGAACCTCTTCACCATGCTTTTCCGAGCCTTTGGCGATGTGGCGCTAGTGTCAGCAGCTGCTTCAACCTCACGTGACAGGGTGAAACTGCAGAACAGAGGCCACTGGGTTAATTTTTACAGACAATACTGTAAGTTACATATCTCAAAGTAGCAACATTCAAGAAATTTGAGAAACCTTCAGTTATTCCCACTTCACAGAAGGTTGCAACCACACTAAGAGCAACATAGCTCTGTCCATGTTTTACCACGATGAAGGGGATATTTCAGTTCTTTATAGTAGTTTTAAAAACTAGTGCTTTTTTGGATGACATTCATAATTTTATTTGAAAAAAAAAATCAAGAAAATACTTAACGTGAATTTTGGATATGCTGACTTTTTTTTTTTTTTACTACAACTCAGTATCTGTGGTTACACTCTTGGTGCAGCAGAGTGGTATTCAAATACCTAGTGGAGATACTAAAATGTTTTAAATAAATTGTCTTGGATTGGTCTAGCAGCATGTGCAGTTGCTTAGAACTCAGCAGGGGATGCAAAGCCCACCCCAAACGCCCGGGAGACATTAAATCTGATGAGCACTCAGCAAGCTCTGCGTTGCCTTGGCTACCTGCTGCCCGCATCCACCAGTTGAACGCTCAGTGACTGCATCTTGAAGTCCCTTAGGATTGTCTTCTGAGCATATGTCTAGCCATACAGGCAGCCCAGACACAACAGACTATCGTATTTCAAAGCCAGAAGCCTGATTTCCAATCTCAAAACTAGACCCTGCTAAGTGTTCAACAGGTTTTCTACAGCTGTTTAGCAGAAGGCAGATGTATTTCCACTCTCCTCCAGCAGCAGTATATGTAAGTTGCTGTAAGAGGATAGCTAAAGGCTGACATAACCTACCTGCAGGTGGGTGTGGGGTAAGAAAAGCCTGCTTCGCCAGCTGGACTGAGAACCTACCTCTCCTCCTCGGTTAAATGCTGCTGTCTCGTGAACCACTGGATGAATTTTTGGTCTGGTGTCATGCAGTAGCTGTTACATGCAGATTGCAGGAGCTTAATTTGGGCAATTACTTCAAATTCCTAAGAAAATAAATAATCAAATAGGAATTCTAATTAGAAAACATGATAAAGCCAAACAGACTCATTCATATACTAAACACGCAACAACAGATCCAGGACAAACTTAGTTTGACCTGAAGTTCAGTTTCAGTTGAGTAACTGACTATGTCAAGAACCAGTTTTTCAAACAATGAAGCCTCCCCCCCACAACATCCATAATGTGCATTGAAATGTGAACATTTGATCAGACACACAGAAATTAGAAGACAAACCCAAGGAATCATACTTCACCACAGAGCTATTTTCAAGTACCAGCCAAAGTGTAATACCAGTGCAAACCCACCAAAAAGCAGCACTGCTGGTTGTTCCTCTAGGAACAAGGGCAGCCAAAGGGTTACAAGTTCTTCAGATTACCCTACCCGCTCACCCCTTCGCTGGCCAGACCAGCTCTGAGAGAAGCTCTGTACTTAGGCGGTTCTAAGGCAGCAAACAAGGGTAATAATTAGGGGTGCTTGCAATGAAAGCAGAGAGTCTGATCCTCCCCGGCTTTGCACTTTGTGCACTCACGCTTGCACCAGAGGAATGTAAAATGCTACCCTTAATACCTGTGACTAGAATACACTGCTCTTCTATAACGCCACTTGCATACACACTTTACCAAAATAATTCTTAAAACCCTCTTGTGTTAGGTTATAGAACCAGGGTGCAGGAATGATGCTGAGCACTCGGCGTGGATCAAAGGGCAGCTTTGTCATTGGTTTGTGTGAAGCTGGACTGATGACCATGGAGAAGCTCACATAGCTCATTATTAGTATCTTGAGCTGTGCAGTTACATGTACAAGGCAAGTCCAAGAAGTGGTTTGTAGAGCTGGGACCAGTTAAGGAAAGGAAATGGCTCCATTGCAGCCAAATCCAAGTCTGCTTTCAGACCCGAGAATGGAGATTTGGCACGACTGCATTCAGACAGATGTAATACTAGTACCTTTACTCCTACATAGTATTACTTATCTCTGACCAGCAAGGATCAGGCTGAAAGGAAAGACTGATAGCATATATTTCTCAGAGCCATGTACCTAGTTTGCTCTCTGCAGGCTTTTACCTACAAACAGTTTAATGCAGCAGAATGAAGACGTTTACAAACTGTGTCTTCTGGAATGTGAAGGCCTCACACAACCAGGTCTGATTCACTCTCAACACATAGGACATCCACATGTGACATATTCCCATGAACACTAAATGGAGGGAATGTGTATGTCCAAGATGTAAATTCCATGGAAATAAGTTGCCTGTAGCTCCTCTTCCCCTATTGCAGACATCTAAAAAGGCAGTTCTTTTCCTGCACCACTCCTTACAGTTTGGCAGAAGCTCACAGCGTTTCAGGGATCTATTCTTATATCATGAATTCGCATTAAAATTAGCAACTGGTGTATATGTTTGAGCAAAGACAACAGGCCTCGCCAAAAGAACGCTCTAGAAGAAGACATCAGTAAACTAAAAAAAAATAAAAAAAAAAAAATAAAATCACAGAACATTCAACTTACCTTTCGCCTCTTCTCAAAATTTATCAGGCCACCCTGTTGGAAGGAAGGAGAAGGGATCAGAGTAGAAGAGCACATGCTCAGTTGAATTTAATCACAAACAGGATGAAGTACCAAGACTAATGTAAAGCACAGACCTGCCCTGAGCAAGGACCTTCTAAAAATACCTGTTTCCAGATCTGGTATACGCCACAGCACTCATATATCCGAATCTCCAAAGGATATCTGTCCCCATGGCCTAAATGGCAATCTGCCCAAGAAGAAAAGCCCAATACAAGAATGCTCGTAAAAGCTGTGTCGAGATCAGGTCCGAAGAGTGCTAGCAGGATTTTGCATGCAAGAAGCAAACTTGGCTTTTGCCTGTGCTGTGGGTTTAGCAGTGTTCCCAGTGAGTTTCAGAAACACCAACTGAACGCTAAGGGATGGACAGAAGGGAAACTGCCAAAAAGAAAATGGATATGTAGCAACTTTACACAGATCTGCTTTAGTGCAGTTTTGCAAAACAAACAGCAACCAAAGAAACCAGCAACTGTTACCAGGGCAGGAACAAGTATATTTGCCCATTCTTATCATAAATACCAACAACTAGCACAATGAAGGCTAAGCACCTGCAACGTGGCTCCTCAAGTATTTCCAGTATGGGGCCAATTTTCAAAGGTGTTTGAAAACCTTTGAAACAAACGCTTTTGAAAAATTGGCCCCATCTTCAGTCTCTGTTAAACAACCAGACTCTGTTGCAGTCCCTTTTCCCTTCCTATGCTAGATTGTTTCCCTCTGCTTGTTCAGCTAAAGAGAAATGAAGAAACAAGTCTTTAATCACTTTAGGGCTCAGACACGTCTGAGCCAATACTAAAGCAACGTCACTGATCAGAGTCTGAAGAGCTGAATTCATGATTCTGTGTATTTCACCAATTATTCACAGAAATCTTTACACCTAAAATGTTTGTTTTTTCCAGAAAAATAAAACAGAATACTATAAAACCTACTTTCTTCATGTTTTCTAACCTAAGATGACAAGGCAAAATAAAATGTTAAGCTTGTTCCTTGAGATAACTGCACTGAAGTTCACACAAGATTCTTGTTGCTAATAAAACTGCATATTGCTTCCTTTCTTTCGGAAAACTGATTCCTCCATTTTTAAGAGCTGCACGAGAACCCAGTAGAAGATACATGAACAGACACACTCAGTATCAGGAAGGCAGGGAGGCTATTTAGGATTCAAACAATTGCCCCAAATTACCTCAATATAGTCCTGAAGAGCTGTGTCCAGCATGATGAGATCAGTGAGGAAGGTACCAAGATAAGGTACCGTGCCTTGCATTACTCCCTGCAAACGATCAGAGTAATGTTGGATTAATTGACTGAGAAATGGTAATAATTAGAAAGCTAAAATACTCCTGTATAAGAAGATTAATGAAACAAAAATAGTCTGCTTAACCAAACAGTGGTCTTAGAAATTACGCTTACTTTCATTACATCATCCTCTGTATCTGATCTAGAATTTAAATCAAATTCTAATGAGAGCAGGATGCTCTCACAGATATTGCTAAGTGGTTTTATATTACAATATTGCCACCATACACTAATTTCTAACAGTGGGGCACCAGGAAACCCTGCTGTGAAAGAAGGATTGGGCACCAGGGGCAGGGTCCCTTGGTTACCTGCTACAAGAGAAAGAACTGGGGAATGGTCCTGGCTGGCCTGTGTAAGCAGTTTCTCTCTCTGCTTCATTGCAGTGGATTTTTACATGTTGTTATACCATGTGACAGTTAAGTCAAATCAAGTCACAGTTTTTTCCTCCAATAAGTGACCATCTTCCCTAGCCGTTCACTGCATTTTAATAGCAGTTATTCAAATTTTAGACTTGCTAGGCTGCTAGCAGTTGTAGAGTTCAGACTGTTTCTACACTGGTGAAGGAAAAGCTTGTTTCTACCATCCAAAAGGATCCATACTTTTTCCAGTCAAACAAATAGACAAACAAAAAAAATCATATTCAGCACTTTTGCCTCTATCCCAGATTTCTCTTCCCCTATCCTTTTAAATCTTTGCCAACTTTGAGACAAAAGCCATTTTCACCAGCAGACTGGAAACCGGACATATTTCACAAAGCAATCTCTGTAGAAGTCTGTGCAATTTTCAAGCTGGTATGTCAGAAGCTTCATGAGCTGTTTAAAAGCAAATGAGATTTCTGCTCTGGCCAGAGCTAAATTTTCTTTATCACAAGAATTCCAGTATTAACATTATGTATTTTACTACATGAAAGTTGTGTGGCTTTCCCCATATTTCTCTCTAAACGGTAACAAAAGTAGTTAATGCAATTCTTTCTCATAGGACAGAAACAAGGCAGTTGAAAGTGCTGAACACGTTTGTATTCATCAATCATTTATTACCCTTTTATATGACAGGCTTACTAAATTTCTGGAAGTCTTGAAACTAAGGCCAAACCCTTGGCTCAGCATCCATCCCAAACAGCTTGTTGGGATGCGAAGCAAATCCAAGTGGGGACGGGAACAGCAAGCCTACACACGCAGTTATCCCCTTGCAGGGGACAAGGAAAGATTGGCACCAGGGAAAATAACACGGCCCCCGCGTACATCCACCAAATCCTCAAATCTTTGAGCATTCCCAGCATCAGATCACTGAACACACTGGCTATGCTCATGCTTTGCATATCCTTTTTCTCCAGCATTTCAGTACACAAGCGGGTGTTACTGGAGTAAAAGGACAGCTGAATTGCACTAAAACCACAGCTTGGCAGCTCAGCACAGGTCATACAGCTTGAGCTGGGTGCAGCACTAATCCCACTTTGTAACTGTTTATATATACAGATGTATGCATGAGTGGGATCGTCTATACACATGTGCACATTATATACACACACACAGAGCATTACCTGCTTGTTATGATCTACAGCATAAAGGAAATACAACTTTGGGCATATATTTACAGGGACAAACATTCTGACTGCATATGCAGTCTAAACTTTTCAGTTCATTTGCATTATATCAATCAATAGCATTGATGCGATTGTTTTGCTTGACAGAGGGCACATTCGGGAGCAATACCTACTGCACACTCACTTTGTTAAATACTTTTCTAGATTTTGCTTCTTATATAATTCACCAGATAGGGTTAATCATGTTACCAATTCAAAAAGGGTAGGAAAGGGACTCCAGACATACCATATCTTTTTGAAGTTGCAGTCGTCTCTGTGTCCTTTTCTGATTTTCTTTCACACTGCTGTCCAGATTCGCAAATTTGGATGTTCCTTCCTGTTAGGGAATTAAAAGGCAATTAATGAAGGAGCTAAGTGGTAAGCTGGCAACTGTGTTTGTGTAAAATAATTGCAAATACATTTAAACAAGCAGGCTAGGCCAGCAAAAATATTTGGTGTGCAGGTACATGCATGTATACATACACATGCCAATTTTCTGGGACTCTTACACTGATTGGGAATTTTGGACAAAACCCACAAGATGACCATAAGGGATTTTTTCCGTAAAATAGCTCTACTGCCAAAGCTAAGTGCTGTTGAATAATCTCCTGAGGGTTTAAATCAGAGAAGCTTAGAAATACTTCAGGTGTCCAGATGCTTCTCCGAATTCTATCCTGAAGCTCTTGACCTCAGGATTTCTGTTTAATTTCCTAATCAGGACTGCTACAAGCAAACATCTCCATCTTATGTAATGCTTTGTTGTTTTTCTTATGCCGCAACATAGAAATCCAGCAACTACCCTCTGTGGCTTATTGACTAATCCAAAACCACGCAGGAAATGGAAGTTTTCATCTACACAATTCAAGCTTTCCTATGAATGGACGAGCTATTTCACAACAGATCTGTAGCCTTTATTTCCCTGGATCCATATGGGATGCTGGGAGGTACTGTTATTTTTTCCAGTGGTCAGATAGATGGGGCATGAATCATTATCAATGTCTTTTTAAGAGGCATAAAACAACAGCTTGCACTTGTAAAGATCCTCTCGTTACAATATTTACTTCTCTCAGTCACAGTTAATGAACAGATAACTCAAACTGTATTTCCTTCCTCGGCTGAAAAACAGGAGCAGATGAAAAAGGAGTTGTCTCAATATGTTCAAGATACTGAAAGGTAAACTCAAGATTCTCTAACAGCAGCCGGCAGGCAGGCACAGAAGCTAAAACTGCAGCTCACAGCAGAGTCGTTTGGGGAGGAGAGAACAAAGCAGTCCCTCTCCGTGCCAGCCAGCCTGTTTCATATGGCATTTTGTCTGCTCTACACTTAAATTTGCAGGATGGATAGGCAAGGTCAAACATGGCTTCCTGAGAGAGACTGTTTATAGTGAAAGAAAACACGGACTTTAAGGATTCAGTGGAATTAATCCTCAGATCGTTATAAAACGGTCCAAGACAAGAAGTAGGAGAGAGGTTCTAGGTATTCTGTGAAATTTTTCCCCTCTTACTGCTTTCAAAATGTTTTGCAAATCTACTTATGGCAGCTGGAGAGAGTGATTTGCTGGGAGCCAGGAGGCCTGGGCTCAGATTGGATTGTTGTTTTTAATTTTTAATATTTAGTTAAATAAGCTGTTCTGAACATACATTTTCCCCTCTAGGCTTATTATTGTCTCACCTGCTTTAAAATTTAGCTACAGAAGTTGATAAATGGATGATAAAACAAAACAGACGGACAGGTTTGAATGTGT
This sequence comes from Charadrius vociferus, assembly GCF_000708025.1. Lineage (NCBI taxonomy): Eukaryota > Metazoa > Chordata > Aves > Charadriiformes > Charadriidae > Charadrius > Charadrius vociferus. Next base: position 208,805 of record NW_009646506.1, on the reverse strand, counting down.
TCACCCATCATTCCTGAGCAAAACACAGTGTTTCAGATACCAAGGCAAGGGGGTAAGGTACAAATGCCAGACTGACTGGATAGAACTGGCAAAAAGTAAGCTGGTTAGTCAGTTTATAGAAAATTTTATGTAAGCAGAAAAAACTGCCACAAACATGCCTTAGTTTATACAGAATATACCCTTTCCCTGCTATTCTTCCTCACTCCTTTCAAGCTCCTGAACTTGTTGGGGTTCGCCCAGGAGAGCACACAAGTCAAACTGTTTCAGACAGAGCCTGCTTTGTTGTCCATCTGGCCACACACAGAGTAGGAAGCCTGTTCCTTCAAAATTCCCAGCCCTGTTTTCTAGTTCCAAGAAAGGTACGGGATAGTTGAATAAACATCTTGGTTTAATTTCGCAGCTGAAGTGGAGTGGCATTGTTCCAGTGAAGTCAAAAACACTGCAGTGGTGCAACCCAGTTGAGTCTTGTTTGGGAGTTTCTCTGCACTCATTGGTGCAAACCTGAGCCTTTCTAGATCTGCTTAGAGGGTGCACAAGCTAACAGTTCATCTCTCTGTACAGAGCAGTATAAAGCTAAAGAGCTAATTTGTAACCCATCTCAGTAAAATTACACTGTGCAGCACCTCTTCACGTGGTTGTGGCTCCAGTGCTATCAGAGGTACGATACGGTGCACACAGCTATTCCTGAGCTAGACATCACCATGCCCAAGGGAGCGTTACCAGTTACCTAACTACAGCAGTATGACATTCAACTTGAGGGGCTCCAAGAGGTCCTGAACTGCTGTCTTGTGAACAAATCCACACAGAATCTGTGCTGCTGCAGCCTGCTGTATGTGGGTATCTGAGCTCAACAGGCTAATGCTAGTGTAGGCTCTTTCAGGAACAATGAAATCACTTCTCGTCCCAGCAGAAAAGCACAGACCTATCTTCCCTGAAGCACCGCACAGAGTAGAGTTCAGGGAGAGATGAGCTTTGACAGCTGGTTAGAAAAAGAGATAACCTCAGCTTTGATTGAGATCACAAGCCTTGCAGCTCAAGCTAATTCTCACCTTCATTAGCAGCTCCCTGCTTGTCAAATAATTGTCATGGTCTGAAAAGATATCAGACAGCTCTTCGAACATCAGCATTATGTCCCTGTACAGGAAAAGATTAAATTATTTAAGTTATTAGTAAGCACTCTAAATCAGATCAGATTACTATTTTTCTCATGAATCATCAATAGCTGGGCATATAAAAGATAACACCACCAAAATGCATCCAATGAGATGCTGCACACCTACTAGTAACCTTCCTGGGATCTTCTGGAGCTCCCAGTAAAGTCAGGCCTTATTTGACATCATCACAAAGAAATGCCAGTAGGTACACAGACCCTGAGCAGGGTTTTCAGTCACACTGCAGGGTATGAGATTCTTGTAAGAAAGTAGATAAATGGGTACAAAGGGACAGAACAATAGCTGTGAGAGGTATTCTAACTACTTCATTTTTGCTCTGTTACATGCAGTCTGGAAGGCTAGGATTTACGTGTATGAGTCCCTTCCTATTATCCAACACTATAAACACAAGATAGCAAGATTTTGATCAGGAGCAGGAACACCAGGCAGTGGAAGGAAAGACCCACCTCTCTCTAAGGGAAATGCAGAAGTATACTGCGTGGCAGAGTGACATTTTTCTTTGTTTACCAAATGCAAAGGGAAGAAATCTATTCTTCCCAAACTGAATGAGCAGAACACAGTCTTTCCTACACAGACATTTCTGGTGTCTGTTTGGCATGCAGTAAATATGCCAGTTGCAAAAAAAAATGTATTTCCCTGTAAGAAATACTGCCTTCAATACAGATTTGGATTTTGCAGTTTGGAGATATATTCTAAGGAAATGTCAGGAGCATGAGAGGATTAATGAGGGTCTATAGCAACCTGGACCTCCTCCAACTTCACAGGAGAGAAGACAACAGGCAAGTATCATAGTGCCCTTTTACTGACCTTCTGAGAGCAGTCTGCATGAACTGGGTGAGTAGCTAATCCCATAGTTTTTCAAAATAGGTTGTGAAAGATCCACTATGCTATAAAGGACAGAAGAGACCCAGTATCCCTGAGGGCAGGTTGTCCCCTCAATGTGAAAGAGGAGCTCACAGCAGTCAGACCCAAAAAAGAGGTCTGAGCCTCACAGGAATGACAGGTTCTTCTAAGAAAACAGATGTCCATGAAGGAGCAGAATAGGAAGACTGAGAACAAGAGGAAAAGAAAGAGCACTGAGCTTTTTGCCTTTGTTTGGGGCTAGCCACAGGAGTGGAGGGGGAAGCTTACTTTGGAACACATCCCCAGGTCTTCTTTAGCCGATAGATGGAGTTGGACTGCAGTGCTGAAATGATGGCCCTCAAGGAGGAAAAATTCTTCAGGATCCTACATTCCTGTGAAAGGAGCGGTTATAAATACAGGAGCATTAAATGTCAGCATTACGAATAGGTTAGTGCTCTTCTGTTTGACCGGTGTCATGCTTGCTACACATTTCTCACTGCTAAGCAGGCAGCTGTACAAATATTGAGCATCAAAAATATCACTCCCCCCTCCAGCCACCAAGCACTTTACGGGCTTTGGCACTTATATCTTGTTTTCCTCACTTTCATGTATTTGTGGTGATGTTGCAGTGTTACAGCTTCCAGTTGTCCTAGTAAAAATAAAAGTTGAACTCGGTTCATGAAGCCAGGCTAAAAAGCACAAATGTTACGCTTCTTTAAAAGCTCTTTATAGTTACTAATCCCTTTTACCCTTTAGGGTAAAAACCAGGCTTTGCCTCTTTCTATGTGGTATTTAAAATGTAAACCCTCAATCATCTAAGTGTCAATTAAAAATAAAGACATGCAAAGGAATAACCTGTTATTCAAGTATGTGCACATGTTAACGAGAAAAACCTTCCCAGCTTTTCCAGGATTTAGGATCAAATCCTAACAGGGACTGGTACCTAGACATTTCTTATGCAGCTTCTCTATGGCAAAAGTTTTGATGGAAAAGGACACTGAAAAACTTAACTCTCAAAAAAAAAAAAAAAGCAAAGATTTCTGGCAAAGCAGATGAAAGCAAGGAGCAGCAGGGAGAAAGTCTGTCCTGTGACTCTTCAAGGAACTCCTGTAAATCTGGTGGTGGCTCATGAACCGGAGCACGGGCACCACAGACCTAAGAAACTCTTGCAAATACAAGCTCTCACAAACAGGTGTCTGTACATGCAAATTAAGCAGACAAAACCCATGCCAATTGACTGTTGCACATAAATGAGAATGTATTCAAACTACAATTCCGCTTCTACGGATTTTTATGGGGCTGATTATTACACTAATAGTGCTGATTATGTAAAGGATCCTTACAGTGAAAATAGACATAATTTATTTCCTTTGTAGGACTGAACAAATGTAAAACAACCTTAGCATAAACAAAACTCAGACCTTAATATATCAGCAACTCTTTCACGAGGTGCATTAAAATTGACTGAACAACTGAGGCAAGTACATTTACTGCCATTTCTTTACCTAAAAAAAATTAAAAATCTTTGTGCAACTTAAGAGGCCACGTTTAAAAAAGTGTGGCTTAAGAAGACTGACTGGGCAGACAGCACTTGAAGCAGGGTGGCAGTTGGGCTAGATAAAGACCAGGTTCAAGATCACATGGTAGGGCACACAAGACCTGAAAGCTATTTTTGCATGTTTTGGGGACAAAAGCCACATAACAGCTCTTCTTCAGAGACTGACACATTTGAGAAGGAGATCCTTCTTTCGTTATGTTCAACTTGAATTTCAAGCTGGGGAGAATGTAGATTTAGAGGCACAAATTCTTAGCTTTTTTTTTTTTTTTTTTTCCCAAATACAACAGGAGTTTGGACTGGAAGATCTAATTTGGAACCATCTTGGCTTAATTGCACGTTGCATAATTTAAAGCAAATTAGGAATTCAATATTGGATTTTGTGTTCTCGATGATTTAACTGACTGCAGACTAAACTTTAGCAATGTTTCATTTGTATATAAAAATTTTTAGGACTGCTTTGAATAATTTTGTTTCATGCTGTGTCCTTCACAAGGGGAAAACCAGAAAGAATCATGTGCAGAAGCAACTTTGATTAATATCCTGTTATGCTCAATTTTTTATTTTTTTTTAATGACTTCATTTTTACTTATTTTTAAAGAAAATATTGTCTGAGTGAAATTGGCTGCTCCTGCTCAGGAACCTTAGACCTAGGTGGAGCAGAGGACTGGCAGTTAGAAAAAGTATTCAGTTTATCTTGTAAACTAAGAAACTGGATCCAAAAGTCACAAACAGATAACAAACATGGAACTCCATGCTGCTAAGTTACAGAATTAGCTGTCAGTGAATAACTGCACTTTAATGAGTGGATTGTTTTCTAATTCAGGCATCTAACTATTCAAAACTCTCATTTGCATGCAAAAAGCAAACCACTTTCTTCAGAAGTGGACAGCTAAGTATATATGCAACTAGGTGTTCTACATGCGCAATTATTTTGTAGAGCGTGCACATGCATTTTTCATGTGCTTAGCTAAGACTGAAGTATTTAATTATGTGTATGAATTAAGTAAGGGAGAAGGACTGAATCAACAGAGGTGAAGAGCAAAGCTCTCCATCCACAGAACAAGTATGATGAGCTGGTGCCTGTACTGGCTTCCCCAGGCCTTCCTGGTGGCCCATGATGAGCAGGAAGCTGCTTCATACTTCCTCACCCAGACTGCAGACCAGTCTGCCCTGTAAGGGCCCCTTTAGCTGGTACCCTCTGCAACTTAAAGATCTGTACACAGAAAATAGGCAGCAAACTTCCTAATCCATTCACACAGGCTATAAAGCAGCCATCAGATGATAACAAAAATGAGTCGATGTAAGTGCCAAAAGAGAGGTGAAAGACTACTTCCCCATACCAGTTTCCTGAACCATGCAGTTGCCGGAGCTTAGGTGCCAGGACTAACAATACTGCCTCTGGAAGTACAGAAGTGCATTGTCAAGGTTGGAAAGCCTCTGTTTGGCTTGAGCTTTTTATGACTGCTTATTTTGTATAGCTCAGAAAGAATCCATGTGATTCTTAAAACAAAAGTCAACACACATCCATATGAGAGTGCTTTAATGTTCTCTTCAAAAGAGAGATCTAGCTTAGTGCCAGCTGCCCAGTGCTCTGAAGGGGAGTTAAAAACACTACAGTAAAATATTAAAGATATAATCTAAGAAATTAGCAAAGTAGTTATGTAAAGGCAGCATACAAAAGCCTTTCATGCAAAGATTAAGAAACACCTGATCTGCTACATGACAAAGGAATTGAACCAAAGAGTAAAAATGTGTTAAAACAACATGTGAGACAATGATAAAGCAGAAAGGTAAGAAGATGAGGAGACTGGTACCATATTGTAACTCTAGTTATTTTTTCTGGTCACTGCTTGCACCTCTCAAACCTCTCAGCTGTTTTGTCTACCTAATGAAAACTGTGAACAACTCAGTAGGCAAATGACTTTTCAGCCCCAAGAATTTTTCAAAACAAAAGAGTAGAAACAATAGTTTCATTTTTTCCATATTAAAGAGGCTACTGCTTCCTAGAAGTTAGCTTTGTCCGCGCTTACTTAAAACCCTGTAGTTACTTTCTTTGCATATATACATACACATATATATAAAAGTATGAAAACAAACAGTTGTGCTGTCTTCCACCATATCTGATTTCAACTCTCATGGTGTTCATAGATGCAGGAGAGGGAGCATGATGCTCATTGAGTGAACATGAATGCCCAAAGGCAGCTAAACGCAAAGCTTATTCTGATTGTGCCTGCACCACTGCCAGACCTACTCCATTCTTGTTAAACTTTCTTCTGAAAACAAGTGTAACCTTTGGATGATATCAACCATCATTTCAGTTCTTGCACTGATATAAGCAGTATTTTCTTCCTAGGAAAGTGAACTAGCTGAATTTATACTTATCTTGCTCTAAATGTTACATTATCAAGTATATGGCACTCCGAATCTGTAAGGCACAGTATCTGCCTCGCCCATTAATTAGCACCCCTAACCCTGTGAAGAGACAAGCATCAACCCCATTTCCATGGTGGGGAAGGAACTAAGGAGAGGAAGGGCAATACTGCATCTGCTATTACAAAGAAAGTCAGTCAAAACCCAGAAAAAATTAGAGCTAAGATGTTCACTGGCCCAGGACCAACGCATACAACCCCTTTCTCCCCTCCCAACTCCCTCACTCCAAGGCACCCGCACAAGAAAACATTAAACAGTCTAGAATAAATGCTTTACATGTGCAACATGAATCCACTTCTCAATGATCTTGGCTCTTTGCTGTGTTTTGAGTTCTTTGCTTGTCAGGATAGTGCTGACAACACATTTGGTAACTGCATTAAACTGAGAGATGGTGGCTCTGATGGTAGGTACCAGGTGCTCATTTTCTTTCTTATCTCTTCGAGACCAGATGCTTCCCAAACAGTGGTAAGGCACAACTTTCTTGAAGAGTTTCTAGAGTGAAGTAGAGGTGTGTTAAGTCAGCAGGATTCTCCTAGATCTCTATTGTCCACAAGAAGAAATGCATGTTTACAGAACAAATTGAATACCATATTAGATTTAGATCCAAAGGTAAATATTTGTTTTCTGTTACTTTAAAATATATACTTTGGCATACTCTTTAAAGTCTTGATGCCCTAAAACAACTCTCAGTTAAATTGTCCTGGGAAAATAAGAGACACCTTTACATCAGTAGCATAACCAAGGGGAAAGTTTTTTATATAATGATATTTTGAAGAATATTGATACAGAGAAACCAAATCAGAGCCCTACAGTTAGGAGTACCTATACATCTTTAGGCCAGGTAGCAATGTAGTTAAAATGTGTGATTTCTCAGGTGTCAAATACTAAATTTTGCAAAAAAAGGCTATACAGTATACATTAACACTTAAAAAAAAAAAAAACAAAAAAACCCAACCCAGACAAACCTTCAGAATGACTGAAGGAAAAAGCCCAATGAATGAAGCACGTTTGGATAACTGAGCAAAGCTGTGTTTTGTGTACCAACAGACCTGTTCTGCAACACTATACTTATAATCAGCATAACTTTAAGAAAAATTTTAGAAGCCCAGCACTATTTCTTCTAGCATTTCAAGTAGTACATGTACTCTACATACTGCATCCATGTATGTCAACTGTTCTGCCACAAGGTCTTCTTGGAAAAGAGAGAATTCTTCTGGACTGGTCTCCGTTTCCTCTTCATCACATAGGTTAGAGGTGGAAGTGCTAAGGGACCCATCTGGCCAGGATGGAAAACACAACTTAGTAAATTTGTACAGCAAACAGTGAATCAAAGCAGATGTTTGTTTATTTTAAAACATCACTGTATATATTATAGCAGAACACCGAAAGAGTCCTACCTGATGTAATGGCCCCACTATGCTGCATATTTTAGTGAGAAAGATGATGACCAGAAGGTTAAATTGGCAAGGAAAAGGCAGAAGAAAAAAGTAATAGAGTTAGACAGAACTGAGCTGTTCAGGGTCTCTTAGCTGAGAAGTGGGTTAACCCATTCACTAACCATTCTTCTGAAATAAAAAAATACCACCCCCCCCAACAAAAATTCCTTATTAACACTGCAGAATTTTATTAATCTACCTTTCTGTATTTATGCATTTTATATGAAAAAAAGAAAGAAAAAAATCGATCTGCAAAGAGATGAGACTGCAATTGCATCCCCAAAATATTGCATTAGGAATGCTCTCACATCCTGATTTCACATCCCATGTGTGGAAATAAAAGGAGGCATCAGATTTTCTTGGCATCATTTGTGCCTTCACAGGGCTACATGGACTATATTGAAGAGAGTTTACTCCAGTATTCCTCACCTTCCCTCTCGGGAATTTTTCCCAGAAAAGGGAATTCAGTGAGAACCTACAGCATTCAGCTGAATGCTGCCTCTAAATTTGCACTGGGCAACAGTGAAGAGGTGAGAGAGGAGAGCTATCCTCATCAAGGGACCTGATCCAGTGCAGAAGGGAAAGGATTTCACAGATGTTCCCACGTTACCTTTTGGCTCACACAGGTTGGGAACAAAGCCACATTAAAACAGAAAGAAATATGCCCTTGTTTCCCATGGTAGAGGAGGAAGTCAAACAGAAAATCCCTGAAAATAAATCCTCTTCCTAATCCCTTTTACTGTAAGGCAACAGTAACTCCAAAAGAAGGGAGAAGAAAACACAGACTTGTTGAAGACTGGCAATGAAAGTACTGAGTTTACTACTGGAGCGATTTCCTTAGAAAAAACAAGCAGGGCATTTCAGAGGATGTTATGCAATATTGCATATCCAATTAAAGCAGAACAGACATTAAAGCAACAAACGCGGATAGTGATATTTCATCATTGTTTTTCCAAATACTTCATTTTCCCTTCCTTTCTTAATTAGCAAAACCTAATCATCAATGTCAACTGATAGTTTTGATATAACAAATTATAACTACAGGCTGTATCCAGATTTCCATCTGTACATTCCAATTGCACAATTTATTGACAGAGCTAAATGTGATAAATAGAGGTCTCTGTTCAGGCCTTATTTTTCCATGGCTGTTTTGTAACAATGTGCATAATTAAATGGACTTCTACAGAACTGTTACAAGAGTCACACTTTTTTCTTTCTCTTTTTGGCTATGTAACTTTTCATTTTCCTTTCAGCTCTTGAAATTCAACTGAAAATCCTCATCACTGGGTTGCAACCCTGCTCAAAACCTCACAGCGCCCTTAAATTCAGGTCCTGGAGTGCAACACAAGATTTTATTTTTCTTTTTTCATGCCTCTTGTCCCCCTTTCTCTCTCACCTTCATAAATGTGTAACCAGTCTTCTCCCTGCTCCCCAAGAAGCTGGAATCCTCTTATACTCAAGTATTTCATCATCTTCAAATTGCTCTGATCCATTTAGCCCTCTCAAAAGCCCAACTACCCTCTTGACTTCACTGAGAACAAACAGAAGCCCCTTCTGAATTTGCACTCTCTGACTCACCTTGCTTTGTATTGCTCAAGCTGCAAGCACTGAGGCCAGGGAACAGCATTTATCTATGTATCTGGTACTGCAATCTAATCTACTGGCATGGCTGATAGCAGCACCGAATGGAGGTCTGATTACACAAATCAAACTGTAGGATTAGGTCCCAAATTTGTAAATTCGTAACACGATATGAATGCTTTAGAACAATAATTATCAGCAAATCTTGATTGCAGACAACACATTAAGAGTTTTGAAAGAAATCTCTGAAATGAACCAAGATGGAGCTCTGCTAAAGTAAGTGACAACATTAAAAGTCTTCTCTGCAGACCCCTCAGGTTAATTGCTTTCTCTTCCTCTTATTTTATTCGAATTAACAACCTCTATTCTGCAACAATTTGGAAAATGTTATCATTCAGATTGACCCATCTATAACTCAGAAAAGAAACTTTTCAAGTATTACTTGAGGAAACAAATGCAGAATTGGGGCTGCTGGGAACTTTTGCTCACTTTGAACAACAGATGAACCCAAATATAGCTCTCATGAGCTTTCTTTGTCTGACCTGTGGGAACCAAACCCAGGAAAGGACATTAATATGCACATATTAGCAATCCTGTTCACTTTACCTGTGTTCAATAAGGAAAACACCTGGGCTCTGTGCGTACTCCTTTTTACATATGTGTTAATGACAGAGTTCATTTGGCATTTCACAGTGTTATGCATTGACATTGTATTGCTGGAACATCCAGCAGACATGATTTTTATGGGATGAATTTTTTTTCCTGTCATTTCCCTTATCCTTTATTACATGAATTATTCCCTCTTGCCCCTCTACCAAAGCTGGAAGTTGATTCTAGTTCTCATTCACACACTACGTGAGCTCCTATGACTTTTCAACTTATGCCACAGGAAGCTTTCTGTCCAGGATAAGGGTATGTGTCAGTCTTGACGCTGCATGCAGCATATTTGTGTTACTACAGTTCACTATTGTTTCAGTAGATTGTGACCCCCAATAACGTAAGTTTTTCCTCTGTCCTTGGATACCAGCAGCCGGCCACTCAAATAGGAAAAAACAGCCACAGCCACTTCCTTTGACATGATGGTAACTAGGAAGAAAAGCTTCGTGACAATAAGGCTTGTGACTGAAGCTGTATTTTGTTGCAGCTCTGTATTTTGCTTTTTGTTGTTTTGGGTTTTTCGGGGGCGGGGGCCCTGTGTGAAATGAGAAGACCAGCTAAAGAGCAGCTGTGCGTTTTAATTCAAGTGTACTGACAATTAACCACTTAGTCGCTGCAGCAATCTCAAAGCTTTGGCTAATTATTAGAGAAGTGCTGGATTTCCCAATCCACCCCAGAATGAACAGGCATAGGCACCTACACTGTACAACTATTTCATCCTGCACAGAACCTGCAGCCTCATACAGAGATTTTTATTTTTTTTTTTAAGAAACAAGAAAAAAGTTACTGGTGAGCCTTACTATATTATCTATTAGCATAAGAGTTGAAGTGTACTGCACATAAATCCCTTGGTACCATACAGTCTGGGAGACCAGAAAGACAGAAGGGAAAGGTAACTTACTGTCATTTTCCACTTCTTGGTTCTGGAACTGCTCCAAGAGGTTTTGTGCCCTCTTCTCCGGGTCAGAACCAGGTATATTCTTCTTCAGGTAATCCAGCAACTTCAGCAAACATGGGTAGTCGGGTGGCTCTCTGAAATCCTCAGAGCACTGATCAAGCCAGGCTCGTAAGATTGATGCTATTGCACTAAGAGCAAATACACAGAGAACACACTGTAGTATGTATTGATGCAATTGTATGTATCTGTATGTAATATAACAATAAAAACACTGAGACATTCATACTCCACGTGAAGGCAGTACAAAAACTTTTTGACCAAGGAATTTAATTTATCCTTTTTATGCATGGAATCTTAGTAAGATGTCACTCAGATTTTGCCAGGGACTTCAGTGAAGTCGCTCCTGATTTGCACTCCTACAAGTAGATCCAGTCCTAGCCCCAAAATGCAAACTAATAAAGAATCACATCCATTTCAGCTATATTGAGATCCTTCTATTAAATTCAGGAAATCAAATAATGATAAATAAAGCAATTAAGATAATAAAATAGAATAGACTATTTCAGTTAGAAGTGACCTAGAACGAACACCTAGTCCAACTACCTGACCAATTCAAGGCTGACCAAAAGTTAAAGCATGTTTTTAAGGGCATTGTCCAAACGCCTCTTAAACACTGACAGGCTTGGGGTATCGCCCACCTCACTAGGAAACCTGTTCCAGTGTTTGACCACCCTCTTGGTAAAAAAATGCTTCCTAATGTCCAGTCTAAACCTCCCCTGGTGCAGCTTTGAGCCATTCCTTCACATCCTGTCCCTGGATCCCTGGGAGAACAGATCAGCACCTCCTTCTCCACGTCCCCTCCTCAGGAAGCTGTAGAGAGCAATGAGGTCGCCCCTCAGCCTCCTTTTCTCCAAACTAGACAAGCCCAAAGCCGTTAGCCACTCCTCACAGGACATGCCTTCCAGCCCTGTCACCAGCTTTGTTGCCCTCCTCTAGACACATTCAAAGACCTTCACACTCTTCTTAATTGGCGGGGCCCAGAACTGCACACAGTACTCACGGTGAGGCCACACCAGTGCTGAATACGGCAGCATAATCCCCTCTCTTGACCAGCGGGTCACGCTGTGTTTGATGCACCCCTGGATGCGGTTTGCCCTCTTGGCTGCCAGGGCACTCTGCTGGCTCCCATTGAGCCTGCTGTCAGCCAGCACCCCCACATCCCTTTCCGCAGGGCTGCTCTCCAGCCGCTCCTCTCCCAATTGATACTTGTGCCTAGCCGCTGCTGATGTTCCTTGCACTGCTCCAGCATCCATTGTAAGCAATAGTTATAGAAATAGCCCTCTCCCATGTATATAAAGCCAGCGCCTCATACAGAAAATTATTTGGTTTTATGACTGCCATTCATTATGATCCCACTTCCCCGTACTGTACTGTTTGTCAAGCTAGCAAAGCAAGACTTGCAAATTACCTCAGAGTTATGCTTTGTTTAATCAGTTGAAGTATCTTTGCTTAGCTGTTCTGTGACCATGTTTGAATAACTACCAGACATTATGCACACAATCAAAAGCGGAACATAATTTCCTTATTCCCTCTTGTGTTACTGGGAAAAGCTGTGGCCCGGTAAGGCTGCAACATTTGCTCCATTACTGTTCCCTGGGATGTTGTGGGAAAATAGCAGGGAGGAAACAAGGTATTCATGGCTCCTTCAGGGTAGCAGCTTCCCAGTGGAAGTACTAAATCAAATGCTTCCTTTGATGCCCTTCCTCTCATCAATTGCTGCTGCTGAGTCTGGGGACCTAACCAAAGCTGCATATTCCTCCATACCGTATTACTCATTATCTGCTGTCTTAGTAGAAAGACTGCCCGTTCATGAAACCTTGGGTTCTGAAAAAAAGCAATCTAAGCCTGAACCTAACCCCCATGACCACACGCAGTTAGTGAGGTTGCCTCATCTGTGAAGATAAAACCCTAATCATGACATGTGCAGCATGGGCAGCACCATGCTGCCAGCACCCAGTATCAAGCTCGAAGCACCAAGATAGCTGAACCCAGAAGACAGACTGGTCTCGCTAATCTTAGGAAGAAACGCGTAACAAAAATATATCAGCAGAATCTTGATTTTGCCCTTAGCCCAAAGACAAGGAGGGCCTGTCAAATTATACCATGCAAAAAGGTATCTCAGTCAGGCTGGCAGTGCAGGAAAAGGATGCTTAAAGATTTGTAGGAGCACTGAATCTTGTTCAGGAAAGTTGTCCTGGACCTTCTTAGACACACGTAGCTAAAAAGACATCAACTGCAGAGAACTGCCCATGGGCAATCCTTCTGCAGACTGAGGGTATTGAGGGGAAAGCAGAGCTGATGAATCAACGCAGTTTCTACCCTGCGTGAAACGGAGGGAAGCGATCTGTTTATCTACTTTTCCTGGTTTATGTAAGTTTTAATCCACACCCACCTAGGAGATTGGTGCTTAGATACTGCGCAAATGTATGCTTGTGGGAATTTCTTTAAATCCTCTCTTCGCAGGGATTTTTCATCATTTCAACTTTTGTAAATAAGATTTATAATTTATGCTATGGTTTTCAAGAAATAACTTACAATGGCGTTGACAAATTTCAACCAAGTGTGGAAAAAGTGGAAGAAGTCTGGAAAAATAACCAAATTTCTTCAAGTTTTAAGAAAATTAAGCCTGGATAAAAAATAATTATCAACTTACTGTTTCTGCTGCAGGAAAGAGATCTTTGGTTCTTCATAGCAATGTGCTGGTAAATCAGCATGTATAGTTTGGTGCACCAATTAGCATGGGCCATAGCATGTATTACAAGCTGGGAAGCCATAGACGGCACATAAAAAAAACTTTCTAAGGAGAATTTTGCTTGCCTGACCTGACAGAGAAATTAGGGAAAATGACTTTTGTGGGGGGTCACACAACATGACACACTAGCCATGGCCACTGTCTCATGATCACCTACTGTGGTGTTCGGAGTAGGACATAACAGGAGAGGGAAAAAGCTCCTTGTTCCAGAATAAAAGGCGCAATAAACATCTAAACTTCCTGAGAAAAGGAAGTCTTGAAGATTTCCTCTGCAACACTGAAACCACCCCAGTATTTCAAATCGCTTCCAGCCAGTAGTCATAAATGCTGTAGCAGGCACAAGAGGTGACTTACTGGTACTGCTCTCATGTAAAGCGGGGGCAGATGTTTAGGAGAGAAGAAAAACAGTTTTGTAGGGAAGCAGATCTCACAATCTCCACTGCCATCAGAAAAACAGCTGAGATGACAAAGTAACAACAACCCTGGTTTGCAGTAAATCCTATTCAGTTCTGCAAATGCTTAGGGCTGTGCTGTGCAGTTAGCTGTGAGAGCTTAGCCCTCCAATGACCGTATTTTTTACAGGTACAGAAACCTTTTGTGATACCTATTCCAATAACCCTATTTCACAAGACTCTCATGCAATAACGTTATCCCATACTCCCAATAATATTCCATGAAGAGGAGAAGGGCCATGCTCTTAATAAAAACCTCTAACCATGAGTATCCAAGTTAGAGACACCAATGTGTTGGCTCAAAAAAATCTGTGCTCTGTACTCATAAAAATCAGGCCCTTTGATTTTAAAGTTCAAATCCTCAAACACATGGATATAGTGGCTCTGGTTCTATTGTATTAATAGCTGCAAAATGGAAAGGGACAAGCCCACCAGAAGGACGTTGCTGTCCTCAATTTATGAGATCATAAGAAGAGTTCAAATATGAACACAGATTTCACATGTAGACAAGGAACCCAAAAGCCAACCCAGAAAGCTCTTAGATCAGAGCCACGTAGAAGTACTGGCACATTTGTTCTGCAAGTAGGGAAACCACAGCAGTATCTGGTTAACTCAGCTACTCAGCGGCGAACCACAGCAGTATCTGGTTAACTCAGCGGCACTCAAAATAAACCAATAGTTAAGAAAGAGTAAAGATAACTTCCGCCACTCCCCTTGTCCCATTTTAATCGTATTGGTTTTTTCCTCAAAACTCAATTAACTTTTAATCCCATACAGACGTCATTTTACAAGTCCTATCCACTTTAGTCTGTTGTTTCTTCAGTTTCCTTCTCTGATATTGTGGCAACTTCAACTTTCAATTAGTTAGAGTATTTGGAAAGTTGTCAGTAATACTGTTTGGTTAGGCTTGCTGACAGGAGAAACTCTGGAATTACAATTTTTGGAGCTACAAAAAGTATTTACAACCAAAAATTAACATACAAATACATTCTGGGTTTCAGGTTTCATCTCAAACATGAAATACAGATCGTGCAGCTTGGAAGACCCTCTTTACGTTTGAAAACTGTTTGGGACTGACTTTCCACAACTCTGCTCAGACAAGCTTTCACTGTATGTGCAACAAGTAAGGTCTTCATGGTTTAGGCTAGCAGTGGCCAAACTTTCTATCTGAAATTGCAGGACCACTTTTCTCAGTCAGGACAGCGTCACACGACATATCACACGACAGCCAGTGCTCCACCATGGTGAAGCCAACAGCATCAGCACAGTTCCACATCCCAAGGATGAGAATGGTCACAACGGACAGATGCCCACAGTGATGCTCCCAAGCCCTCACTCCACCTTCTCGTCTTCTCATATGTTTAATCATCTCCTGTAGCCCCATGCATACCCGGAACACTGCATCACAGCAGCACTTACAGTCACAAATGCCATTGTCCTACATCTACTATATTTTCATTTCTTTTCCCCATATGCAGGGGAACACTGTACCTTTTGCTCCATGCCCTAATAGCGTATTTGCTCATTCTCTGTACACCCCTTTCCACACCCACATCACAAACTCACCATCATCCCTACTGGCTCTACCACCAAAATCTAGGTTGCGTATTCTTTTCTTATGAGCATTTACCAGTTCAGTAATGATTTGGAAGAGGAAGCCTCTCCGCAGGATAAGTTCGTGTACTAATATTGTTCACACACTCCTTATACTAAGCTCAGTTTCCAGAGGCTTGGTTGATGGCCACTTTCATAAGCTGAAGAATAAACAGGTCTTAAGACAGACCCAGTCTCTCAGAGCAGGGTGAAGAGTTCACAGCCATTACAGACACTGATTTTTGCCAGCAAAAATTTCATTTCAGTCAAGAGGGGAAATAGAAAAGAGAAAAAAGTTACACTGTGCTCTACTGACCTCCTATTGCCTGACTGTTTAATTAGCGTGTCAGGGAGGGAAGCTTTCTGAAAACAGGCTGGAGAATTGCCCATATCTTGCAGTAGCTTTACATTTGCTGCCCTTGAGAAGAAACTCCCTGTACTCGATAGACCCACAGACAGATAGGAACGGGAGCTTTCCAAGATCTCAGACAGGAAAGAAACATCGCAGACTACATTTTTCATGGATTGATTACGAGCTATAAATTTTTCCTTTCCTGCCTATAAGAAAAAACTTTTTAATGTTTAACTCCTGTCCTGCCAACCATAAACCCTGGGCTCTGTTCAGCAATGCTTTCAAGTTTCACGCCTATCAAAGTCTTCCGATTTCCATACCAGCTTTGCTTAAATCCCATCTCTGAAGGTTTCAGTCTCCAAAATCTATCTACGGTTAGGCAGAAGCAGCGTATCTGATTCTGTCATTTACAAACTGGGAACACAGAACTACTCATCCACTCACATTTGCCCACGGGCTACCATAAAACGTGATGAGGCTGCAGCAGCTCAAAGTCTAATATCTCTGCTAAGCTGAGCTAGCAGGGCACAGAGGTGGAAAATGAGACCTTCGTATCACATAGCCACAAGTGATTCAATAGGTTACACAGAAATTCCACGTAGTCTTTTCTCAACTGGGAAGACAGCTATAACACTGGTCCTGAAGAGGTTTTCAGAGGAATTAAAGAGAATATTTCTTGCCAAAAAGGCAAAAGCTGCATTTTCTTTCCCACCATAGTTATTTCTATAGAATGAATAGAAGGGAATCTCGACAACAAATCTCAACAAAGGAGAATAAGGAGAACCTCAGTTGCAAAATGAGATTAAATGACTGATTTCTTATGAAATTAGACAGGAACATGCACAAAACTATCTGTAATTTGCCAAATGCATACTTAAGACTGGAATAACCTTTACAGAGGGCTATTCCCTCTCCTCCACTGTCCATGCAATAGCTTTCAGGCTTGCTCACACAGACTAAATTAAGCCAGCTGTATTGTCTCAGTTTTGCTTGTTAAGTAACAACACAGGCAGCTAAATCTCAGCTTTGAATTGGGGTAAAATGTTTGTAAACAGCAAGCAAAGGTTGGTGTAAGGGTAGCTTCTCACACCCAGTCCGTTTATAAATAACATGGTTGATGACTTCCAGCAAACGATCTGCTCTTCTTTTGATTTGGAAAGAACTAGTTGAATAGCGTACAGGGGGCTTTTACTGGGATGCCTGCGAAGTCACTAAGGGAATAGCTCTGCTAGTTGTTCTTTGTTTTAATTGAGATGCCAATCATTATTTTCCTTTGCTCTTCTAATTATTCTTTTTTGCTTGGTTCTGGTTGTTTTCATAACTCTCCCACTCTTCCATTGCTTATACTGCCCTATGTTTGACTCTGCTTCTCATGTAACCACATTGGTTTCTGCTGTTATTTTAACTTAATTGGCTTTACTGGAATGAATGCTGATTGTTGCTTTCCCAAATGCATCTTAACTGCTTCCCACCACGGATTTCTCAGGCATCAGAAGCTTCCAGCCAATTTTCTTCCATTTGTCTCACATTCCTTTGGTGTCTGTTCTCCCGGAGTACAATGTTTCAGGACCATTTTTATTTCTGCGGTACTGTAACTGTGCACACAGTTTTCCAGCCGGACTGTTAACTTCAGTAGGAAACAAAAGACAGATTTTCTCTTGGGAAGGTCTAAATGCACAAGAATCCATGGGACAACGTTTGTGTATCACTATGAGAAACTCTGAATGTTGCAGTATTACATTACAAATACATTTGTATTTGCTATTTTAATGCAGAGGATGGATAAACATGCAAGACATGCCATGTGGTAACTGAATAGTTCCTTAATTTTCTTTATTTGAATTATTTTACCCAATTGCTGTGGAATGAAACAAGGAAATTTCAGTTTAGCTTCGAGTTGCTTTGTCTGCGGTTTTCAATTGCACCACATCCCAAATTTTAATAACAAATGAATTCCACATTTTGATAATAGCAGATGCAAGACAACAAAAAAAGCCCCAAATATTTTGATTCATTTCTGTGGCCTGTCATTCATCTGAGGGAGAGCACCACCAATTTACTCCAAATCAGCAAACGGAAGCCAGTAGCAGATAGAAACCCCAAACTTATACTCCAAGAGGAGGCTTGAAAAGACTTACTGTTATTCAAGCTTATTTAGGATATAAAAACCTCAGAACTCAGTCATGGCAGTGCTTGGGACTGCAGAAGAGGAGAGTTTGAGGGCTTAAAGCTCTTTTACTTTTTGTACTATAAAAAATTTTTCTGCTTCTCATTCAGCTGGTCCAACCCCAGTAAGAATCCTCCCCTTTTACAGCACTGAGGATGCAGGTATACTATGTAGCCCGGAAAAAAATACAGACAGTTAAAATCACCATTGAAACGTAGTGCAATCAGGAGACCTGTTTTCCAGTTCTTCTGCTTTCTCTTTACTATTCTTGAGAAATATAACCAAGACTAGGATTTATAAAAGCTCTTAAACTTTCTTTGGTTTCATCAGAAGGAGAGATGTAAATGAACGGCTCAGAACACTGCTCACTGTTTACGGCACAGCATTTCCTTTTCATCACCTTTGCCCTGGATGTAGAGCCTCGCACTAGCTGCGAACACCAGAGTTATTTCTGCGTACAGGGGGAGACAGCACACTTTTCCCTTTCCCTATTATATTTACCAACATGCCTAAAAGGTATCTTTAAAGAAAGCGTACCAATATTAGACCTCTGGAAAGCAAACAAGCAAAAAATCAAGGTCCAAGTTCATGGACCAATATAGCAACATTGTCTGCCTCTTGAAAAACCTCTCCCACAGGCAATAGCAGGTTCGTACAACTATATTTTTGAGCAAGGTGTTCAAGTAACTAGATTCAGTTAACATTAAACTAGTCTTCCCTGAACACAAACATTGCAGGCAAGCGTGGACCTCCAGGCTGAACATTTTTCTCCGTGCTGAACAGTAATGAATCATTTCTGGGAACTTCACTGACAGAAATCTTTAGAACTCGTGGCAACAAGTTTAGGACCCTTTTTTTTTCCATGAAGTGTGATGTGCTGCATCAGCTCTCCAGGTCTCTCAAGCCTAGCAAGTCATCTCAGTGACATGGCCTGGGCACTGTTTCAGACCCTTACATTACTCAAAGGCATCTCAGTATCCAATGAAGATATTGGCTTTCAAAAGGTATAAGCAGCTATGGTATTTATATTTCAAAGACTTCATGGTTCTTTCTCTGTCCTCAACCAGCTCCAGCCAGGTCTTTAGTGACTATCTTCTGGGAAAGAAGTGTTCTGCTCCTTTAACACTTCACCTCTTTAAATTCATGGAGTCTGTGGGTTGGGTATAGTTGTCTGCCAGCAGTGGATTGCTCAGAGACCAAACACCATCTTTCAGTAGGGGGATGGAAATAGGGCACAAGTTATTTCACAGATCATTCTGCATAGAAACCTCAATCTTTTAACAGTGAGTTAAAAGTTAACTGAGGAACTCTTCTGCTTTGAATAGAGATCACAGTGATCAGGTCATATCACCAAAAGCATTGTTTCTAACTATCTCGTAGGCAATACACATAACTGTTTCAGGAGGACTGGAGTCCCCAGGCAGCATTAGTTGCTTGGCTTGCTGATACCCTTCCCAGAATATGCAAAGGTGCTTGAGATCTCTTGGATGTGACCATCTCATTTAAGTTTTGCATGACTCCTGACTAGTAAACTGTGTAGAGTCTTCACATCAGACACGAGGAAGAGAAAGTACTTTAGTTCTTTTTGCTCTACTTTTTTTCCTTGTTTGCTTTTTGTCAGTTGATGTGTATCAAAACACACATTTGAACTATATAAACTCACTTGAAAACAAACACATAATTGAATTATAGTACAAATTGTCTACAGTTCATGTAATGTGTACTATTATATGGACCTCTCCAATACTTAATGCTACTCATCATGCTGATAATTTTTATTTGTGTTCAATGTATGTATGTTTTTATTCTGAATTGTCAAGTCTTTCTTTATGTGTTATATCAACTCTGGGGTTTTTTTTGAAAGTCAACAGAAGTCCTAAGCTAAAAAACATGTAGTGAACTCAGAGAACACCAAAGACAATGACAACCTAAGATGAGGAAGCAACTCTGTCACACCTTGACACAAAAACATGCAGAACTGAGAAACAGCACCAGGCAATCTTGTTTATATGATGCAAGGAAGAGCAAAAAGAATTGCTTATAGGAGATAGAGGGTCAAGTAAGTTACTCCTTACAACTCTCTTATCAGACAATTAAGAGAGGTATGGCATCATATTTGTGAAAACACAGGCTGAAGTCCATCTAACTCAGACATTTGACTGGAATATCTGACCTTTTCTGGACTTTATTCTTCTGTTACTTGTCATCATGAACTTTCTGACTGAAAGTAATGAGAACTGTGGAAAGCAAGCTACTGAACATGAAAAGCTAACGTGAGTCCTGATACTAAAAATAAACCCCAAAAAACCAAACCAAAACTAAAGCTTAGTCATGCACGGCACTTTTTAAGTTCACAAAACTTTTGATGGAGTTCAGAGCTCCAAACTGTCTTTGTATTTTTAAAGTTACAAAATTACAGTACCTTTGTTTAAACTGTGTATTACTGAATGCAGTTTTAAAGAAAGGGGAAATAATAATAAAAAAACCAAAACACATTTTGTATTAGATGTAATTAAGTTGGATCCCCATTAAAAAATAAGAATTTTTTTGTCCACTCCAGTGGCCCAAAAATGACAGGAATGATGCTTAAGTGACAAGGAGAAAATCCCCTTGGCAGAACAGATCCCTAGAAGGCATGTTTCCGAACATAGCTGAAGTGATCTTGGGTCAGTAACAACTATATGTCACTGCAACAAGTGTGAGAAGTAACTGCTGGCTCAGATCCAGAATTTGGAAACACAAGGATAGGTTTATAGCTCCCACAAGTCTCTCAAATAAGGCTGTGCCATAAGCGTGCTCAAGCCCTACTGAAGGATTTGCAGGTTCTGAGATACATGAACACCAGGTGGAATGTTAGAATAAAAAAAAAAAATAATTTACGTACATCAGGCATTTTTCTTCTCAAACCATGTCACAACTCTATACTACAAGTACAAAAAGCACGGAGAATTTCAACATAGAAATTTGTAGCCTGTTGGCTTACAGTACATCACATTCAACATAACATTCCTCCCATACGTACCTAAGATTTTACAAAAAACCCTGTCTCCTTTAAAGCTCCATGAGACATGTAAAGAGCCGTAAGTTCTTCTCCTGCAGTTGTTTTTAACTTCTGTAGCGTTTTTTTGTGTGTCAAACCAGTGGAAATGCTTTAAATTGCATCCTCATTTCTAATGCCCCAAATGGATTTTTAAAGCATCTGAACTGTCACAACAGAAGTCTGACAAATGTGGAATATCTCTGGCAAGAGACCACAGGCTTCCCCACAAGATATTTTTCCTCTGAGAAATACAGAGTTAATGGCAAGAAATAACATGGCTCTACTCCTTCCTCTTATTTCTCCAAGTCATATAAAACTGAGAGCACAATTGTATCATGTTTCTGTTCTATGAGAAAAAAGGGCAAATGCAATTATATTGGAATTATCCCAGACAAGAGAAAACCTGAACTACTAGAACTTCATGTTTCACAACAGAACTACAAAGCCAACCTCTTTTCCAGATACCATTAATTATATCTAAGAGACAAGTAGCCAGAGCAACTGAGCAATGAAATTTTTAAGGCAGGAAAATGAATTCACATTTATACAGGATCTGTTAAAACATGTATACCTGACAAATTACTTTGTTGACAACTTCATTGTTGAGCTTTTTATAAATAAGTAGTTGGGTAACAGGTATCAAATTCAGACATAAACGTTTTTTTACAAGGGCCAAAGAATCAAAATCAGCTGTTCAGACTATATTAATAAAAATTACATCAGATAAACTCATCAGAAGATGCGCCACCACAGAAACAGGACTACAGACTCCATCCATTTGTCAGTCCCTAGCTGTGCAAAGGCACTACATGACAATTATGTACCAAAAGGGAAGGCAGCATGGATGCAGCAGGAAGCAACTAGGCAGGGGGTATGTGATAAACTATATGTATGTCAGTAGGAAAACAATTCAATTAAAAAAAATAAATACACTCCTGATAAATGTTATTTAACATGCATGCTCACCTCCAGGTGTAACAAAAAATTGATGCCTTTTGCCCAAAGCCTGAGTGATACTAACATCAAGATTACTTTCACCCCTTTTCTCTCCATCTCATAACGAAGCTCCTTTGGGTCCACGAGAAGGCAGTTGGGGGATTAATCCCAACATGACTTGCACTGGCGAAATTAACTTTCTCGTTCCCAATATAAATGTTTAATCTATTTTGGAGGAAAGGTGCTGCTTTAGCTCATATTTTATGGCTGGACTGACTGAGATAGGGGGAGGTCAAACAGTTTGCCCAAAGTTGGAACAGACCTTAGAGCTCATTTTGGATGGAAGTGTGGGAACCCCCTGGCTGCCTATTATTGCTTCTACCCACTACAGAATACTGCCTTCTTGGTGCTTGTGATCAAGTTTTAACTACCAGCTGTTCTTCGATGAGTTCTCATGGCAAAGTGGGAGAAAAACATTGATAGCTCTCTGTTACATCAGCCAGGAAAGAATCAGAATTGAGCTCCCATGCTGAATCTTATGGGGCAAGTGGAACAGCCCAAATCATCAGAGCTTGTAGCTATCTGTCCTTGCTAAGTGCTAAAAAAAAAAAATAAATAAAATTACCAAGCAATAACATTTTGTTTCTAACTAAAGCCTTTGAGAATCCTGTATCATTTACAGACATTAACTAAGATCTACATTTCTTCTGCAGTCAAGCAAGCATAATTCATTGTGTTTTCAGAGACAGCTATTGAAAAGCTCACAGCCAAGGAGCTTTTACCAATTTATCTCTGGTGTCTAAACAAAACAGTTTCTGCATGGATGACAGAAGGCAAAGCAACCCGACTGTCTAACCACTCAATTCAGACAATGGAGGACAGGAAGATGTTCAGTATGTTAATGGGACATTTCTGGACTGGAGATATTTGAGCGATTTTTAGCCAGACTTGAAACCTGCCTATCCTAACACACAGGCCATTAGGAAACCATGGAGGTAAGCACTGGGAAGGGCAGGCCCAATATTGTAGAGTAGAATATGATTTGAATCAACAATTCGTCTGAAACTCAGGAATGAAAGTACTGCAGTGTATTTCTGTCTTGAGTGGACTGTGAATCTTATGATAGAAAAATTAAACATTTTCCTTCAACCTCAAAACAAAAGGAAACTAAAGGCTTCTTCTTCAATTACATCTCAAGAAACCAGTGTCCTGATAAAAAAAATTAAGGTTTTCTTAACTAGTGGAAGCTGAGATAAATTCATAGAAGAACAATCTTCAGTAATGCTGACAAGAATCAAGCATCACCACATAGTGTAATGAAATAGAACAATGCAGCTACTTTTTACTGCCACAATGCATGCAAACCACAGATCATATCGATGTCAAAGTACAAATGCTAATGACCTCAGGCACATCTTACACCCAATGTCTAAAGATAAAATGCAGTTTCATGTGATGCTGCGAGGATAACCAAACCACTTTTTCTTCCCGTTTAAACTGCATTTCAGAACAGCTTTGCTATTTTTTTTTTTTTTTTTCAAATTAGGATGACTTCAGAATTTAAATTTCACTCTAAAAGCAACACTGTGAATCATAGGGGCACTAATAGAAAAGATACATGCGTACACACGTTGCCTGAAACAACCTCAGCTTTGGTCTGCAGACACTGTCGTAATGCACAATAAAATCAGTCATGAGCAATAATCATTTACTGCTATAGATAAGGCAGGGGAAACAAACACTCCTTGTTTGTTTAATCAACAAAAAGTTGGCCTAAACGCGTTCATCTCACATTTAATTCTGAGACAATTTCCCTGACAGAAAGATCTCTGGGTTATATTATTGGATATGTTACGAGACAGTTGATATTTGGCCTTCACGCAAACTTGTTTAAGCAAGCAAACAGTGCTGTGAATTTTCAAAGGAAGCAACAGCTATGCTGCCCACATCCTCCCCCAACACTGAATCCAGACTGGGGCTTACTGTACAGAGCAAAACCACACTTACGTCCTGAGTACTGTTTTGGATTCAGAGGAATTCTGGCTTTCATCTTCTTCACAGCTTGAGGTCTCCTCCAGGTTTCCATATCTGAAAAATGAGATGGGCATTTAGAAGAACCTCCACTGAATAAAAGCAAAATCCCAAATGGCTAAATTCATATCCAATTACCATAAACAACTAAAAAGGGTTTCTAGCTCAAACTACAAATATGGAAACTAACAGTTGGACAAAATTAAGGAGCTTGAAGATTATTTCATTTAGGAGGAAAAAAATCCTAGAGACAGCCGGTATCTTCCAACCTAATTTGTTAATTTATATGAAGCATCCTGCACAAAGGAGGAATCAACCAAAACAATTTCTTTGCTCACAGCTCCGAGACCCTTTCTGCCCATTTTCACTCCATCCTTTCCCAGAGCAATATTCCAGTGTGCAATGATGCTGTAACACAACCACTTTCTCCAATACATCTGCTGTTTCTTTAGTATTTGGCATTCCTTCTAACCCCAAGTGTGATTTCACACAAAGTTTTCTAGGTG
Source organism: Charadrius vociferus (assembly GCF_000708025.1). NCBI lineage: Eukaryota > Metazoa > Chordata > Aves > Charadriiformes > Charadriidae > Charadrius > Charadrius vociferus. The sequence goes on along the minus strand of NW_009646506.1, from coordinate 184,341 downwards.
GCCAGTGCCCACTCGTGCCAAAACTACTGACACAGTTGTCACGAGTGGGAACGCCCCGTGGCGCTGTGAAAATGCCACTGAGAAAAAGGAAACCATGGGCACAACTCCAACAGCACAAAGCAAAATCTCTTACCTACACAGGCAGCACATGTGCCTTGAAGGCAGGATTATGGACTTCATTTTCAATGGGAGTGCCTATTGCTTCAGATATACAGCTCCATAAAGAATTTCATGGTTCCTTACAGGCAGCTTTAATGAAGGCGGACAATTACTCACAGTCCAGAATAAGGCACATTATACATTCTTTTCTCAACTAATTATGTCAGGCACCTGCAATTAATCTGAATAGTTAGGAGAACAAGTGCATCTTTAACTGTTTGTGCTGCAACATCCTAGTAACATCAGATAGAGAAAATACTGTGTGCTGTGGGTTTGTGTCCAGAAGGTTCATGTCAGGACTCTGACAAATTCATCCAAAATGTTTCAAAGGATAAAAAGAAGAGGTGGTAGTTTTATGATCCTCTAAAGTATTAGTCTAAGGCTTCATATGTAAGAATCCCAGATCTGTACAGAAAGCCAACTAGTGTAATTGAATTCAAGCTCACTCTCACCAGCAGATCTGCTAGATTGTAAATAACATGTTTTAGCATGACCATTCACCACCCTCATATCAGAATATCAATATATTCTGCCCTACCATGGCCCAATCTCAGAACTCCACAATACTTTAAAATAAGAGCTTAAGTTTCAACAATCTTATGACAAGGTCTTAACACTGGACAATTTCACTGTGGATGGGGAAACTGGGGCAGGGAGGGAGGTTTTGCATATATTCCAATGCACTGCAAAGTAAACCCAAACTAATGAAGGCAAACAAGTAACCCCTCTGATAGGAACAACATAGCCACAGCCGAAAGGAGGTCAGCTTGGGCTTACTTAGCCTTGAGAGTACTGCATTAAGACCACTTGCATTATCTGAAACAGCTCATTTAAAACCAGATCTTGCATCTCCAACTACGGTGCAGGTAGACATAACAAAAAATTATTTGCTCTAGTTGTTACCGCATATCTGTTACAAAGCTGAGAACAAAATCATGACTGCTTGACCCCAGTAGCTTAGTCTGACCAATAAACTGTCTCTCATTCAACCTACATTCCCAAGTCAGTGGTGAATCCCAGCATTTCATCTGTCCAGGGAAAAAAAAAAAAAGGCATAACACATGCATAAAAACTTGGAAACTTATGTTTTAAAGGGCCTAAACTCTTCTCAATTGTCCTGAAATAGTCCTGCTGGTCCTATAAGACAGCAGAAATATGATAGTAGGTTTTAAGGACTTCTTAAAACAGAAAGGGTCCTTAAGAGGTACATACAGGATAACCTATTTTGCCATGCCATTTCACAGAGCTAATCCAAACATCTAAAGAAAAATATGCTTAGCTAAACTGACAATGGGGTAAGAATACACTTCTGGACATGCTGAATATAACACCTCAATCCCTCTGTGGTCACAGTGAATCATACCAGGAGCATTCAGAGACAAACTACTGCTTGATACAAGAATGGCTGTCAATCGTGTTCCGAAATTTTTTAGTGCATCAATGCCCTCTGTGCTTTCTCCTATATTCTCCCAAGCAATTTCACACCCTGCCTGTGGGTTTTTTTCTTGCAATCAGCGCTACTGAAGCTGTAAAATTGAATAGATACCTTCTTTCTGACTCTCAGCTATACCCGAAGTCACCACTTAATGCTACCTGGCCTCTCTCAGCTCTCAGTCATACCCTAAACGCTCTTTACTAGTGTTTGCAATTCAAAGTGAATGCAATTAACTATTTGAGATACTTCCCACCGCTTTACTGCAAGGAAGGAATATATCAGAGGAGCCTTAAAAACAATACTTCCAACACTTTGCTAAACTGAAGTATAAAGTTTAACCTATTTTTATTAGATTTAACTGTATTGGTATCAACATTTACTCTTGCAGACCTGTAGACTGTCCTGCATTCCCAAATATTGTAATACTGGGTAACATCTTACCAAGAAGATACAAAAAGAGCATAAGGGGGATATTTAGACAACTATGCTGACAACTCAGTGGAGATTGCCCAGGACAGAATTAAGACATGCTGGTGATATAATGTTCATTACATGCTATGATGGCTGCTCCTGTCCTGTTGCTAAAGAGAGAGAATTTCACTCTCCACTGCAATCTGCTAGGTAAGATGACTAAAATATATATTAGCCAATAGACAAAAGACAGTTTTCCCCCTGCTGGGAGAAATATGCAAAGAAAGCTTCAGTTTTTGAATAACAATTAAATTTTTATATTCATTTTCCAAAACTTGCCATTAACTCTTCAAGCAAAATTTACCGAGATGACTCACAGTGTCATTGTCCTAGTATTGTATGAAATATAAAATATGTATTTGCAGAACATTAGGCATTTGTATTTAAATCCCCCTAGAGAAATACGTGATGATTTTTATAATCTAAATCCGTAACACAGTAATAAAGAGCAGGCGATTTTCTGTACAAACTGGAGAAATATATAATGCTTCATTATATTGCCAGATGTAAACCTCTGCCTATCTCTCAATGCAAGAGCTCTGCATGAACAACAGGTCATTAAATACGGGTTAGGAGGAGTTAATGATACATCTGATGTAAAGAACAGCATTTCTGCAGACTTCCACTGCTCTGTTCTCACCAGCTCCTGGACAAAGAGCCATTCACTACCCAGTCTTGTATGAATGCTTTGCATACAAAAAGAGACATGAGAAACAAAAGGATCCTGTAAGCCCACAGAACTTTTCAGCCTTGCTTGGCGTTTGGAAAGTTATAGACTCCACTCAAAGGGACTGACTAAGCAAATGAGACCTGAATGTAATGGGTAGTACTGAATATTTAAATACTGAAAAATAGAGTAGAAAATGCACCCCTGCATCTCTGTTAAGAAGGAAAGGGAAGAGGGAGGAAAACACTCTTTGAATGACTTGGAAATAACAAGGAAAGGTAGTTCTCTGCAAAAGCTGAAAACAAAACCCTAAATAAAGTTGGTAAGTATCAAAACAAATGACTGGAAACCCAGATACTCAGTAAGAATTGTAAGATGTTTTGAACTATACACACATAGAATCACAGAAATTAAGTTGCTACTTCAGTTGAGTAGACAAACCACCTGGTATACAGGAAAAAACAGAGGAAAGAATAGATGCTGCAGCAATAACAGTGAGCCAAATGCTATATAAAGCTACTGTTCTAAAAGCGTAGTCTGCTACGAAGGACCCATTCTTTCAATATCCCCTCTCTGCCTTTATTTTTGTCTCCATTTACCCTCTATCGAACCATCCTCCAGCAGAAGAAACTAAATGAAAATTTAAAACTAACCTGCTATTTGCTATCATTATCCAGCTCTGGCTCTCCCGTCAAACAGTATCCATTCCCTCCTCTGTAAACCCCTTGAGATAGGGACCGGTTGCTCTTTATATGTGACTGTGCCAAGCACAGTGTGGCCCTGCTTTTAGGTGTTGTTGTAAGGAATATGATTACCAGGAATATGATTACCAGAATAAAATAAAATACGTAAGAGAGGAATTTGTTCTCGAATTTAGGTGTTCTGCTCTCATCTGGACACCTAAATATCTCTGGTTTCCATCACACTTGTCAGCATTTAATTCCCCAGAGCACCCAGTGACACTGGGGATACCGAAGGATCTCTGCAGAGGCATCATGCTGTATCCCTACATCCAGGGTCAGGAGGACCTGGTTTCCTTTTCCTCTCTCCAGGAACTTCCATTGAGGGTTTTAACGTCAAAATGCCAATGAGAATTTTTTCTTTTAAATCTCCCTACCCACTTCTACCAAACAAAGAGAAAATATCAGAACGTATAGTGTTAAAGGCTTGGCATGTTTTCAAAGCTGTCTGCTGCATTTAGATGCCAAACTTCCATGAATACTAAAGGGATGCGGATATCCACTTAGTCTTAAATAGCTTTGAAAACACAAGTCATCCCCCTCACTTTTCAACATACCAGTTTATGCTCAAGATTTTGTTTAGTTTGACTTCTACGCTACACTGAAAGGAAACCTTTACAGGCTGAATCCAGCCAAAAGAATGAAGAGGGCTCCAGTCTCAAATTTAATAAAAATCAAAAGCTTAATTTGAAGTCCCGGAGAGGAAAAAAACCAACCCCACAACAACCCATAAAACAACACACCCCTCAGATTCATTCAGTCTCCAAGAAGTGTTAAAAGTTACTTTGAGAGCAAATAGCACATCTCTGATTTTTACTTAAGACAGAAGTTATCAAAGGGCCCAATTTAAAGTCCATTACAATAAGTAGCATAGCACTAAAAATCCAGTAAACATGTTCTGACTGAAACAAGGGGAATTGCATCGATCTTAAAATATTCTGAATTGTACAATAACAATTTCTACCTTTTCATATGCCTTGTATGATAATTTGTGTGACTCCACTCAGTGCACTGGATGTATCGGAGGGCAGAAACGGCCTTTAGAAACATTGCTCTCTGCCCCGTTGGCTTGTGCGTTTCTGTGATGACAATACCAGCGCGTGTTGTGGGAGTCAAAAACACCGCAAGAAATAGTGCCCTGCCACTGTGTGATCCCTGCTGTGACATAACCGAAGCCATGTGTGTTTGGCTTTGGGAGGACTTCCTCCCTCTTTCTGATGTCATGTGAAGAGGAGTAAAGGCAGTGTAAGCAACAGGCATGTTCCTTTAGTCAATCCCACCGCACTGGGAAAGAGAAAACTACCAACTCCTCCGCAGCCATGCAGGAAATGAAGATTAGAGTATGCAGCCCAGAAAGGCCTCCTAAGAGCTACTGATGGCTGCAGAGCCTCTCGTGCTCACACGGCAGATCACAGCTCATTTTAATAAAGCAAGGCCCAAGCCAGGAAAAAGGTTTTGCCCAGAAGATTCCACAAAACCTCACTGTAGCATGAACTGATTTAACAAAAGCACACATTATTCTGAATTATTCAAACGTTTTAAAAGTTCATTAATTTTTTTCTACCCTAACACTTCTGTTTCTCTTAAGTACAGTATCTGCTTTTTTATTTGCCTTTGTCAGTCAGGGAAGAGCATGTCACTGTTTTTGGACAGAATAAATATTTCATGTCCCAAATTCAGTTAATGCTTGTACTGCTTGGATAAGATATTCTGCAGACCACATCAAATGACCAAGAGATATCCCACATGCTTACGGTACAATACATCTAGATTTCCAAGGACACTTTTCCCAGACTCCCAGGATTCTCTTTGTCTAATCTGAATTTGTGTATTTCTAATGCATACATCAGACAATTCTGCAGCACTCACAGTGAGGGGCGTATCCACAGAAAATACAAAATAAACTTAATGCACCAGACTTGAGGGCAACCCAGCTTCCACGCAAATTCTGAAGGAATCTTGTCAACGTGTACTTTCCTACAAAAAAAAAGTGTCCTACAACTGGGAAATGAAGATGCTGTCCCCTCCTACTTTATGTCAAAGATCCGCTCACCTGTAAAAAGATGTAAGGGACTTTTTTGAACTGGCCATATCACTATTCTCCTTGGACCACACAACAAGAGCTCAGCATTGCCATTCATGATCATTCCCTTATTCCACAATCCTGCTCTATACCCAAGAATAAGAAACAGGGCTCAAGCTCTTCACATGAAACTAAAATTGACAACTGATGCCAAAATCTTACTTGCTTTTTTAAGAGATTGCTCTTTTCATTATTTTTTTACTTCACTGGAAAACAAAATACAAGTACTTCTAAAACACAGATTATGCACTGACACCCACTTTAGTCTCTGTACTCTTATTATTAACAAGTATCACTAACAAGAAAGTTGCAAAAATGCAGACTCTTTGCTACTTATTCTACACTAATGTAGACATGAAAACTAAGCTGGTTAAATTCAATTACTATCCATTTCTTTTTTATTTTTCCTTATAACGTCTGCTTTTCTTCACAAGCCCATATGCCACAGCTGCATGTAAATCATTCTAACTTTTATAGTTTAAATTTCATCTATATTTTTCCCAAGCCATAAAATTCTAGATTATCTATGATATTCAAAAAGCCAAGAGAAACATCCATGGATTCTTAAACATTACACTCATAAGATTTGTGAGAGGGGAAGGAAGTGGTGACCTCCTAGGATTTCCTGTGGATTCTATCATTTATTATAAAAGGCTGGGGATAACATTGACAAGGTCAGGCAGCCTACATGCCTTTCCTCTGAAGGAGACGTTATAACTTGCTCTGAGAGGTATACAAGCCAGTGAGATCAGAATTAGGCTCAGAAAAGCAAGTTCTGTTCTACAGAGACTTTTCCCCTGTGCTTTCTTGCCCTCTTCTGACACATTCACCTTTTTAAAGCATCAGAGGAGACAGGCAGGGCCAACTTCCTTAGAGTCATGCATGCTCCTGACTTGCTGCTGCTTTAAACAACCTGACTACCCAAACTTACCTGACACCCTGCTATAAATATAATTTAGGCTATTTGTTTGAAGAAAAACTGCAGTAGCTGAACTTCCTTTATTCTCCTTTCCTACCCTCAAAGCCAACCACAAGATGATGCCCCTCCTTAATGCAGAGCTACTACTAAGCCACCACATTGCCAAAAACCAACGTGACAGGAACTTAATCTCTTCAAGACCACAAGGACACAGCAGTGCACGAGTCTGGCCTAAGATCATTCCCTCAATCAGCAGCTAATGATGCAATGAATAATAAGCACATCATCTTTAGAAG
>NW_009646506.1:144491-177558 GCF_000708025.1 Charadrius vociferus | reverse complement strand
CTGCTTGAATTTTCAAAGGAAATCCATTATAAACTGGCTATGTACACATTTCAAAGCTGGGTTAGTCCTGTCTGCTCAATTTCTCTTCCAATCAAGGCTGGTTTTCTCTCCTCTGATACACTCCTGAGAAAATGTAAGAAAGACTCATAAGTCAGAGTTGCCACTTCTTTTGTGTTGCAATCCAATTGTAATATTACAGATGTAATTCCCAGATACAAAAATATTTAGAACTTAATTGCAGAGTTAACTGAGCTAAATTGCACCAGGTCTACAATTTACAGAAACCTTTACTGCACAGAGTTGACCTTTCCACAGGAGCCCAAAGAGTTTAGGTGTCTCATGACCAACAATTCTCAGAGAATGAGTAATTACTTCAGGCTGTTTTTAAAATCCTATCATTAATACCTACAGTAAAGAAAACAATATAGAAGTAGAAACTAAAGCCCATTATGATGAACTTCATAAAGATATTGAGTTCTTCCCCCTCTCAAATTCCTGATCTTTGAGTATCTGATTTTATAACCTCAATGTTTCACTAATTCTGTACGTTTCTATTTCTACATTCTTTTCACTAGGGGAAAACGTGGGAAGAAATCAGACCCGTTTATCCAGAGGACTCTACAAACTTCAGTGCAAAAGCAAGATTCCCAAAAGACTTTTTCATCATCCTTATAACAGTGCAGCCTAACAGAGCTTGAACATTTTAATGGCTAGTGATGAAACACCACAAAACAATCCAAACCATAACAAGGCGAACTGACTGTAAGATGGACTGCAGTTTCAGTGGATTACCCCTTTGGCCCCAACCCAAAGTTTAAAATGCTTCAATCCTAAATTATAGAGAGATTGAATTATTTCAGTAGTCACTGAAGGGCTGAATCCACAATTCTGGAGAGTGATGTCCCCTATTAAGAGGTAAAGGGGGAGAAGCACGAGCAGGGACACCACAGCTGAACGTGCCTTCCCATGCCTCAGTTCATCCAGGCCGCCAGCAGCACTCACAGCTTGGTTCCTTGGGCAGAACTGCCTGGAGCATCCATTGAATCCAGACAGGTAAGGTGACCAAGGGGAAAAGATCCAGACACATACACATGAAATATTTATCTGTCCCACACAAAGTTTATACACGCAAAGTCCTCTGCGCAGAAGCATGCGGGAGGACAAAACAGCCCAACAGCTACAAGACGCCTCTCCTAGTCCTGCCCAGGGGCTCTGCACCAGCTAAAGCCAGACCACAGCCAACGACCCAAGGCAGCCTCCAAGTGCCAAGAATTTTTCTCAAAAAACATCACTTTGGTGGTCACCCAGCTTAACAGATTTGATGGTAGATTTTAGACTTGCTTGTCAGATACATGGGATCTTTTATAATTATACAAATTAAATAAACATAATATATGAATTGCTCTTTGCATAACAGCCTTCCTGAGGACAGCAAAAAAACAACCAGTTATGGACATGCGAAAATAAAGATGCATGAAAACAGAGGTCAAATTCCAAAATCATCACTATGAGTTAAACCTTTACTCTCTCTTTTCCCCAGTACACTCCTCCTAACTATCTTCATCATAGTCTCTTCCTCTCACTGTTTATCATCTCTTGACAGTAGAGAGTCTTCAGGGTGGGGGCTGTTGCAAACAATTCTAGGCATGTTTGTACAGTGATTTGTAAAATGAGTTCACAGTCTCAGGTGGGACATTTATTTGCATTACTGAAGTACCTCAGTAAGAGAAATAAGAATGGAAACTACTAGAAATCAAAACTATGCTGAACTGGGTGGAGAACACACATAAAGATGCTTTCTGGGCATTTAAACAGGATATATGCATGTACTTTAAGACAAAATAAGTTGTCTTCAGACAACTAAAGAGCCTTTAATCAAAGTGTGAGCTGTGTATAATCAGTTTTACAGCCACCTTTGACTGACTTATTCACATTATTTGAGCTACTCACAAGTTCTCGTTGATTACAGAAAGAAAACTTCCCCAGATACACATCAACTAATACTTAAGAACCCCAAAAGAGTTGTCTGGCAACCCACCAACACAGAGCAACAAAACATGCACTGTTAGGGGAATGATATTTAAAACAGCCATTCTGGGCAAAGCATCCTTGCAAAGGCTACTATTTTGTTTATTCAATTTTTTTCTGTTAAAAATGTATCTTTATAAAAGTAAGTAAAATAAATCTTACATGAAACATTATTGGCTGGAAGTGACAAAGTATATGCATACAATTATTGGTTTCTCCTATAAATTTGTGGCTGTCTGGCAATTCACATGCTTAGGAAGCAAGAGATTCTCATCACACACTGTCACCTGGCAAGTTAGCTCCTCTTTAAAGTTACTAGAATCCACACAAACTTGGTGTCCTTTCATATTTTTTTCTTCAAAGATACGTATGTCCAAAACATAGTTCCAGTTGACACTGGCACAGGTTGCCCAGAGAAGTTGTGGATGTGCCATCCCTGGAAGTGTTCAAGGCCAGGCTGGATGGGGCTTTGAGTAACCTGGTCTAGTGGGAGGTGTCCCTGCCCATGGCAGGGGGGTTGTAATTAGACAATCTTTAAGGTCCATTCCAATCCAAACCATTCTATGATAGAATATAAACCTGAGGGTACAGAAAGAATTACCCATTCAAAAGAAGGAATTCCTCAACTTGTTTTATATTCTTGCATATATGCACTGTAAATTTTTATTGCTCCTCATGTTCCACGTCAGAATTGGTATGGACTGAGACATAAAGCTCACAGTAGTAAATCGAACTGTACAGTCTGCTCCCCAGGATGGCTGCTCATTCCTCATCTGACTTCTTACCTGGCTGTGAAGTTACTGCACTTGAGCAACCACAGCTATTAGTACAATCACAGCAGGCCTGGCAGCTAGATTTCAACATCGCTATTAATTGAGCCACATAACATTCCTACAAAGCAAGTAGTATTATACTCCTTTTCAGATACAAAAGAAAAGCACACATAATGTAATCCATGCCTTGTGCCTTATTTACCTGGTGGGAGAGCCAAAATTAAAACCTAGGAGTTCTTCTGCTACTCCTCTGTTCTAATTACTATATGCCAGAATAACTCTTCTGGTACATCCCTTGAAGTGTTCAAGGCGAGGTTGGATGGGGCTTTGAGCAACCTGGTCTAGCGGAAGGTGTCCCTGCCCTTGGCAGGGGGGTTGGAACTAGATGATCTTCAAGGTCCCTTCCAACTCTAACCATTCTATGATTTTATCACTTGATTTTGAAAATGCAATAAATATGACGCTCCCAAAATAAGATCACCACTGACCCAGTCATGTCTCAGTTAGAATTTAGGGTTAGAAAACTAATGTTGCATGTTACAAGCATTTACAAAGACACAGCAGATGTGATTTAACAGTCTTGCCATAAAAGCTATTCTTATAACATTAAGAGGTTCTTGTGCTGTCTGCAAAAATTTATGGCTGCATGTTCATGTGAAGTACTAGAAGGGGACAGTGAATTCTTTCTTATGTTTGTACAATCTCTGTGTCAAATCAGCAGCCCCCAAGCAAGAGAGTTAGGTCTGAAAATACCAGTATCCAGCAAAACATAGGAATCTATTCTAGTTATGACTTTGCAGCCCATGCATTCTGTTTTTTTTGGGGGGTAAAAGCTATATTAAATTTCTTGTGTCAGTCCCAGCTTGGTTCCTTAGCTGTCAGACAAGGCACACTTTCCCTCCCTGGTGACTATATGCTTTAATGACTGTTGGGATGTGGGCAGCATGCATTTACACATTTTATGTTTATGCTGAAATTCTGAAATGTGCAGTATTCTTGATATCTGCCCATCGGGTTATTAAGTCTATGTCCACTAAAAGTAATGGAAGAAATTCCTGACATCTCTCTATCATGTAAATGTTGGTTCAGTTTCCATTATATACTGGCTCTTACCTGTCAAGGAGAAGTTCCAGCACTTCCTTAGTAGAAGTAAAGGCCCTGTATGTCGAGAGGAAGACACTGATGTAGGTAAAATCATTATCCCCAAAAGCTGTCAGAAGGTTCTCCACAAGTTTCTCCAAACTTCCAGCTTTTATTGTCCTAATCTTGCATGTTTCATACTGGCTGACAGTATGTTCTGGAGGTAACTGGTCCCCCTCAGCCTACAAAGTTGAAACAAAAACAAAGCACAAAAATCAGACAGAAGCCAGATCCCTGACACAGCTTTCACAGATTCAATTCCATCTTTTCACAGGAATAGTCCATCTTTAGTTACTATAAGATTTTTTTCAGTTTTGGCTCTCTGAACACCAAATGCTGTATCAAATAACAGAGGGTTTTAGTAAGTTTAAGGTATTTATCTGACATACTCCACATAATATTTTATAGCCTGACTTCTATCAAGTTATCTTATGCTCCTATAGTATATTGTTATCTAAAAGAAAATCCATTATCCCACAAAGAATATTACTAGAGGGAACAACAGTGGTAATTCAGTGTCCCGATTAACTTCTGAATAAACATGAAAACTGACCACAACTTAAGCATCAGCACTTGTGATTCTCCTGCTTTTGAAAATACCAACTTTGGGTTGCCACGCAGAACATAAGGAAATGAATACATTTGAATGTGAAACATTTCATGATGCTTTTGCAAGGAGGGTGTCAAAGTCATCTTGCAAACATGCCATTATAATTTTCTCTTACCGTTTCCATTTGGGACAGTATTTGTCAACAAATCTAGGGTTTGGTGTTGGGAGGGTGGTGTGGTTTTAAACAGCTTTTGTTTTTAAGGCTTACAGCCTGCTTTAAGTCAGAAATAACTAGATTCATTCCCTTAAATTCTGCCACTATTTACAGGACAGTTCAGAAAATTATTTTTGTGACCAGTTTAAATACTTATTTGTTAATAATTGTAGTAATAATTCATACCTGTTGTAAAAAGCTTTAAAAATGGGACTATAAACAAAAAACATTAACAAGAGCAATCTAACAGAAAATTTCTCTCCATCTTTTGAGTTGGCTATCTGCAAGAAGGAATATTCATACCACTGAACTCTACAGAGGCAGCATGGGGTAGCATATATTTCCCTTTCTGCTGCGGCCGTTTAACAGGGACCAAATGACTGACATACCGCATCCTCAGCTTGAGGAAAATGTGCTGTGACATACCTGCTGTTTTACCTGATTGCAATTACATGACATGCATAATCACTATAATCACATATCACCAGCACCAATAAAACTCCAGTAACAAAAAAGGCTTTTTCCTTGAGGGAAACAAATGGTTTGAGCCTGTTCAAGTGTCTGCAACCATAAGTGCAAAGAAAAACCCTGTCAAAAATCCCCAGACATCACTATGATTTATGTAAATAAAATATTAGAAGGTCATCTGAATAAATGAAATATCTTTTTGAAGTAAACTTTTATTCACATTTACTGCGTTTAGAAAATATTTTGTTTAAGGCTAGGATTAATAAGATCATGCAAAGGAAAAAGTCAGGCCATCATGAAATATTTCAAGACTGTAAAAAAAGAAAATCTTGAATCTTTTTAGGTTAGATTAAATATATCAGTAGAAAAATACTACAGGAAATAAACTTATACTTGGCCTGAGCACACACCAGTCTAGCTTAGTCTGTGCATCATCAATTCTGCAATCTCAGGATAAAAACTAAGGAGTTCAACCCATTTTCATTGCAGCAGATTTTCTCCTCAGATATGCACTCACAGCAAGCTTTCAACTGGGACCGCTGTGATGTTTCTCTTCTGAATCACAACCTTCCTCTCCTGGGTAACAGCTTCTGCCATATCACGATACCAGATAATAACAGTATATCATTAGGTCACATTTCCCAGCCTTACAGTAATATTTTGTAATTTAACAGCTCTTCTGGGTTTTGAATATGAATTAGAATTTAAGCAGATTGAAAGACTCCCCTAAGTAACAATACAATCCATATTTTGTGTTTCTCCACGATTCCTTGACAACATGTTTCATATTCATCCTGAGGAAACACCACCAGACACATAGCCATTTTGACCAGAAGTTTTGCTCCAGAAACTGCCTACTGAGGTACGAGTTAGAGACAACAAGGCCAACAATATTCCAATGTTAACACAACATCTTGGTACTAGACTGAGGACACGAAGACAGCACATTAATGACTTAGAGTCACTACCAACTCTGCCTTGGTAAACTGACAAAAAAAAGGAAAAAATTAATCTATTCATAAAATAATTAGGAATGGATAACCCACCCACTTCATATGTACATCACTACCTTCCATTGCTTTTGAATTATTTAGAATAGATATCCCTTTTTGTTTTAAAAAACGTAGACGTCTTTAATATTATTCTAAAGTTCTGCTACTCTTGCACGGGGACACTTCATTTCTCAGCTTAACAAGGTCCAGCAAACTCTTGTTGTGACATTAAAATACAACATGCTGTCTGTATTAAGTAAACAAACAAGCAAACAAACAAAAAAAACCCCACCAAAAAAAAACCCCGCACCACAGACTAGGAAGGGAAACAAAAAATAGGAATAATAGCAGTAACGCACAATGTTCTGGACTTTCTAACAAGAACTGGGCCCCAGCACAGTTTTTTTTTGGCAGAAAAGTGTCTCTGTGTCTGTAGGAATCCCTGGAAGAGCCAGGAGTATCTTGTAGGATAAAGACACAGGGACCTGTCAACAGACTGTAGAGTATAGACACAGCAGGTAAGCAGAGGTCCTAGGAAGCTTGCAGCCACATCTCAACTGCAAAATGGCACCATTTCACATTGAGTTTAAGCCATTGAAAGAAGTCATTCCCAGAGGCTCTTTTCTGCCCACCTGCAACAGCAAACTGGGCTGGGAAAGTGGTGCAGCCAAAACAGAGCCCTTTATTTCATTTGGTGGGATCAGGTTTAACCCATACGAGTTCACCCCATGGCTGCAGAAACACACAGGCTGCCACAGGGAAAACAAGTTTGGGTCAAGCTGTAAGACAATTTCTGGAAGCACCACAGGTTTACATCTGTTCAAACAGACTGTGAAATTACAGACTGGGTAACTTGGTCTTGTGTCATGAACCCATTAATGCCTTTTATATATAGACAAGGCAATGCACAGTACAAAACCCACTGTTATCCCAATGCAAGCCCACAGGCAATGAAGGACATTACACCAGAGTAACTTGCAAACTTTTGTTCAACAGATCTTATGCCTGTTTTAAAGGTGTATAATCTGTTGTATACCTGACATAAAGGTGTATATAGAATTATATATGATACCACCATTACAGAAATACTAAAAGGATATGTTGTTACCACCGCTATATATCTCCTCCATTCAAGTCTTCCCTATGCAAAACTTGCTCAGGAAAAAAAAAATTCTTGCTGACTTTTCATCTTACAGTTAAAATATACTTTTGAAAATAACTAGTTATGCAATACAACTGCTTTCAAACAGGGAAGAAAGTCTGCACTACTGTATTTATTAATTTTCTATCCAGCAGATTGCCCCACTCATGATATATTGACTTACGGCCGTATTCTAATCAGTGTGAGTAAAAAGCTCTCATTCACTGATGGACTGTGTAGCAAACAAGGACAGAATCTGCTTCCAAGATTGGTACATGCATAAAATTTTCCGTTAATTGCAGCATTGCAACTTCCCCAAGACATCATGTTGGGAGAATGTTAAAAAAACCCAAAACCAAACAACAAAACAACCAAAGAAAATACCAACAACACAAAACAAAAAACAACCCCCAAACCCAAAAATCTAAAACTGAGTTTGTCAGCAAAACATTAAACTGCTAGAAATCATTTTAAGAGACTTTTAGGGAATGTTTGTATCTGTATTATTTTGGCATTTCTGCCTGTAAGTTTAAAAGGAAAAAGGACTTGGCAGACGAGCTCAATAACAGACTTTAAGAATAAGACATTGTGGGCTGAGTTAGCATGCTAACAGGAAACTGCTCAGTCTGGATTTAATCAAGAGGCCATCTCTTCACTGACATAACCAGGCTGCCCAAAGGCAAAAGAGTTTTCATGTTTGCTTTTGTGTTGTCTGCTTAGAGGAATACTGTATCTACTGCTATTAAAAGACATTCCTAAAGCTCTTTGCACGTTTTGACAGTGGCACATGGTGATCACTGTTATGTGGTACCAATTAAAGCCACCAGAAGTTTTGCAGTTTTGTGCATCAAAATGATAAAAAAAGGCTCTCCAGCTCCTTCCATTTCTCTCCTTCAACAACATGTCTAATAAAGATACTAGACCCCAACATCTCAGGGCTTCAGTAAGATTTTCTTGGTCCTCTACAAGACTAATAATAAACAAACAGATATTTTAATTTTAATAATTAACAATATTATTAATAGATTAATAATAAACAAACAGGCATTTTATAGTCTGATTTATTTTATGTTTTTTAAACAGTCTCACTTTGATTTTTCAGGCAAGATTATAGCCTTGTAATCTGCAAATGTAACTGATGAGCAAATAGCTTCCTACAAGATAGACAGCATCTTTCAAAAGCAAATGTAGAAAGACTGAACTGAAGTATATTCTTGCAAGTCATTTTTTGAGGTTCTGTGGGTACCAATGTAGTTTAATTCTAACATCTTTACTAATCCTCTGCAATGCTGTACCTTTAGAGGGGCCCACTCTCTTTTAATGCGATCATCTTACAGCTATACAGCACAAAACAGTACCCACATATGCAGTTCTTGCTGAAACAGGAGAGGTCCATGCACACTAAGACACATTGAAGCCAAAAAGTTACTTTAAACACAAACTGACTCCAAAACCAGCTGCAGATGCCCAGTACTGAAGGAGCGATAATTCAGTTCCAAGCTGGTTACAATTAAGGTCCTGACCTTGCCCCGTACAGGCTAGCTCCTGAATCTCACTGACTCACAAAGGCGTTGTGAAAGTGCAAGATAGCCACACACACAATTGCAGGATGAGGAAAAGATATGAGTATCAGCATAATATCCAACAGAAGTCTTCTCTTTGCACCAGCCACCAATACAGGCCTTGAGTACACAGGTCCTCAGTTACAAGCAGCTTGTTACCAGCATAGTTTGTTACTAGGTGTGTAAAAGCAACACTCCTTTATGAATCTGGCTAGACACCATGTGCAACCTTTGATACCACAATCTCCACTTCCCATCAGTCCTTCTCTGCAAGACTGGCAAAGATACGCTGATCTCTTGCCATTTTGTCTACCGATGACAGGAAAACAAAGCAAAACCTGCATATGCCCCAAAGTTGCCAGGTATTTCACTCAGTTTGACAGCCATTATACAGATCTGGATCCCACAGCCTCATGGGCTAAAGGTACAAATGCTACCTGTTAACCTTCGATCAGATTATAAATTAATTATAAAAATCTACCACCTCCTAAATTAATGGTACATCCTAGCAAGAGGGAGTAGAGACTCAAGTTAAAAAAAAAGTTCAAATTCTGAACAGTACAAAAATAAGCTGCTACCCAAATAAAGACATACAGGATTGTAGTCATTATTTCAGAAACACGGCTGTAAACAATCACTTTTACACCAAAAAACACTGGTCTGCAGTTTTTGTCCAATGCAAATATTACCTCTTGAGATTCTGAAAGCGAGAATCATGGAATGAAATCAATGTGATTGTTTTTCATTAGGCAGACTGGAAAAAAAATACTGAAAGAAAACAACTGGAATGAACAATAAGTAAATGAGATATCAAATATTCTTCAGGCTTAGTCATTTAAAACATTACCACTTTACTAAAGACTTGTTTTATTTAGAAATTCTGCAAAATTATTTTCAAGAGCACCTAACTAACTAGTGTCTCTTAAACTCCATTTTTACTGTTTTTGACAGATTTTTAAATGTTTTTGACTTTCCTTGAAAATTACAGCTTTTCCAGATGGGGAGTTTTCCACTCTAGCTATTTTTATTAACTTACTGGACAGAGAACCTATGCTGGAATAAAACTGCCTAAAGTGCAGTAACTTGTAAGTTCAATAAAAATAAGGTACTTTAATCAGGAACGGCTGTTTCATTTCACTGTTTGTCTAAATGTGAATCAGCTTTAACGTCCTGAAAGTATAATTAAGATGCTTTTGCCCTTATTTTTTTTTTATATTTCTTCCTTACACACAGGCTCTCCAGCATAAGCCTTTAATATCTACATTCATCCTTGGGGGCAGAGGAGAAGGAGCGGGGGGGAATAATCAAATCATGGAATGATAAAGCTTCAAAAGCTCCAAAAATACAAGTATCCATAATACCAGTCAGAGTAGAAAAGCCTAAGGTATCCTTCATTTAACACATCACTTAAAGAAAGCAGCAAGACAGATGAAACAGAAAAGTTGTTTGAAGAACAACTGGATTCCATGGCATAAACCACACAGAACTTCATAATATGACTTCAAGACGCTATGCAAGACTCCTACTCACTTTAGTCAAGTATTTTTTTAAAGAACAACTGCAAAGATATTAACAACTTATTTGACATAGTGCTTCCTTCCAACGAAGATCCTAATGAACATTGTAATTGAGCCTGCTCCCCTTACAAGGAAGAAAGCAAGATTGTTCTGTACACATAGTGACAGATAAAATCCACAGCAGCTGACAATCATGCTGAACTGACTCAAACTCACACACATTGTGCTGACCGACCCCCCCATCTGCACCCCATGACCATTAAAAAAAAAAAAAACACAACAAAACACAAACCCTGTGAAAAGTGGTAATTTTACACTAACAGTACCACATTAACAGTGCACATCAGAAAAAGCAGCGACTGGATGAAGCTTATCAAAAGAAGTCACAAGTATTTGAAGTGTCATTAGGGTTGTACACATCCATGCTTCCTCTTGCAATCAGTTCTGCAATGCTGACAGTATTCAAGAGCCTTGCATCCCACCACTCTCCTCTCTGTCCTTTTACTTCACTCTGTAGAACTCTCAGCCTGGAAAACAGCTTGCATGAGATAAGACTCTGAATTTGAAGCAGAATTTCCACTCTAGGAAACCGTGGTTTAAAATGCAGGATTTGGGTGGCCAGATCTTTTGCAGCCTGCAGACTCCAGGCAGCGTAAACGCCTGCCTATGCAAGAGCAGCTGCTTTTACTGTACAGTGCACTTGGAAATAAAATTAATATGGAGCTCTCTGCAGAGCTCCCTCAACTTCACTAACTCCCGTTTCCTCATTTTGGATGCTGCTGAAAATCAGGTGTTGACTGCACCAAACTCGGAAGCCAAAATAACTTTACTAGCTCTTTCCTATGATCTGACAGCTAGGGGTATTCCTGGATTTCCAAAGCTCCACCCTTTTCCTTTCCTTTCTTACCACATAAATAACCTTTCTTGGCAGCAACTCAGAGTTTCCAGGACCAGTTAATTCCATGATCATTATACAAAAGGCATTCTCATTTTCTAGTATCCTTAGAGCTCACAGCCTGGCTGGTATCTGTCTGAAGAGCTGGCAAACAGTAACAAAAGCTGTGGTTCAGATTTAGAGGTTAAAGAAGAAGAAGAAAAAAAAAGCCTCTTACACAAATGCTATTGCTCAGTTAGAACCCTTTCACTTAGGCACCTTGCAGCTACTTAAAACCACTCTGGGGAAAATAAGAAACATCATGCATACCATGGTGCTGAGCTGTGCATTCTCACACCATCTGAAGTTATGCAAATTTAGACTCATTTGAGTATCAGTGAACTATGTGGGACTAGCTCTAAAAGAATCAAAGCAAAAGGAAAGAAGCCTAATTTACACATCACCTCTCACTGCATGCATCTAAAGGAGTTTAAGCAAGTGCATTAAGAAATTGAATCTTCAAAGAAGTCTATATTAAAATGGCACTATCCAGCTCTTACAAATGGTGGAACTTACTCAGCTATGGGAACATATAAATTCCTTCTCCAACTTTGGCCTACTTCTGAGAAGCATCTGTGCAGCAAAGGAATGTAGCCATATGATTCAGTGAGAATCAAGTCCTCTGGGGTTCACTGTGCAGCATACAAGCTTTTTTAAAGAGACCAAAAATTGCCCCAGCAGCTTAGCCCCAAACTTTCATCTCTAGCTATTCTTGTATGATTTATGCACTTACCTTCTCACTACTTCCTACCTACAAAAAGGTTCCTTCTCATCCT
Source organism: Charadrius vociferus (assembly GCF_000708025.1). NCBI lineage: Eukaryota > Metazoa > Chordata > Aves > Charadriiformes > Charadriidae > Charadrius > Charadrius vociferus. The sequence continues at coordinate 165,463 of NW_009646506.1, read as the reverse complement.
CTCACCTCTCTTGCTAGAAGGACTTTTAACAAAATCAAGACAAGCCCTCCTACCCTCTTATCTGACATACAGTATTCATTGTTAACTGAACCTGAAACATCAGATTACTTAAATCACTTTCATTTTTGTTTGATGCGTTTCACAGTTCTGCAGTTCACCACAATTTTGTTCTCTCTCAAGCAGGCTAGGGACATATTATTTTCATAATACATCCGTATGTATAAATATTCCTTGTGGTGGTTTTGATCGGACGTTGACGCTTAGCAAGTCCCTAACTTAAAATAGAAAAGCAAGGAAAAGAAACCAGTAAGTCAGGTAAGACTCTTAGTCACGTGCATCTTATATTGTTTGAGGAATAGCTGTCATCAAATGACATTTACTAGAAATACTCTTCTAACCCAGCAAACAAATGTGTCTCACATTAAATATCTTTCCAAAGCCCTTCTATATTAGAGGAGAATTACTTCTGTAAAACTCAGCATCCTCCTCTCTTCAGTGCATAGAAACACCAAAATGTCCAATCACCAGACTAAGCAGTAAATACTAAAATTAATAGGCAGCTAAGTGAGTAGGGCACCAGAATGAAGGCAAGGAAATAGGTTTTATTGCCCATTTTGGCAGAAAAATCAGCCTATTTTGTAAAATATTTTGACTTCTGTAGCTGAAGGAAGTGTTACATAGTGTCTCCAAGAGGGAAGAGCTCTACATAGGATCTTTGGACTTGCATAAAACAGTCAGTGATTAACTGTCAAAACTAATAAAAGCTTTTACAGGTATGGATTATAGAGGGTCCCTAAGAGAGGGAAATAGGCAGCTGGGGCAGCTCCCCTGTGCCCCAGAAACAGTAAATAGCAATTACTGTTTCTGCTAACAACCCTTGTCTTAACTTCTTTTCCTCCCTCCCCACACTTTCACTGCTTCCAGTCTGTCCTGGAAATTCCTAAGTGCTGAAGCCTGCTTCCAGTTCCTAGGCTGAATTACTTACCAGGAACCATAAAGGAGAAAAGAATGGGTGTTGAGTGAAGAAAAATAGTACAAAAGGTGGCAGACAGCTCAAATATTTCAAGTGACTTTGAAACAGCTTTCAGTAATTCTGGCTATAGATTACAATGATAGCTATATTGTGCCTTCCACCTGAAGAGTACTTATCAGTTCAAGCTCACAGTACAGCAAATCTTTTATTTACATACAGAACACAACCTCGATTATGGTTATCTGAAAACACAGCATAATCAAGCAGCAAGTTTCTACTGTTCACCACCCCAGATGTTAATATCATCCATATCTATAAAACATTAGACAAATCAGATTATGCAGCCAAATACGCATTTGGCCACCTCTAAGTTTAGCTGAAACTACTGGCCACTCTTTGCAAGAAGTGCAACTATTTTTCTGCTCACAGATTTTAACTAATTTCAAAAATTTTAGCTGCACAAAGCAAAACATTCACATGTGTTAACCGCAGATGGTAGGGAGTTTGGTTCTTCAGATGACACGCTTGCAAGAAGAGTCCCTCCTGGAAGGTCCTCAAAGGTGGCTCAGGAGAATCTTAGCACTGTGGAAATTCGAGCCATGGTAATATTAGCCCTGGGTAGAGCAAGACCTCTGTGTGCCTGTTTTTCCAGCTATGGAAGAGCAGATTAACACTGACCTCCCCTATAAAGTGCTTCTGAGTCCATAGTTGACAAATACTCTATAAAACTAAGCAATATCATTTCTACACTGAGTCCATATAGCAGATGTAGTAGAAGACCACCAAACCAATCCATTTTTGTTACAACAAGCAGACAGCAAAAGCTAAAAATAGCAACTGAAAACATGATAAATCCATGCATTCAGCTCAAAAGGCCAGATCCCAGCTCAGTTCTTTGTAAGGTCTACCAGGAGCTTGAAAACAAACTGTCTCTTACAGAAATGAAAACTTCTCCCCTGTTCCTCCTCACCCATTTTACCTTCTTTGGAGGAGTCACCTGCCAGTGTCATGCAATACCAGTCAGTCTAGATATTAATACAAGGTTGAGACACCAAAGTGTTCAACAGAAGAGACCTTCACATGGTCTTAGCTTTTGCACTGTTACCGAGCGATCACAGATTAGTACTACAAGACAACTAAGGGCACAGGAAGTAAGCAGCAGTACAAACCCATGCATGAAGAAATACTTTGGAAAAAACCCACAAAACTGCCAGAAATCATTGTGATATTTTTGTTAAACCACACGACACACTGCTACGCATTGTGTATTCAGCCTAGCTGCTTACATAGTGATCAGTGTGCAAATCTCCCACAGAAGAGCTAACTAAACTCCGAAACGTGGCACAAATGGCTAAGGCCATGTCAACTTCCCAGTTAAAGAACTTTATATGAGGCAGACTGTATAAACTAGTAGAAGTCAAGTTACCCGATGCAATGTCATGTGACAGCACTGTGGCCTCTACAGAGTACTTTCTCCTATTTTAAACTAATCTCGATTTCAAAGGCCTACAACATTGGACCTTTCTCCCCATGTCATCCACATCAATATCCTCCCAGATTCAAAAAAATACATACAGCTGCTAAAGTCATCATCCAAGCCCATAAATAACTCATAGTCTGTCTTGAAATCGAAAGCCTTGTCCTTCAAGACTTTGTATGTAATCCTGTCCCAAGCCTCATCTCCTGGTCTCATCCACCTCAATGCTTATGCTGCAATTACCGCATAACTGCAATTTTAATATTGTGTCCCCTCCCATCTCCCTAATTCCCTATTTTATTGTTATATGACCCTTGATTGCTTTAACACAAGGTTAGACACCACAGGATTATTTCCATTTTGATGCCACTTCATCCCACTATGATATCAGCCCAATGATATCACCACCACACAGAAGTTTAAAATTCTCAATTATCCTCATATTTATAAGCTACCTGGATGTTAAAGATGACAACAACTTTATGTCTACCCTAAGAAATATGACAGGAAAGCTATTATACAAATTCTCTTTGTGAAACATTGGTCAGTGAAGCCATTTGCCATGCTTGTTTTATGAAAAATGCTAAGACAAAAATATGGTGTCATTTTTTAATAAATGCCAAGAATAGCAAAGAGAAGGGATGATTGGTATTACCACTAACACAGTCAGATAGATTTAATATGACAAGAGTCACAGCATTCTATGAAAATTATAGGTCAACATGAAAAAATTGTATTTTGACCATTCAGAAATGTAAAGACCATTTTTCACCAGTATCTATGTTGTTGGTTGCCAAATACTGTGATACTTTTCCTGTGGAAGTCACACTATTTTTTCCCCTTCCAGGAACGTAATTTAATTTAATAGTGGAGCTCATCGTCACTTTCTGCTCAGTCAGTAGAAACAAAGAACATCCTGTATGAGACAGCAGGCAACACTACTGAACTCAAAATGGATTTAAGGATGCCACAAGTAATAATTCTGTTGCATAATAGTAGCATGAATGCACATTACATAACCCAAAATCGTTTTATTCATCCTGATTGTACTGCTGGCTTTCCTTTCACACTGTAAAGCTTGCTCAAACAGAACACAGAAATTAAAATTATAGTGACTCAGGAAATCCGTGTAAACTGCTACTGCACTCGGTATAAACAACAAGGCAAGAGTGATAGATTTTCCTAGTATGAATAGCTGGAAAATAAAACTGGAGGTGTGGGGAAATCAAATGCGTTCTGATAGAGAAGAATATATTTAGCAGAAGACTGATTCAGATTTTAAAATAAACTGAACTTGAAACATAAGGTATTTTTGTGGAAGAAAAAATATCAAGGAAATATTGTCACATGTTTCATAATAATTACTCTGACCAACCCCTATTGCCAAACTTTTTTAATCTTTTATAAAAGAAAAAGGTTAGCAGTAAGTAAACCATTTTTATGACCACAGCATGAATACATACCTACAGTGCATTATAAACTTCATTTCAATGCATGTGCTCTTTACTACCATTTGTTTTGAAATTAAGAGACATTTTCAATGGCCTGAGTAGAAAAAGCAGTAAGTTAGTGTTTCCTAATACTAAGAGTTACCAGCTTGAACCTTTATGCACTGAAAGAGTCCAAGAATATTAGTTCAATCATTAGTTCAGGCCAAACTGCACTTTTACTATATAATCTAGACATGACAAGGGATTAGGTTATGGAATCTCCTAGGATTCTTCTCTTGTACACATACATATAGAGAAAGGGAGTATCTACACGTGAATACATGTGTGTCTGTATGTACCATACCTGTGATGGCAACATCCTTGTGCTAGTTCTATAGGTATCTTCTTTATGACAAATTCTCCATTTTGTATGACAAACTGCATAAACATATGGCAACTAAACATATTGCATACCTACACAAATTACTGCCTTCTTGTAACTACATCACCCAGCCATTAACCCATCTCTTCAGACACAGCAGAAAGCAGCACGGGTTGCATGAGCTGGCACTGAACCCGCTGCAGACATTTGTATTTCAGTTTAAGAATGCTATGTTGCAGTTGAACTTAAATCCTTAGGCAATGGACACCAATCAAAACACACATATAATTATGTGGAAGTACTGAGTCAGAATGCAAAATAAGTATAGCTTGCAAGTAAAGGGGAAAGAAAGAAAAAAAAAAAAAAAACAAACACCAGGCTGCATGATAAAACAGAAATTGTCCATGTTTACTGTCTGTTAGTTTTTGTTTAGTTTGGGTTTTGGTTGGGTTTGAGTTTTTTTGGTTTGTTATGGGGGGAGGGGAGGGGGGGACGACCACACGACAAGAGGGGACAGGGAAGGTTGTTTTTTAATTACCCATCAGGAGTTAATAGCATACCTCTGTTCTTCTCTGTCTTCCTGATGTTTTCCTGAACAAGACAACTGGTTTTGCACAAAGAAGAATGCAAGCCTCATGGTTTAAGTAAGTGTGCAAGAGTTCATTCACATTTTGTATGCTACAGGGAGCCAGCAGACCAAACGCACAGCCAGAATCAATCTGAAGCACTCAATGGGAGGAATGCAAAAGCTTAAGATCTGACTTCCAAGTGAAATACATTATTGTTACTTATGAAACATTTCCAACAGCAGCACAATGGCTGCCATGTCAAAACACAGGACACCATCCCTTCCCTAAAGGGTTTTTACTCTAAAAATACAAAACGCACCGCAGGTAGAGCCAGAGATTACTACAAACCAAGCAATCAGACAAAAGGATGCGTAGGCATATCTTCATAATCATTTTCTTGTTGCATTTGCATGTAATATTTCAACTAGATTTCAAATGCACCTAGTTAACTAATCTCTATTGCACTGTTTTGTTTTAACAACAGTTAATCAGTTAATCCTGAAGGGCATACTGACTTGTCTTTTGCATCCCAACACCAACAAAGTTTTGAAAGGTTACCAGCCTCATCAAATAACTTTTATCCAGGTGAATACTGTAAACAGCTGAAGGACATTCTGCAGTTGATTTGAGTCAAAACAGAAACTCAATATGATTCAACGCATGCAAGCTTTTATGTAAGCTTATGTGGGGCATAAACTATACATAGGAGGAAATAAATCCCTGGATAGCTCTTTAACATATGACAGTCTGCTTCTGCTTTAGGTTATATAGATACTCAGAAGTTTAGATTATTGATTTTTAAGAGTCAGAAGGAGCCACTGAGATCAGGAAGTCTAAGCTACTACATGAGATATATCACAGGTCTCCAGTTTGAAGCCCAATACCTATGACAATTTGAATACATCTCAAAGCATTCAGTCATTCCAAATTGTTCAATCACTCTGAGATCTTTCAATAGAAAATGCTACTTTATAATAAAAACATGTTGTTTTACTTGCACAAAGAGCCCATGGACTCCCCAGAAAGGAAGAAACAACTATTGACTGGGAGAAAGGTTGAGCCTTCATAAAGAGAAAGACAACTGTACAAAGCAGCTGAGGGGGTGGGAGGGGAAAAGAAAATAATCCTTTAAACTGCTTTCAGAACAAAAAGGTGGGAAGAACATAAAAGGAAAATAGATGAAAGAATAGAATATAATAACAGGATCACTCCGCAAAAGCATTTTAAGTGCCTACACCTTGTTAGTGCCATTGTGGCCCAGTGGCAGCATTGCCAGCTGTAGTCCACAGGCCGCGAGCTGGAGACCCGTGCAGCACTTGACGCCACTGCAACCCACTCCAATACAGCAACCAACTCCATTGAAGAGGCACTCAATGTGGCACACTCCTGGGGCCCTGCTGGAAGATTCTAGGAAGAAGGACATAAACTCTGGTGTCTCATCCTTTCTCTTCACAGGAGGGATTGGAAGAGCCAGGCCTCTGCATCAATAAGCAGCAGAATATATTGCTCTCAAACATTTCAACACTGAAGACTGTACAACAGAGTCACAGGGTATATCAGAAGGATCTTGCCCTGCTACAGAACTTTTCTTGCATGTCCAGCACAGTAGAAGAGTTTTGTCTCTCATAGGTTTGAAACTATACAGTCATATTAAAGCAGAAGTGTCTGCCTCTACACTCCTCAGATCACTAAATCTCAAAATGAATAGTGAGTTTATTACAGGTGAGAAAATCAAACCCCCAGAAGATAAGTTGGTCAGTTCAAGCCACAGGGTGAATGAATACAGAGCACATGACTCCTGACTTGCAGTACCTTTCTAAAGGCAGTATCACAATTGTCCCCAAACTGGTATGACAGGGCTTACATACATAATAATTCATGTGCTTAATATACATGCAGCAAATAGTTTATTATCAGTGAAGATTTCATGTTATTTTTAAGCTATGGGAGACAAGTGGAGCAGCAGCAGCTAAGGGACCACCACAACAAATTTCAGTGGTGTTTGCGGTATGCAATAACTTCTGCACTGATGCAGGGCTGAGCTACACAAAGATGACTGCAAAAATTTGGACATAAATTGGTATTTGGACACAAACTGATGGCAAAGAGGACCAATTAAAAACTCCATCAGACTGCAACCCAGTAACCTGACAGAGCAAAAGGTTAATGAGTGCTACCATGCAAAATAGCAGAACACCTAAGGTAGAGGCTGCCAAAGTTTCATTTTGATTGCCAAAGCTGTTAAAGGGTAGCTACACTCTGATGGGCAACATATGGCTTATGCAGCTAGATGTAGAGAAATGTAAGAGGCCAGCAAAAAAGTCTGTTGAAAGTACTACCCTCAAAGGTCACACCGTGGCACACAGATCAGAGAAAAGATCTGAAGGGTTAGAGTAGGCAGAACATTAAATCTTTCAGCACAATGCTTGGAAGCAGCAACAAAAAGCAAACAATTCTGCAAAGTATAAATAAAGGGTACGATGCAAGTCAAAGGACATTATTCTTCCACTGCATAAAAGGTCTGATGAGACCACATGTAGAGTACCATACTCTGTTCTAGCTGCCTTATTTTTAAAGCGATTATTATGAAGTTGAATGGGGTAAAGCAAAGGGCAACCCACACGATACCTACATTCGCAGAGTCTAAAACAGCAAGGACACAAACTTTTGTTTTACACACAAAAAAAGCAGGATCTGAACACCCAGATTTCTTGCTGACCAGGAGGAGGTTGCAGCACTGCTGAAAAACAGGCCCACGACAAACTCCCACACTATGTTGCAATATGGCCCTGACATCTTCTGGACATTAAAGTTCTCATGATTCTTTTTGCGAGTGCCTGTGTTCAACTTTATTCTGCCTTGTTAAATATTCGCTGCAAACAAATTGAAACCAGAACTTTATAAACAGCAACACATAATAATTGTCATTTTAAACTAAACTGTAGGTTTTTCTCTCTGACAATGGCCAGATGCTATAGAGGAGGGTGAAAAAATAACACCCGTAACACACAGAATAACCAGTCTAAAGGGAGACACTTCTCAAAGGCAGGAGGTGTTTGTTTTATACCTAAAAATCACAAAATGTTATGTCTGGTGTTCAAAATCTCATACAGTATTCATGTATTTGTTATTATTTATTTATATAATTGTCTAATCCTTTCTGAATCATTCTGGACTCAGCAATGAATCCTTCAGGTTAATTACATGCAATGTAAAATTACACATTTCTTCTCCACCCACCCCCACTTTCAAACCCACCGATCACTCCCTGGAGTGTCCCTTCTCCACTCACTGTTTTGAATGCCTTCACTATATCGTCCTATTCATTGCCAGTATTGAGCCTCAATCTTGTGAGGATTTAACAAATGTGCTTATTGTTAAATCTGCACATCAATTGTAGTTGCACCAAGAAGCACATTTAACAGTCCTCACATATTAAGTGTCTCCAAATGCCAGCAATCCTTTCCCATCTGTGGATCCCTTTACTAGTTCCCTTGTCTTTGAGATGAGGGAACAAGCGAGGTGCTACTGTAATCTCCTTAGTAGTATTTTCTAAGCATCAATTCATTCCCCACTTAAGCTTAATATTTGAGCTTGCTTTTGCAACTGCTGTTGCATGGTAGGCAAATGCTTCCACAGAACTCTGGACTCTCATAAGCCCAGGTCTTCCCCCCAAGTGGTTTTAATTAACTCACTTCTGGTCCTCAATGGTTTCAGTGTGCTGCTGTGCTTTGTTAAGCAGCTGCTCCTTGTGGCACATATGCCACATGTGGAGAAGATATCCATGTGATAACATTATAAAGCCACTAAATAAATATTACCATGCAAATTTGACAGCTAATCCATCTCCCCCAGAACTTTTTCTAATGCTTCAACTTCTTTGGCTGCCTCAAAAAATAGCCTTTTTAAAGTCACAGTGTCCCGGAAATACTTTTTTCTCCTCTCTTCCCCACCTCTTCAAACAAAGGGGAACTCTACCAACTCCCAGGAAACAGCACTGCTACTGAGGTTTAAGCCCCACCCAAATCATACTTTTGTACTATGTTACATTACAACATATTTCACATAGTCTGTCTGGTGAAAATTTGTGGCCATGCTTTGAAATTTATGTGGATGAAAGATGCTATAAGAATGCAAGATCACTATCATTTCACTTGGACGTGTTTTTACTTTCCTTACGGTCCCTAAATTATTGGTGGCATGGTACTGAACTGAACTGTATTTGTGCAGGTGCAGCTGTATTCAAGCACTAGCAGGAGTTCATTTTGGTCCAAGGTAGGGTGACTTCAATAAACAGTAAGTGGATTTCTATGTCCAAAACACATTATTCCTCACTATAGCTTTAAAACTATAAAAACCCCAACCAAACCAAAAAATTCCACATTCACATACATCTCAATAAAATTCTTATTCCAGAAAGTGTAAAAACATAAAGCAGATTTTATAGTGTGGCCCTAAATGTAAACCTACATGCTGGTGTACCACCCATGAAGAACTACAAGTCACTTCTCATAAAGTGAGAACACAAAAATAGGGCATTTTGGGGGCGAATCAAGGGCAAAAAGTGTTCTGGAAACCTGCAGGGGCAAACCACGACAACTCCCTGAAGACAACTACTGGTCAGCTGCTTAGTCCTTTAAGAAGGAGGTCTAGACGTGTATGTGTTAACTGAGAGGAGACAGAGAAAAGTATGCAAATAAAACATATCAGAGTATCATCCCAGTGTTCAAAGAATGGTCTATCAACCTGGGACACATCCACTGGATAAAGGCAGCTTTGCTGCTGTCTGAGCAACCTACTAAGTCCAAATGCAGGAGGGACACTGTTTTTCTGGTGTCTAAAAAAGAGAGATCTTATGCATAAAGATAATGTTTTACAATCTCTGATACTATCTTACTGGGGTGATAAACAACAGTAAGGCATCACACACATTTTGCCTCTGGTTTACAAAGTACTACACACTGGCTACAGAAAGACAAGGAAGAACAGGATTCACACTGAGTTAGCATTCATCTACCCCTTTCATACAAGGAAACCCCATTTTCTTCAAGGGGCTAGGCCATGATCTGATCACTTTGCGCTCATTTCTTCACACAGCTGTACCCCCTTACAGTGCTGGCTACAGGAAGCTATATATTTAGAAAATAGATTGCTACAGTAGTAGTAAAAGATGCAAGTTCAAAGCATGCATTTACACACTGTCACTAAACGTATTTTTAATTAGCTTTACCAAGGCTAAATTTAAATCCAAGCGTGACTAACATGCTCGCAATGCTTCAGCCTGTTTCTAAAATGAAAACATCAAAACCAAAACTGTAAAACTAATGGTTTCTCCAGGGCTATTCTCTTTACAGCATCTCAGTCCAGTTCATATGCTGCTTCTCCCAGGCTTTCCGATGACACATAGCCACATTCCTTGCCAACACTTCTTTAACCCAACAAGTGACCTAGATCTTCTAGCATTCAGAAAGAAAATGCCAGTTTCTTTGCAGAGCAATCTGATTTTTGTTGTTGTTGTTGTTGTTATTCCTTTCACTTATTTATTCTTGAGAAAGCAAGCAAGATAACATTCGGTGATGTTACCAGCAAGACAGTTAAGACCCTATAATTCAGGGAGAACCTCTACAATCCAAGAAGTAGAGTTTAAAAAGACAGGATCCTGGCTACTGGAGGAATTCCCAGTGGAGATCAATTGTAGTACAGGATGTCATTATATTCCTACATGTCACAGGTAAATTGAAAGCATGCCAAACACAAGTTTTCATACATAAGCAAGCTGGCTATGAGATTTCCAAAATGCAGTCACACGCAACCAGTGCAAAACCAGAACAGTGCAGTGTCCAGCAACTTTTGCTCAAGAGGCCTCCCTGACCTCTTGCTGTTCCACTTTATATAACAATTATTAGCAAGAGATGTCTCTGCACAGCCCTGTAGGAAGGGAGGCTGCCTGTGTCACTCTCCCTAGTTCCGTGTGGCCTCACAGGAGTATCGTACAGCCTTAACTCAGTGTTAATAACACCTCAAGATTAAAGCACTGCCGTCCTGACACCCTTTGACAGCTTGGAATGGGAAGTTTTAAACTCAACTGAGAGCATGATACTGTGCTACAAAGTCAGGTACCCTTCTCATCATGCATTTTGTATTTGGAACTGGGAAAGTAAAAGACTAACATTTCAGGCTTCCATTTGAAAACTCATAATAAGCTCAGGTTTCATTTTTAAGTGTCTGTTCCACACATAGCCTCTATTACCCAGCTGATGACTGCATCGAAGAGTGCTACTTAGGATATCCCTGGAGCAGAGATCTGTGCCTGAACCAGGAAGCAAGGAGAAAAATATTCCATAAGAAGTCATTAATGAGTGCTATGATGCTATGGTACTATTATGCCCGCAACTGAAGGAAAGGATAGGAGGAAAGAGCCTTCTCAAAACCAAAAGGCAAGCTGAATGAGATGTCAAGGCTTTCTTTTTGATAACTATGCACCTGTCTACAGACATAATCATTCAGTTCCCTCTGAAATCTTCTTTGTGGGTCTCCAGCAGTTGAGAGGCATCTTCCACCATGCAAAATCAACATGAGCACACCTCATCTTTCTTCCTTCTCCATCTCCAAGACAGTTCCTCAGAGAAGACAGCATTCAGAGCAGACAATAGTGCAACCCAGTTTCTGTAGGGAAGCCTGTCAGCTCCTTGGGAACTGCTTTTCTGTTTCTGCCAAACATACGGTCAGAACGACACCCTGGCTTTGGTCTGGGTGGTTGGGACAGGCTGCAAGAACCTGATTCCAAAGAGTCTGATTTAGCCAAAAGGGACCAACATATGCTATAAATCAAGAGACAAAACAGCAAGCTGCAGCAAAGACAAAGATCAGCCAAGCCCTTGCCTGCTGGTTGCACAGGAAACTACACTTGACCAGAACATCTAGGACCTAAGAGTAAGATAAAAAAAGAGATCACAGAGCTGGCTTAGAGGGGCATATGGGAGGGCAGGAGCAGGCTCAGAGAAAATTTGAGGTTTTTCATGTTCCAAAAATGTTGATAGTTCCAAGCACCATTTGAACCTCAAACCATATTTAGGACACCAGTTTTGGAAAGAAAAAAAATCCAAACTAAAACTTATTTTCTGACTTATTATTCAAGTGAAAAGAAGGTTATGTCCTAGGTCCAAAGTGGGATACAGAGTAGTTAGACTTTTTTGTAATGTTTTTCTGACTGAACTCTCCAACACAAGCTTCCTGCCAATGTATGTGACTGCAGCGGTGTTTAGAAGCCAAACTTGCAGTCATATGCAATATGCAGTTGAGACAATCATTCAAAATTAGGTTTCAAAACACCACAAAACTCTCAGAAAAAGTAGTTATCAAATAATATCCATGTTAAGAAGTCACAGAAGTATTTAATGACTGATTTGGTACTGTTTGGCTTTTCCCCTTTCAGAGTTTTGAAGGTATTTAAAGCACCCTTCTACAGCAGTTCATTTTTAGTTTTGGAAGAACACGTTCTGCTATACACCCAGTGTTATGGCATTGAAGACACCTTGAGACAAAAAGTTTTGCATCAGTCCCTACCTGAAATTTAGGAATGGTCAAAAAAAAAAAAAAAAAAAAAAAAGGCAAGCAGAAAGAAAAAAATATGGATCTAAAATCTGCTGTAGACATGTAACTAATGGTTAACTAAACTAGGCAGCACTGGCCATGAGGGAACATAGTTATCTGGATATCCAAAACTCAAAGGAAGAGCAGTCTGTGTCATCCTTCAGTAGGGCAAGAAACTCGATGCTTGAGGACTGGCTCTGAAAGCTTAGCAATCTCTTAAGATGTAGAGATACAGTCTCTAAAGGCTTCCTCTGGTACACAGAGGCTTGGGGGAACTCCTGTTCCTGGCTGCATTTCCTGTGACCTGCCCCAGTAAAAACTCCAGAGGCAGAGTGCAGGTCTCTTCCTCACTCCTTCCCAGATAAAGGATTATGATAGGAAAACATCTGCAGGCATCAGGGAGCACCTCCTGTCTCAAAGACTTATTCCTCACTGCTTCCCTCAGATTTCTCAAGTGCCCAACCCTCCCTAACCCTTGGAAAGGTGAGATAAAGCACTCTAGCTGGTTAACAGGGAGGTCTACAAAAGTCACTTCATAGCATTTTAAAAACCCTTGTTTGCTTTTCATTTTTGTAATCTTCATGTTGATCTGCCCATGCCACACCCATGCCTTTCACTGCTCCTTTTCTGTGGCACTGCATCTGCTCTATTCTTCTTATACCACTGTCTGCCCTCCTCCAGTTCCACACCAACATTTTCTAACACCTCTCTGTTACATTTCTGCATCCACTTCTCCATATTCCACTTCCCAGTGTGTGTTCAGACATCTGCACAAACAAGGCACTCTCTTCATCCACCTCCTCCCCTCCCTGCTGTACTCCTCACTGCCACCAGCCCTTCTCTCACTGCCTTTAGAACAACAACTTCAAATCTGAAATTTGACAGCAACCTCTACCTCACGTTCTGGTCTCTCCAGCAGCCGCAGAGACTAGCACCACTGCCTACCTTAAATTTACCTTATAATCCTCTTCACCACCTGATCCAGCTCCAATGTTGGTGCTGTTGAATTCTTTGCTTCCTTCACTCCTGCTGGATCACCACTCCACTATCTCATTGCTCTGACGATTTGAAACTTTCTTCTAATTTCTAACAACTTATACACCACTCTATAGATGGTGTGAATGGTTCTTTTCCCTCCCTTGTGCTTACTTTGCAGGTTTTTTTTTTTATAGGTATTAATTGCATACTCCCTAAACCTTCATTTTGTTAACCTAACTAAGCTATAGTCTTCAGATTATAATCAGGCATATTCATAATTTTCTTGATGATCCCAAAAAGCCCTCTCCTGTCTTCCTTCCAGTTTAAATCAACTTTCTCAAAAATGACCAGAATTAGAGATTGTGAGCCAGGACACTCTACAAGGGGGTTCACGCTTCTCATCTCTTCTGGCAATAATCTGAAATAACTGAGCATCACGTTTGCCTTTTCTGTTTTGCATCATGCTGGTGTCTCACGTATCCTGTGATTGACTAATACACCGAAAGCTGGAAGGGTGTATAGGGAATTTCTATAGCAGAAATTATTTTAGTTCGTTCACAAACATGCCTTTGCATTCTGTGCTTCCTTATTTCAACCCACTTCTGTAACAGCAATCCTGAATGTCAGCCTGTAGGATATTTCCATCCTTCAGGTGTTTTCTTCCTCTGCCAGACCATCAGATTTTGTCAGCATGCTTCTGTTTTTATGTCACTGACCCTAATGAACACATGACAGCAGTTCAGTCGCAAGACTGACCCATGTAGACCTCCCGTAGGCACCTGTCTCCAGACCAAAAGTCCCTCTTTCAGCTTGAGCTGCAGCAGCAGCTCTTCTTCAACAGGTCCTTCACCTACCTTATAATTCCTCAGCCTCTCCAGAGACTAACTTTTTTGAGTGATTTCAAAAGCAGACTTTCAAACAAATAGATTAAACCCACAGCCTTTTTAAATCCAGAAGATGAGTTATCTTCGCAAGACAAATATCTCCTACCTACCTGGACCACACCTCCCCCACGCCAAATGAAGGCACTACTGTTGTTCTCAAGTCATACAATGTCATTTCTCACTTGACAGATGAATTAAAACTCCCTGCTGCTCAACTATCATTTCATACACAAGTTCCTTTGTAGTTCTGGCCTGGACACTACCAGCTGCCCAGTGTGGGCACACATCAAGCTCTTAGGCAAAGACAAAACAAAGACATGTGAAAGCACCATATGCCGTCATTACCAACTTCCAGGTTCATCTTTGTCATCTTTATAGAAAATAGGCAAAAATTTATTTAGTTTTTTGGGTTATATGTAGATTAACTTTAATTCCTATCTCATTCTGTCTGTGAAGCATACATTTTTTTGCTGTTCTTATATGGCTGGCAAACCTTTAGCTGTTTGTTTTCATTTGCTTTGTAAGGCTTGACTTTTGGCAACTCTTATTTGAACTCTTAGATGCAGCTTTTTCTGCTGACAAGAGCTTTTCTCTATTTGTCAAAACCTAATTCCTACCAAAAAAAAAAAAAAAGAAAAAAATTAGATTATTATTCCTTCTTCTTCTGAAGAAAACTTCTGAAAGTTTTTTCCCCTTGTCCAAACTAGAAGTCATTTGCTGTTTTGACTCACATACTTCCAAGTTCACACATTCAACTATCTGAACTTCCTACTCCACTTGATTTCACAAATACTTCCCAGAGTTTCCAAGTGTACCACTGTAAAGCTAAGCATCTCACAGATCTACTCTACTTACCTTTCTAGAAAATGTAATCATGTCCTGAAAACAAATTTAAGGTAAACCCTGCTGACACAGCATCACCTCCTATGGGATCAGTTATATCTGATGAAGGAATGAGCTGGCAATAGTATCTACTGCTGTGGTTCAATTCTTGTCAGTTGCCAAGACCATTCACCTATCCAGATCACCTTAAACCACTCCCTTACTTGCCCCTTTGTTATTTATACGGTCATTCATTTTCTTCCTGCCTTATTGTCTTACACCATTCATTCTTTTCTCTTTCCATCACTGTAAGGCCCATTCTACTAGCCCCTAGTCCTGGTGCATCTTCAGTGTATGGCTATACTAGCATTTGGCACAAACACAACAACTAGGCCAATTGCCTTCACTAGAAAGGCCTTTTTTCTGTCCCCTCTTTCTCCAATTTTGTCAACTCCTTAGTCGAGCAATTCCAGTATTTCAACTTGATCTCATTCCACATCTGCAGTCCCAGCTCCTCAAATTTTTCAGCCCTTGTAAATCCTTGCAAGGGACCCCTTGAACAGTTCTCATTTCTACCATTTAACAAGTGCAGAAGTTTCTTTCCTGTGGTCCTCCTCTGATTCTTTCACTTGTCCAGTGGATCAAATCCCACCTCATACTGCTTTCTCTTGTACCATTTGCCTTCCATAGTCCCATCACTCTCCTATTAAAAATCTCTTTCAGTCTCTCACCTCTTAATCATTCTCCCCATCTCTCCACTTCTCTACCTGCTGCTTTTTCCTTTGTCTTTCTACTAACTGTTTACTTTTTAGTTTACTATTTACAATAAATCACTGGAGTTCACCTTTTCCATTGCCATTCATACTCCGTCAGCATAGTGCTCCTGGCAACAGAAATTCAGGTGTTTAGCAGCTGATCTACTTTTACAGCCACTGCTTTACTGTTTTTACCTGCTTCTGGCTACAGTATGATTCAGCTTGTCTCTGTTTTCATTTCATGGGTACCTGGCTGTCAGTTCAAGATCAAAAAACCCTACAGAACTCTAAACTTTTCACCTGCCTTTTCTGCTTTGTTGCCTTTTCTTCATGGACAATAGCATCATCCTGTTTGACACCTAGGGTGCCAGCCTCCCTATGGGCTGTCTTTGCATCTTCAGAGGTAAGCTGAGTCTCATTTTGCAGGTTCTTTCTGTGTCATAGTTTTAAAATACAACCTTCTCTTTCTAGCCACATCATTAAAATTCCTTGCTGCACTCTCAAACCTTCTATTCCAGTTACCGATATGCCTTTTTCTCTAGCCTGACGTAATGCCATTCAAAATGGTGCTGAATGTCTACTCAAAAGCCTGCTGCAGAAAACATTCTCCTCACCCCCTCTTTTAAGCATGCCACCCATATATACAAATCTCTACTTCTCCATCCTTCTCTCTCACAAAGAAGTTTGGCCACGTGTCTCAGTTTCCGTGGCCTTCGTGGCTTGTTCCCAATCTCTACATCATCTCTCTCAAGGTCCTAGAGACACCAAAACCCACTTTATTTTCAAAAAAAAGCCTTCGTGCTTTCTTGTGTTGAACCTATTGTGCTTGGGAGGTATTCTCTCCCAATGTCTCCATAAGTTTCATTTGAGTTTGATGGGTTTTTTTAAGACTCTCCATTGCCTTGATGTCTACAAATAACTTGAGAAAAAACAGACCAAAAAATTGATACCACTGCCTTGGATTCCAATCATCAGCTAAGACAACATATGTGTACAGACAAGCCTCATTTGATGCTTATTCTGTAAGTTCTTTTTAGTCAGGATAGTGCTTTTGTCTATCACAATACTAAGCTACTACTAGGGCTTTTAATATTTCATAATACTGTAGTGCCTAAAGTCTTAAGCTTCACTAAATATTTAGTGACTAAGTATTTAGTGACAAAACCAGTAGCAATTATTGGCATCCTTTGAAGTCTACTTAAATTTAAAGCTAAGAAATTTGGTGTTTATACAAATGCTTCACACTTTTGAAAGTTATGGAACTGCTGATGACTGCATAAGTCACAGCCTGTTTGGTTTTTGTTCTTGTATTAATTGTAGAATTTTGAAACACAAGAGAGACACTTCTGTATTTAAATAGGGAAGTGTTTATCGTGCTTAAGCTGTAATCTTATGATTGGCTTTTAAACAGACCATTGTCTCATAACAGGGCCAACCATTCAAGAACCCTGGATGGGTTCTTAGGATAAAGAGTTTTAAGAAAGGTTTGTTAGACTTCTCAAAACATAACAGATCTAGGTTCAGTCACTTACTGGTATCTGTACAAGAGAGTATTTAAGCAAGATTTCAAGCTGCTCAGTAATTAAAGGAATTGGTAATAAATCCCAACACACTCAGAATAAATAAGACCTTTTCTATTCCTTTCAATGTATGTTCCATGAAATTTTCAGTTAGATCTGCATCACACTTTTCAGCTGAAAAGCCTCCAAATCACTTTACAAATGCAGCATCACTAAGAACTGACCACTATGGAACTGCTGGATCAAACCTCTGCTCTGATATCACACAATATTTAATAGCCACATCCAACATCGAGGTTTTAAAAGACTTGGGCTTTTCAAGTCACAAGGAACTTCGCCTGCACCAATAAACCACCGTAAGCTCAGTGCCTCAGAGGAGGTCAAACCGCTAAGTAGACCTTAGGACACAAACTGACACTGAAAAAGTAACTTTTTAAAAGTAAAGTCACTCATGCAAATAATTAGTAACAGAGTTACTATATTTGTTACAATGAAGGCTCAATACTTGCTGATGTACAAATAGGTTGTTCACATACTCTTCAGTTGACCTTGAGCCTTCAACCTAAGCCTGACTTAGAGCACCATCAAAAAATTAAGACCAAAATTGATAAATCCAACAGCTTAATTTAGTGCTATGACTTTCAAAGCATAGAAAAAAAAAATTAACATCATAAATCCCTATAAACTCCAGATTAAAAAAAAAAGTCACCTGATGACAATTATAAAACAGACAGTTATGCTTTTCAAGGCAAAACTGCTGGCAGCAGGGATAGCTATTCATAAATAATGTTCTGGGTTAGAGGCTATTTATTGACTTTAGAACCACAGTAAAGCCATTAATAAAACAAGATCACAAAAAGAGCTTAAAATATTTTATGTTCTGAAAAGCTTAAGGGAAAAAAACAGCCCATATGTTTAAAAATATTTTTAAATAATATGCATGAGATTTTTTGCTCATGAAAGACAGCAGCCTGGAAGCTGAAGTCACCAATTTATACCCGGAACAGGTGCAGACTTCTGACACACTGCCTCCTTCCCCACAAACAGGGCTCGATTCTGACCTGAAAAAACTAACACTAGCCACAGAAAGCCAAAAGTCACCTCCGTGACTTTGCAGTCCCTTGTCCTCCTGTTAAGATCGGCACCATCAGCTGTGGTGATGATCTCAGGAACACATATGCACTCTTCCTTTGAGAATATGACCAAGAGCTGGCAAACTCCTTCCACGTATAAGGAACAACACAGCTGAAAGAGGATAAAATTCTGCATTTCTAAAGTACATTTATGGGACACAGACACATTCAGAATGATCTCCACCTCTTACAGAAAACCACCAGCCGGGAAATTTAAAGGAGCTCAAAAGTACTTTCTAATATTTTTCCTGGTAAAAAAAAGGAGGCAGAGATGGGAAACCTGCCACTCAGCGGAAGTGGATTTTAAATTATCTGTTCTGATTAGAACTCCATATACTTCTTGGAAACATGGGAAGGGGAGATTCTAAGCACTATCAGGGTAGAGTTTGCTTATCTTTCTTGACTGTGGTTTCAGCACGGCTGTATTGCTTTATGTCATGGAACTTCACAAGAAAATGTTTTGATATAAGTCTCAGGGCAGTTTTAAAAGTCTTTAAAATACCAACCTGGACACTACATCAAACCAAGTTCTTATATTATTATCTTTGATCCTAAAGAAAATATATAAACATAACAAAGTAATATGAAAGTTATAGCCACCTCCTGAAGATCTGGCTCAAACTGCCACAGCTGCACTGATTCCAGTGAAGTGAGGACATTTTATATCAGCTGGGGACTTGGCCTGACAAAGGTGAAGGCACTCAGCAGCATGCCAAATTGAGTGCGTGTGCATTTAAGCTCCTTTTACTCACCGCTAAAGCCTTCATGCTTTGAAACAGACCTTTGAAAAACAGTACAGAGCTGTAATTCTTGCAGAAATGCAGACAATTAGTTTCTCATCTGGCTGAGAGAGCAATGCAAAAGTAAGACTCAAACCTACATTCATGTAAGTTTTGAGGAAGTTTCTGCTAACTTTTGGGATAGCTTCATTAGTCAAAACACTAAGACTATTTGTTTGGGAGAACTGAGATAGGTTCCTAACAGCAGAAATGGGCTATAGCCCAGTCTGAAATAACTGTTAAATGTTCAGCTTCTCAGGTCATAAGCTAAGATCCTTATTTCTGCACTAAGTATCATCTGATCCATGGCCACAGCTGGGCAAATCTTTTTTACATGTCAAGAAAAGAGGAAGAGTCAACACAAGGAGAGAGTTATTTCTGATGACCCAGAGAGACAACTTCAGTATTTTGGTTTGGTTAATTGGTTGGTTTTTAAATAGTGAGAGCAGTCAGTGTTAAAAGTTAATATCACAACGATTTGTGTGGAATTCAGCTCCCTGGAGCGGGCTCCAAAGTCCATGAGCAGCCTTCCAAAATGGCACCGCGTCAGCCTTACTTACCCCTAGCCATCTTGCTCCTTTGTTGGCAGCCTGCTGAATCTGCACTCTTTTCAGGGTGACATTGTAAACAGCTCCATCTTCCACCTCTTCACCCCCGTCCTGAATTGTGGTCTGCCAGGAAAAGGGGAAACAAAAAAAAATAAGAGAGAGAAAGGAACGTTTTCCCTCTTCTGCTAACCACAATCTATACCAGGTGCTCTACTGCTTCATGCAGAGCTGAAGGCAGAAGATGGGCTACGCAAAGTAAATACAACAATCAAAGCAATACAGGATACTTTTAGACTGAGGGAACACTGGAGATATTCTTGGCAAGTTGTCCTTTCCTGTGGTATCAAGATACCCTGACTTTCCATTTAACTATTTTTCCTAGACTAGCACATATTTTAAATAGTTGTATAAAGTCTTTTCTAAGGAAATAGTTTGGTTTTGATTAGCAGTCTTCTCTTCACTCTCCCTCCCCCCTTTTCTGAAGCAATTAATCTCTTTGGCCTTTCATTTATGGAAGGAATTGCACTTTTTAAAACCGTTGAATTACTTAGGCAGACAGCCTTTAAACTTTGACGATAACAAGCATTTAAAATAGAGCAACCCTTTATTTCTTTTGACAGGAGGGATCTAAAGCGCTTGTGGTTTGCCTTTCCAAAACCTATTATTTCAAGCTACAAAAAACTTTGCAGAGTCGAGGCTTTAAAACTCACAAATAATAGAAAGCGGATGAGAAAAAAAGAAGTGCAACGTCTTCCAAACTTTAACAGAACATGTGCTGCAATGACTCCTCATTTCCTAGATTATTAGCAATACAAAAGAACGCAATCCGCTGCAAAGCAGACAGACAACATGCATCTGAATTTCTCCAAAGAGACTCGTTTAACTTCCCTCTCAGGAGCACTCCCTTCATCCTCCCCGTGTCAGGCACACACACACACAGTTACTCGTGAAGATAAGCATCACTCGGAAGCGAGGAAGAGCAGAGAGGCTCCGGGAAGCAGCGGGCGGCGCGCCCGGCCACCCCGCGGACACCGGCACCCCGCAGGCAGGGGAAGGGGAGGGGGGGACGGGACACCCGGTTACCATTTTAGCTTTCCACAGCAATTTCATTCTCGATGCCTTCCCGGGC
>NW_009646506.1:106913-144132 GCF_000708025.1 Charadrius vociferus | reverse complement strand
GTGCGGACAGCGGAGAGACGGGGCGCCGAGCCGCCCGCGGGGCTCCCTGCCCGCTGCTGACGGGTTTTGAACTTTTCTAGAATAATAACAATTAAAAAAAAATGCACAAAAGGCAGAAATTTTAAGCCAGGCTTAATTTTAAAAACTTGTGTTTCTACAAGTTTGAAAGTGAGGAAATTAAACGTTATAGTAAAGCCGGACACCGCTGGTGGCAGCGGTACTCTACGTTGTCACAGTCCTGCTCTGCAGAGGCGTGAGGAGCGTGCCCAGCACTCGCCCACGGGGCAATTCAGGTGGCTCAGACAGGAGACACTGTCCTCCTCCTCCTCCTGCCCACGGCAGCCAGGCTGTGCCAGGGCAGGAGGATCCCACCGTGCTGGCCGGGGGACAGCTGCAGGCTCCCACAGATTATAGTCTATCATATTTCCCACCTACCTCTTAATACAGACTAAACCCACAATATCCTTATTTTGCTTCTGTGGGAGTCCCTTGCTCACAGACAAGCCTGTATGAATCATGACCATCTTCACTGTACAAGCACTACCTGTAGACATCAGCATGCTAACACAAGGATATCAAACCACCTTAAAGACACTAATTTAAGTTGCCTCTTGAGCTGTCTTTAGTTACCTGGATTTTTTAGACTTATAAACAAAAGCAGAGAGGAGTTGAGAGCATAAATTACTGTACAAGTCAACAAAAGAGGTAAGAATTGAACCAGAGAGTTCAGATCTCCTGAATATCAGCACTAAAAGCCAGTATATTAACATATTTATACACAAGTGTTACTACCAATTATCTCAGGAGTGGTGCTGGTTCAGAGAGTCTGTTATCACTTGCAGCTGTTAACATGAGGAAGCATATGAAAGCAAGGAACAATATTTTAAGTTATGAAACTCAGATTGAGCTGCATTGTCACGGGTGAACTGATCTGATTATTTGCCAGGCTGTGCATTTAGTTTATTTCTGTAACACTGAAGTGATCCAGAATATGCTGAGGTAGATACAGACTTTAATAATCTGACAAAAATGTATTGTAGCACACAAATCAAAGCCTAGCTTTTCCAAAGTCCCTCAGCTTCTGTAAAACTGCACAGAACATTTTGAATGCTTTAGATTTTGCAAACTGGTTTTCCGCATCATAATTTTTAAGTGCAAAAAATGGAGTCTGCATTGAATTCATGTAGCTAGCCCAGCAGGTGTGCAGTTTCAGAACAAATTGCTACTGAACAGGACAAACACATGCTAGCATATGAAAATGGATAACCAGCTACAAGGAATACAACACCAAAGCCAAATAATTATTCTGTATTGAAAGAAAAGCTTTATCATGGTATGATGTTCTGGTGCCACGATAAATGGCACTACCATTACTTTGGATGGCAGTCACCAAAACCCAGCAGTTATTTCTAACTATTTCTTTAATAGTAAGAAAATGGCTGGGAGTTAATACAGTGGGAAAGAGCGCATGTTTGACTCAATTTAGCTTCTGTTCAATCACATATTTCAGACTGGGTCCTCAGGGAACACCTTCTTATAAAGAGACAAGCTCAGGACTTTTTCTTCAAGGCAGGACACAAGCCCTCTCATGGATGATGTTTCTGAATCCTCATGGTCACTGACAAGTGACAGAGAGAAGCTCCGTCAGGAAGGAGTGCCAGATTAACTCATCCAGTTTAGCAAGTAGCAAAAAGCTACCCTTTTTATTAATTAGATTTGCCATTAGTCCTGCTTAGATTTAGACTATTTTCCAGGTTATTTTTAGTGATACAGTGCCCAGACTTTGTAACATTAAAACCAGGTACACTGTTCTAAGAAAAAAACCCCAAACAAACAACAAAAAAACCCAACAATAAATCAACAAATCAAAATCACAGTGAGAGGTTACAGGAGAGACAGTAATCAGGTGTGTAATTCTGTAGTACAACAAATGGCATCCTAATTTTGTAACAGTATTTTGAATTTACACATTGTCTTTGATCCCAACAGACTGCAAGGACTGCACAGACTAAATACTCCATAAATCACAGCACTGGCGCATGGTCACACCTGGGCTGCTGAACAAGAACCTGCGACACGCACAATGGCATGCAGGGCAATAAGGGGAGACAGAAATTTTGGCCGAGGTGATGAGGTCTATATGGCAACAGATACATGTCATACAAGAACAAAGAGTTACCTACACTCTACCTACACTTGAAGTTTCATACAGTCTGAATCACACACAAATGCTAATCTTTACCCCTAGATCTCAGCTCTGTCAACATGCACCTGAGATGGCAAATTGTTGTTATCTAGTTTTCTCCAACATCATCCACCCTCTGCTGTCATGGGTGCTGAATGCACTTGTGAAGGTAGATATGCTTGAGGCAGCTATTTCCAAGCTCAACAGATTTCTGAGTGAGCCGTGAAGATGATACGTTTATAATGGCATATTTGGTTCTGTAGTGTTCTCAGTCAGCTGATCCAGGAGGGTAATATCAAAATTAGCCTGAAGGAAAAGTTCATTGTCTATGCTGAGAGTTATTGCTCTTTAAGGATGAGGCAAAAAAACCCAACCCAATATTAAATAGTCTGTCTTTTGTAAAAACCTTCAGTACTTACTTGATTGAAATCTTAATCTAGTTATTTTGTTTACTTAGCCCTTAAATTAGTTTCTGTGAGAAAAAGTGAATTGCAGGTTCAAACCTCCATGGGACCGAGTCTTATCCCCACATGAATTACATCAAACATTGCATTCCAAGAGCCCAGAAATCACATTTGCAATATGGATTTTCAATGAAAAACTATTTATCCAAATTCTCTACCAATTCTAATATTTGCAGTTTTCTAGTTCCTTGGAAGTTGGGATTGTATTGATCACTGTCTCACTTGGGAAAAGCACAATTGAAGGTTGGGGTGGTATCTTCATTAAAGCAGCTGACAGGGAATGGGATAGTGTTTTCCAACATAGTGTGCCTTTCTTATGCCACAGTATTTGCTTGCTTTCCAGCTAAACAAAGAGGTCAGTTTAAATATACCACCCCTTTTGACAGACCTTGTCCATATTTATATCATCAGATCTCATAGCTACAACAATGTTGTTACATGGAATATAAGAAATTTCTCTTGGATTGGTAGAATCTTTCAAAGTGAATGAAACATACTGTAGTGACTACAAATTTAACAGAAGGACCCATTTTAACTCCAACTCACGTCATTAACTTTTACCAAAACATGCGTGTCTGTGATCTAGACAGAATATACATACATTTATTTGAGCAACCTGGTCTAGTGGGAGGTGCCCCTGCCTATGGCAGTGGGGTTAGAACTAGATGATCTTCAAGGTCCCTTCCAACCTAAACCATTCTATGATCTTTTAGAGAGAAAGGATTATGCTCAGTCTAGGCTCCTAAAAATCTGCCTTATATCCAAGCACTGATTATTTAATACTGGAAAGGAGGAAAAGTATATGTGACATTTAACTTCCACTTAGTTGCATTCTGAGACTGTTATGTAGCGTTCAACTGCTTATTTGAGACCAAAAGAGGGGATCAGAATGCACAGGAAGACATGAAGACAAAGCAAGCTCTGATTAATCTAAAAGATGTTCTGTAAAGATTTCAAGAACTGAAGGAAGCATGAAAAAGAATAAGAACAGTCTGCAACTCAGTTTAGTAGAACTTCTGTTTTGCTCTTTCAACGGACTTTAATCATGAAACCGATCTATGCCAATGAACCACACTCATGGTCAACTTTGTGTTAAATATTTGGTTCTTTCCAAATCATGTTCACATGCAATAACTACATTCCTGCCATAATCAAGCCCTGAGCCTGCCCTTTCTACTGAATCAGAATTGTTCCTCTAATACATCTGAGCATGTATTCCCTCCCCCTCACAACAAGAAAGAAATACAAATCCACTTGTGAATGCAACCTTACACTTCTTACAGTGAAATGTTATATAAGAAAATACTTTGGGGTCTGGAAAGTTCTCAAACTGCAGATCATTGACCACTTACAGCCCAACAAGAACTTGCCGACTGTCCACAGAGAAATAAGTTAGTCAGAGAGAGATGATTTTTCCTTGTTTTCAGCTGTTGCTACAGCTGGCATGCAGACACTTTCATGAGAAGACAAAGCAAAAGACCTATAAACCAGCTGGAAATAAAGAACAGCTAGTCTTACTGCCTCTGCTAGGGGCCTAACAGAAGGAGAAGAGGAAACAGAAGTCAGAGATACCCAAATAAGGAAAATATTTGGGAGAGCAAAGGAAAAGGACAAAGTAACCAGGTGATGTCAGAGTCATCCCAGACAGCTTCTCCATAAGAGAAAGGCACCGCACAGCCTAAAAGGAAAGAAGACAGGTACCAGGGATCTGCGTGCAAATTAGCTTTACTGGGAAAGGATGCTCAGTGGGAGATGGGAAGGAAAAACACACAGCTGTCTCATTTTTTTTTCCAAAAAAGGGAAAACTCCCCTTGCATTACAAAAAATGTAAGTTAGGCCATGGTTTCAAGATGTTCCTTTCAATGGCAGTGCCAGCTCAAGTAGTTTCCACTCCCTGGTACTTGATTGTACCAGAGGCTAGAATGGTTTGCATGTTGGATATGCTAGACATTTCCTAGTAATCATGCCTTTGCATTAAATGCATTTTTCCAATATTACCTTTTTTTTTTTTTTAAGAAGCAATGGCTACCACCTCAAGGGCACTACCTATATGTGAGCAACTGTTAATTGGAAGAGAGGATTCCACATTCTACCGTTAATCCTGTAGAAAATATGAGAATCTCTCGTACAGAGTAATGTCTGTCAAAAGAGACACCTCTGCAATGGATGATGCATTAGAAGTGCATGCCTACAAAAGGAAATAAATACTGTTTCTATTAAGACTATCTCATTAATTATTATTTGTCTGGTTTCTTTATAACCACATTTAGTTCTTGCTTTCTGTTTATGGCACATGCCCTCAATTTGATAACTAACAGGTGCTGCAGACTACAGTTATTGGTTGAAACTATTTAAAAAAAAATCACACACAGACACAGATGAGCCACAAAAGCTACAGAATACAGAGACTATAGAAATGCAAACACAAATCAGTTTTATATTGTGTTTTAATGACTGTGGACTCTGACCTGTAGCATGGCTGCAGAGAGCTCTTTACTGCAGTTACCATATGAAAATCACCTGGTAGTATTTCTTTACATTGTGTACACCTGAGTTCCTGCTTTCCACTCAGTCACACAGTTAGTTTGTCAGGGAGTGCTTTAGATCTGCTTAGCATTCAGCGTACTACAATCTACCTACACTGAAGGTCCTTTACAGCACAAGGCATCTCACAGGCACATACCTCATGCAGTCATTTCCATCAGTACAAGGGCAATATTTTGCACATGTTGCATGCTGATGTAGAGGGTAACAGAAGTGAGTCAGGTACTCCATCCTCCTCATTTGAAAATAAATTAACTTGGATATTTATATTCTTTAAATAAATGAGATGCACTGTCACTACATGTCAGCTAGTAAGAAAAATTGTTGAGATCAAAAATTAAATTTTAATTTCAAACCACTAACTAATCAAAGCAAAAGAAACGTTATATTAGACACACTATGCCTGATCTTCCACTCTTTTCAACCTTTGCAACCCTTACTATTATGCAAAAAGGGAAAAACAATGTTCCTCACTCACTCTGAACAGCATTGAAAGATGTGACAATGCAGCAGCAATTCAGTAAAGAACCAGATACACAAGTTCATCACAGTCTGTCTTCGTTGACACTAGAACTAAATAGAAGCCTTCAAGTAATTGGAAATATTAAACAGCTTCATTGTAAAATGCCAGAGGAAATGCAGCAGAGCTCCTATACATAAAACTAAATTAATGATTCATAAGGCTGCATAATTAACAATGCTAAGTCAAAAAATTATGTAGTTAAGGAAGCACACCCAGCCTTCCCTTGACCTCTCATTCCACATGTGATTGCAATTAGATAGGCATGCACTGTTTCACAAACTATGCTGTCCAATAGGATATGGCATGCTTTTGTATAATCTCAGATCAGGTGGCATGTCCCCTTTAGGAACAGCAAGTCCTTAGACTTCCATTTGTTAAGACTTCAAAGCAATGCTCTTTGCAGAACCATGTTCACATCACCGGTAAACAGCACCACCTGCAACATCATGTAGAGAAACAATGGCAAATTTTACTCCCTGTCCCCTGAGCCTTTTGACTCAAGAGGAGTGTAAGTGGTGCCAGCATACCTCAGAGTCAAGTCACATACCTGCCCCCTACTCAGTCTATAGAAACCTCTCTTGGTTCTCTGGAAACAAGCTGTAGGAGCAAAGACAGCAGGCCGTAGGAACTTGAGTCTCGGTCGCACATATTGCAAAACATACAGGAACTTTCCTTAGGCCGTAGGCGCTTTAAGAGGTCTTCCATTCCTTTTCCAGCCCCACAAGTCCCTGCTGCTTCAAAACAGTATCTTTCTCTAGTTTTGTGCTGTATAGCTAGCTACTCAGGTGTTCACAGCAAATCCTCTTGACTGCACCCTTCACAAGCTTTGAAGGAAGAAGCAAAACCCTGAAGTGCATGCTGAGTACATGGTTTTCTAAAGCTCATAACTCAGTCAAATCAAAGCCAAAACTAAGATACTTCACAGTTATGACTATTTCAATGCCAAATTTTAGCACACAGGCCTCAGCTACTCACACTGCAGAGCTGTTCAAAAGAAGGCAGCAAAAACTCTTTATGGAGGGGAAAAATAGTTTTCCACTCTCCTCATACTCACACATGGATGAAATGTTTTCACTCAAACTTTCCAAAAAATTCACCTTTGAGCAGAGTCCAAGGGCCTCATTTGAACAATTTAAAAACTTTCTGCAAAGAATAAATACTTTAATCGTATAAAAAGGCATTGCTCAATTACAAATTTGACTGTGGGTAGTTCTCCTGACGTCAATTCCATTTCTCCCAATTTACATTGTCATGAGACCAGAATCAACCCCAACCGCCTACGCAGAACCAATAAAAATTGTTACTCCCTTCTCCAACAAAAAGTTATGGAAGACTGAAAAGAGAAGGCTAATATATCCAGCAAGCATTATATACCTATAAGAATGGTGACAAAAATAACAGCACCATAAAAGAGCAGACCAAATGCCTAACCCTGTAAGCTTCATACCAAAATCTTCATGTCACAAGGTGCATGAAAAAGAGTGGAAAGGGAGAGCTTCAGGAGCATTTCGGGTGGAAGAGGCAATGGCTCTCCATCAGTCCTCCCCGGCCACAGTCAGATGGAGCTGGCCTTGGAATACAGCAGAACTCCAGGACAAGCTGGTGACTTCAGCCAGATGGAGAGTTGGACCCTGCGGCAGACCCTGCACCAGCACAGCACACGTCTTGCTCAGCTGATAGCTTAGGCATGGAATTATACCTGAACTGCCTATGGGTTGCCCGAGTTTACTACCTTTTCATAATAATTCAATCATACCTAAAAGAAACAAAAAGTACATACGTGGTAACGTCACTCAGTAATTTCTTTGTAAAGAAGATGGTACAAAACAGCTATAACAGGTTTAGGCCTGAAGAGGCAGTGACTAAAGCATGCAGATACTGCACAGTGTTTGAAACAATGCTATCTTGGGGTATGAAGGGGTATTAACAAAGTGAAAGTTGCTTATGCTGTTGAGGTCACTCTGTAAACAATGGGACCGTGTTCCTTTATCTTATTATTGCTTCATAAAGGAATAGGCAAGCGTGCATATAAAGGAGAGGGCGGGCAGATGGAGCTCACCGATTTCTTCCTTTTTCAAGGAAAGGACTCATTTTCCCATCTTTTACACACTCATACACACACACTTCCATTTAGTATCATCAGTATTGTAACCACTGAGTTTGCTGCCGCAGCTCCTAGACAGCATCATAAAATAAGTCAAATAAACATGAGGAAAAAAAATCTTAGACATTTTAATATAAATGGGTCATTTTGTTTGCACCAGTTGAATTAAGGGAAAGAAAACCCCTTCCCTGATTTGTGAATCAAATGGTTCTCATCTACAAGTGCCACTCAAAAGATTGAGTCCTCTGTGTTTCAGATCTTTCTTTTGCACCTAAGTAAGGTTTAATAATTAAATTGGTCATAGCACAAACATGTATTGGGCTGATTTAACAAAATTCTAATTTTCTCTAACTGCTCTTTTCTCCATAAGAAGCTTCTTACTTTTAATACATTTACAATTTTGTGATTTATATTATTGGCTAGTTGGTACCCAATCCTTCCCCTCATTCCCAAATTACTTGCCATAGTTCATGTTGTTTTCTAGCAAGCTTCAGTTTCCAGAACAAGAAACTATTTGATTAAAACGAGCTCTCAAAACCTCCCATTTACAAACACAACTTTCTTTTTCCTTTCTGCTTTGTTTTGTTTTACTTTGATTACAGATACACTGCACTTATGCCTTTTATGGCTCTGTTACAGTATGTTTAAACAGTATAAATCTCTGTTGACTATGAGGATTTTCATCTCCTTAATTTTCACTCTAGAGTCTTTTTCATATTTCCACTTAAAAAAGAACTATTTCCTTCCCTAGAAGTCTGTATCTCTCTGGTATCCTTTAATCCAAGCACTCCCCAGAGGACTGTGGGCTTAATAATTATATCACAGTGTCTATTATTTAGGATACTGTGAGTACTTCCCACTCTATCTGGGTCCTCCTGTTCCTCTGAACAGACCTTTGCCAGCTGGGTCTGTATTTATATCTAACTAGTTCAAAGCCCAAGGACTTTGTCCCTCCTACCCATTGAGTTATAATCAGGTGGCATGTCTTAAGTTTGACTCATTCACTTCATGCATACTTAGTTTCCAGAAAGAGTAAATGAAAACTTTCAATTTAAATGCTGCTCCTACAACAAATCCTAGTAATCACATATTTTCAACAGCATTATATATGTTAGAGATCACAATTAAAATGTCCAAAAGTAACTCTATAGCTAGGCTTAAAACATGAGGAAGATCTGCATAAAGCAATCTTGTGAATTGTGAACCTCAAAGCAAAGTTTGGCATTTCTCAATGTTGTGCACAAACACAACACTCTTAACCTCTACAAGGTCATTAAAATAATAGGGATAAATTAATCATAAATCCTTGTATTACTATTATAGTTTATCTTATTTGCTTTTTCATTCTAAATTACCTACATTAAACTTAAAAACTATGTCCCCCTTTATTGTGGGACATATTTCAAAATACTCAGAAATTCCTAGACCCCATTTTAAGAAGTCTGCTGAATGCCAGTCATATAAAAGAGCTCTTCTGGATGCTGAAGGCTGCTGAACACCATGGACAGATTTCTCAGCCAGATCTAAAAAAAATTCTTGCAAGCTTTCATGTAAGATGAGCACTCTGGTCTCAGATCACAATGCTGTTAATCCAAGCCAACAAAGGATTCCCACTAGCATAACAGAAAACAGAACATAGGCTTCAATTCAGCTGAGAGCGAAGACATGAGAAAGAATGTCATTTTCCAGTTGGCTTGGGCTAATGACCTTACCTTTTTCCCAGTGCTCAAGCAACAGTAAGCCAGACTTGTCATCTTTTTTCTTCTCTTCATTGGGTTAAAAGGGAAATAATTGAAGTGAAGCAAGAATTCAGCTTATCTGTGGGTCTCTTGTTTTCTTTAATGCTACATTCATTCTATCTGATTTCACCAAAACCTACAAGGATTTTATTACCCTCTTATAGCCCTGCTACAGAGCCAAGATGGCACCATTAAATCAGACTCCTACTCCACAGCTTTCTTTTGAGTGCTGCTTAGATTTGCAAGGAGGAGCAAAGAACAAGAGAATTGTAAACAAATATGTAACAATTAACTTTAGAAATATATATCCTGGTCCCTCTACAACCACCTAATGTTTTTTCATCATACATACCATTCGAATGATTAAAATTTCAGGACTTTACTAATTACCACAGCCTTGAACACAGAAATCTCTATCTAATATCTAATTAGAAAGGATATCGTTTGACTGCAGTTCAATAAAATCCAGGTTTGGAGAGGATGGGGTTTGGGGTTTTTGAATTGTTTTTCTGTTTGTTTGTTTTTACCTTCTCCATCTCTAAAATATGCCATAGTCAGACACAACACTCAGTAAACCAGTGACTTGCCTTCTGCAGGCTGTGTGGACTTTCTGCTTGTTGCTCAGGTGGGTTGTTCCTTGCTCGTCTACCAAATCTGCGACGAAACAAGCCCCTGAAGGAGAAATTCAGTACCTGTTTGAAAACAACAGAAAAGCAGTTTTGAAATGCGGATGGCAATACATTTACTTTTAAAGTCCATTATGTTTCCCTTTCTCTTGTGAAACACAACAATTTAATAAGATCATTACACAGATAAAGAAGATGCTCAGTAATGTTCATTAGATGCAGTGCCAGCCACTCACAATCAATGGCATAGTTACATACACCCAAGCCCCTTTCCTAGCTCACTTAAATTTCTGCTTTCTCTGACATTGGAGTACGTACCGCTATTGCAGTGGCCTAAACCAGTAACCTAGATAGCACTCTACTTCTCTCTCTTGACTATACTGCATATGTAACTGCAGTGCTAAGACTTCTTCAACCAGAACACCTCTTGATTAAGAAAATGGGTACTAAACATGTTTCTGGAAGTGACCTATTTTGCTAGGGGAGGTAAAAAATTATTTTACCAGCGTAAGTCAGCTCCAACCTTTTTCCCTTTATGCTGTTAGGATTCTTGTCTTGCACCTATTGCAAACTCTGAGCTTTCCAAAGTCCATACTCCTACCCTCCAGAGCAGTCAAAATTCATCATTAAGACTTTCTTTCTCATTCAGTTATTTAATATTCACTTTTAAGATACCTCAGAACTTGATCTCTCTTCTGACTGACCTTAATTTCATCTCTTAGGAGTTTCTAACCTCTCTGATGCTTCTTCTCACAGATCAATGCCTGCCAGAAACTCCCAATGGTAAAGTTCACTATTACGCTTTTTCTTTTATATACACTTCGTAACCATTTCAAACTGATAAACCCAGCTTTGAGATGTACCTTTATTCTGATGCCAAAAATGCATCTGCAGTTCACAACAGTGGCATAAAGATCCTTGGGACACAAGCAATATTTCCTTTACTAACAGGAGTTTAAATGATTTACAGTCTGCAATTGATGCGTATCATCAATTTACAGTGATCTATAAATACTTGCTCTCGCTAGTATTTACCTTCATACTTTGCCTTACATCTTTCCTATTGTTTGCTCTACCCATGTTCTGCCTTTTCATTTTCATTACATTATTTGAGACAGACTTTTACTCACTTAAAGCCCAGCTGTGACCTTTAGGCGCTATTACAATGCAAAACCAGATTATACAATGGATCCGTAGAGTCAACTATCCAACGGTCATGCCAACTGATGCCATTCTGATGCAGATTAATAGAGTACAACCCACTTGAACAAACTTAGATCAATGCCTATTAAAAAATTCTGTGAACTTTGGGGAGCAGTATGCCCCAGCATCCTCAGCTAAAGAGAAATCCCTCTTACTACTTAGGGTGTTGCAACTCGGCTGCTGTTGTAGTCTGTATATCACTTCCTTGAAGAAGTGCTGCTAGTGACTTCAGTGGATTCACTTGCAAGGGAAAGGTGACAGGATTAGAACCACAGGCTGTAAACACTTCAGTACCCTCTGGGATTAAGTTGTTTTATTATTATTGGCGCATTGTGCTCGGACAGCAAAGACATTCATTTAAGGATGCTAGTTTCTATTTCCAGCTCTATGACATCTATTTTTATTTGAACTTATTTGAAGACAACATTATCAACCCAGAAACAAAAGACAGGAAGGACATGGAAGTCCACAATGCTTAAGACTCTAGACAATGACAGGAAACAGCCCGTGTTTTGACAGTTCCCCCAGTTCTCTTCCAGATGATCTTTACTAAAGAATTAGAAAAGTCCAAAAAGCAAAATAAAAACATAAACAAAATTCTGTGAAATCCTCTTGTATTCAGATGCCAGCAGAGTGGAAAATTTTAGAGACAATCCAGCTCTAGAGCTCGATGGTAACAAGATGTAACGAGAACAAATAGAGTCCGTGTTCCACTTGGAGAAATCCCACTGTCGCCTCCAAGTGAAATTACAAGACAAACAAACAAACAAAAATCATTTAGTGTATTTTGTGATGGGTATATTAACAAGATACTTGGCTTAGGTATTTTCAAAGTACCCACCACAGTGACAGTACATGAATGTTTTAGTTTGTATGAAACCTCATATCCAATTCACTTCTGAGATCTCCACAAGCTCAGAGAAGAACTGTCCTTTAACTTATATATGCCTTCTTAATAATTAATGCATGAACATAAAACCCCAGCTGTATTAGAGAAAAGTTAAGAAAACCTACCAACAAGCAAACCAGACTGTAGATCAGCTTTGTGCTGTTCTGAACAAGCATCCAGCTTACTGGCAACAGAGCATTACTTAGCAAACTCAAACCCTGTCCATTGTATCAGGTTGACATTACTAAAGATGTATTTTGAAGTTTTGACATAGACAAAGATCTAGCTGAAGTCAACCATACTTTCTCCTCAGTAAAAACCAAGTAAGAACTTCAAACTTGGCCAAGGTTGAACACTGTAATACAAAAGTTTGAGCAGAAGCCAGCTGTTTTGTTCTCCAGAGACCAGTTGGAAACACGCCAATAAACAGGATGGAAGATACTCTTTTCAAGGGAATATTATAAACAGCAAATTCATTGTGCAATATGTTACTGTGCTTAGGGAGATGAACTGGATTGGAAATCAAAACCTAGAGCAGATAATGAATAATTATGCAGTTACATTAAAAACCAGTAAAACACATACAAAAAAGTCAAAGGAATATTAAATTCTTTCACTTTGGGTTAAAAGCCAAATACTGACAGGATCCGTGAAGGAACTTTTCCTATAAGTTACTCCATAGTTGTCCACAACTGAACTGTCAGGAGCTATATATGCACTACATAGGCAATTTGTCAGTCTTGGTATAGCCACAGTTGCCTTCCACATTACAGGATTTTGCAGCATCCTCAAAGAATGAGCTAAAACATATAGTCTTTCATCCAAAAATAATTTCTAACCTGAAATTGCCTTGCTAGAGAGGACTATTCAAACTGCAAGGCAATTAGTGAGTAATACTGCCAGCAAGAATACCTGAAAGTGTCAAATACAATAAAGGAGTTTATGAAGTTGTCACCAGTGCACTGAGGACTGGAATAAACCATTCGATGCATTTCCCATCCAGCAGCAGCCAGCATCAGGTGGCAGTATGTTTCAGACAGTATGGATTTATCCTCAATTAAATCTGCACCAAGAAGTTAAATGAACCTCTATTTTCCTCTTCCCCCAAACACATGTCAATTATTATTATAGCTTGTTTTCTTTACCTTTCTTTTGCAAAGCGAAAAGAAAGCAAAGAAGCCATAACCTTACTATCTTTTTTTTTTTTTAAAAAAAAGAGAACTTAAGCTTACTGCAAACCACAACTAGACATGCATTTATCACCATAACGTGGTGTGATGTGTCAGTTGGTAATTTGGCGACCACTTAAGAGAAGGAATTCTGCTTATTTTTTGTTCCACTAACTAGTCCAAAACCAAGTGCAAAGTTGCACAATCCCTCCAATTTTGTTGGAGAAGCAATAGTCAGAACCAAGATTCACAGAAGAGGGAAAGAAAAAAAAAAAAATCCCAGTCCTCTTTTCTGGATAAGTGGTTATATGCTAAAAAGCAAGGTTTCGGCAGAGAAAAACAATGCTCTTTTGCTTCCCCAGGCAGGTTTTTTGCTCTTCCAAGTGGACCCCAGACTTCACGTATTTCTTTCCCTCCCTCCCCCAACCCTTGATGATAGTATTTGGCAGGAACTTTTAATTAAAAAAAAATCCAGACTGCCTTTGTGCTACACCAGCAAACCTCTCTGGGGAAATGATGTTCTTTGCTCAGCAATTCCTGTTCAGCACAGAGTGCCAACACGAGGAAAACAGCTGGAGTGACTTCCTATTCTCCATTCAGGCCTGGCGGCCTAGAAACAAACCCTTACAAAAAGAAACAAGGGCTGAAACCAACAAAGAATCATTGACAAAGAAATGCAGGATGACTTGTAAGATGTTATTTTCAGCTCATTTTTTAAAATGAATACATTCGGTCTCTCACAATAACAAAACTCATTAACAATCTGATCCAACTACCACCAAAGCTGCTGAAAACCTTCATATCAAGTGGCAACCAGAACAACAACTTTAACAAAGAAAGCGGATCTGTTGTAAAGGCTATGCAGCAATGACCTGGGCAATGGGCTTGAGCAGCACTTGCTACAACAGTCTGAACCTGGACACAGCCTCCAATACTAACAAACAGCAAATGTAATGCAAAGCAACAGATATACTTTCTATATCGTCACCTGATGAAAAAGCTGAGGCTCAAGTATATGCTTTCTAGGCCAGACGTATCCTAATACAAGCGATCCAGGTAGCAATCTTGCCATACATCACAATTTTATCTCATTTAGCATTTTCCTTGAAGAACCTCCCTCCTGTATACTCCCTGAAAGGTCTTGCCTTTCATTTACATAAAAATAATTTTTTATATTCCAATACTTCAATATGGTTCCCCCAATAAATCCTTAAACACCTAAAAAATGAACATAAAGCAAACTTTATTACCTTTTAAGTCTTGTGGTTTTGTCACTCTCATATTGGAGAGGGAGGAGCTTGCCAGGTGGGATTGGTAATTATATGGCTGTAATCTTAACAGCTGTCATTCAGACACATAAGGATATCGTCCAGTTTAATCTGAACACCAAGAGATTTACTTTAAATCCCTTTTCACTCTGTAGAAAAGCAATACTGACTATGCAGCTATCACCACATCTCCCCAGGCTTCAATATTATTTTGATGGATGTTATTTTTTTCCTGAGAAACACAAGGTCTAGTTACATGTATGAAAGTCAACATTTAATCCAAATCAGGCTGTTCCTTGGGCTTTAATTTGAAAATCCATACATTACTTGCTAACTTTCTTAGATTTAAATCTCAAATGCAAAGCATCCGAGATCATAGCTGAATTCTGGAAGACAACCAACAGCTAAATCTCCAGGGAAGTCAGGCAAGGCTGATAATTGAGTTCAGACAAGGATATATATTTGTTTTTTACTACACTGATACTGGATAACACTCCAGCCTTGCATTTCCTCTTTTTTTCAGCTTTGCTCCATTCTTCCTTTTAAGGAAAGGTGACTTTTTTTAATTGCCTCTCATCACTAATCACATCTAGATAATACTAACTAACTAACCCTTTACAATAGTCTGGCTACTAAAGGTTTAGTGAGGGGGGAAAGAAGAGGAGAGAGAGCAGTGTTATACTTCTATGGTAACAGACTTTACAATTTGAAGGTCTGTCCTTTTCCTGAGGCTGTGTCATCACAACACTCACACCACTTGCATCTGAATGACAGGATGGGTTTACTTCCTTCTCTCCCCACCTCCTTTTCTTAAATTACCATGGATTTCCTTCACTGTAACTTTGTTGCCAGTTCTCAGCCTACTCACTGGACAAATGACAAATTTCTCTTGTTCAGCCTGCAGTTGAGGGACAAAGAAAGCAGTTCCTCCAACAGTGTTTTGAAGAGGAGAATATAAACAAATATTCCAAAGTAATGTTCAACCAATTATGCAAATGTTGATTAACATAAAACTACATTAAAATAAAGCTCCCTGCATGTAACGTACAGGGCATATAACTTGCTTGTTCCTACATGTTTAAACAAAAGACTTTAAAAAAAAAAGTCACAATGTGCATCACATTCAAGTTATGGTTAGTTTCAAGATCAGAATACAGTGCTAGCCATCTTCCATAACACTCATATGGCAACAAATGTTTTACATGTGCTAACCTGTCCTCCATAATCTCTGTTGGTCTCCTATGCTTATAGAAGAAGAGAGTGCAACACCCAGATCAAATGCAGATATTAAACAGGTATGCAAAAAAAAAAAGAGAATCCACAGCAAAACTTAATGAGTCTCTATGGGAGGCAGACACCAGGGGGACTATGGAGTCCCTCTTCAGGACTTTGTTATGCTTATTGTGATTGTTAAGT
Organism: Charadrius vociferus; assembly: GCF_000708025.1. Lineage (NCBI taxonomy): Eukaryota > Metazoa > Chordata > Aves > Charadriiformes > Charadriidae > Charadrius > Charadrius vociferus. The sequence continues at coordinate 128,002 of NW_009646506.1, read as the reverse complement.
TTTTTCTTATCTAGGTCACTCTTTTACCTTATCCTGCTCAATTATTTGAGGAACTGTTTTACAGCCTCCTTTGATCTAGGTATTCAGGCCAGCAACAATGCGGTGCAGAGTGGGGTAAATGGTAACGTAAACAATATTTAGTGAAGACCATAGAGGAATTTTTTCAGTTTATCATGTTTTCACTGCAAAGAAAGATGTTGTTAAAACCGAGAGAGTACCTACGCAACAGTAGCTCAAGAAGGCCCCCAAGATAAGCAACTACTGACCTGTTTGCGCCTTAGCAGAGGCTCAGCAATCAGTGTGTTTGCCACACATAATCTACCTAAATAGCTGAAATTTATTAAACAAAGAATTGAGAGTATGTGACCACTGCAAACCAATTCAGGTCTATTGGACCTGAAGCTCAAAAGGCATTATGTACGTGTTGAAGAAGAAACTCTAAGTCCAGAGGTTCATAAGTTAGTAGCAAGTCATAAAACTCCTAACCACAGAAGTCAGTACCTGATGAGATGTTGGGAAGGATCAACCTTACTCTGAGGGCTCAGCTGACTAACTCTGTAAAACAACACTGAAGGAATTAGATCAGTATACTCTTTCTTTGTCAGCTTGATTTCCCTTGTGTTCCTGCAACCACATGGCCTGCCACTCTGCCCCTTAAACCAGTGGATTCAAGCCAGGTTGAATAGAAATTAAACTGCTGTATAGTTTAGGGAAACCTTCTACAGCTGGAAAGGAGGAAAGGCCCTTTAATCCTACTCTCCTTTCCATGGAGCCCAGGCAAAAACCAACTGATGTTGTAGCTGGTCCCCACCGCCACTGACTGCCCAAGCAGCATGTCCGAACCAACTGGCCCACCAGAAGAAAGCAGAGGAGAAAACTTTTGGAGCCCCAAGTGGAAGCCTTTCTCACAGTGGGGTTATGAAAGGAGTTCTCTTCTTTATCCAAGTGCTGATTTTTATGATACTTGCATTACTACCTGGGAAACCTCTTCTGCTTTGCTAAGTAGAGCTGATATCGGCAAAGCAATTCAAGATTCAGTTGAAATACAGGCTAAAAGAAGGCATAGTCACATAAACCTCACTTACTTAAGCCAATAAGTTGCTTTGAGATTAGAGAGGGTTTGAAAACATCCTTGCAAAATGAGACAAAGTTTTGGAGCAAAGTAAAACTAGGAAACCTTTAAGAAGAGATGGTTTGATTCTACAACTGTAGCCAAAAATAAAAAAAAAAAGAGCATCTTAAGCATGAAAGGGATTTTATACAATATTGAGTAAAACAGATGAAGACAATCAATATAAGATACAGTTTTGATTCTGCAAACAACCAAAAGTCAAAATAAAGAGCTTCACAAAGCTTTTACAGAACTGGAATTCAGGCTCCCCTAGGAGAAGAGAGTTGCAGACTTTGAGACTGGATGACTCACAGCCATTTACAGTCCCGCTCAAACATATAGTCCATTGGTCATTTCCATTTATGCTACTATAGCGAACTATAAAAGTTCTGGTAACCCAGAAGTGGATATATATCCCTTTTGGTCATTTTTACTTGCAGGGGCAATAGTTTCAACAGAAGAGCATGCAAGACAGCTAAGGGCAGTACCTGCATCTGGCTTCCCAAATAAATTTACTTGCCATCATAAATGGAAATTTTTACTTTTAGCTTGAGTTATAGCACAAAGTCAGAGCATTACATATTCTTTGATCAACTTGTATGAAGAAAGAATACTAGTAAGAAAGATGGTGGCAGATGGATACCCTGTAACTGTGCAATGACAGAGAGGACCGTGGGAAAGGTGCTACTTGGAAAGAAGTCAGAAAGTGAAGAAAAAAAGCTTGAAACCTCTTGTATACAATGTTGTTTCTTTGAATACATTTTTTTATAGTTTAAAAAAATATGAGTTTAAAAAAAAATGTCTGGCTCTAATGATTATTCCTTCCTAATGAGAAAAGTCTGTAAGAACCCAAAATACTGGCAAGCTGCTTGGGTCAAAAGGGGACCCACCAGGAAGGTAATACAATTGAGGACTGCGAGTGAGGACTTTGGCAGTGCCTTGCATAATTTTCAGAAACTTGCATGATTTTAGGAAGAGTTTCCTGTATTTACCTGTGTTTAAGACATGGACAACACATAGACCTGATCGAAAATTTTTCAGATGTTAAGTTTTTTTAATCAGAAAATGGGTCATCTATTGAGTCAATGTGGTTCATTAGAAATACTTTGGGTTTGAAACATCATTCCCCCAAACATTCCAGCAGAATTCTCCCTAGACTCCTACCATCTTTGTCCCCAGCCAGAGGCTCACTAGCGCTCACAACTGCGGAAAATGTAAATTGCTGAAATAAATTTGTGTTCATGGAATCAATATCAATGTGAACGGCAACTTAAAAACAAACAAACAAACAAACAAAATACAACAAACCATCCTGAAGGATCCAGGAGACTTATCTTTTATGTGAAATATGAACTAGTGAACTAGTTTGTTTGAACCAAAATCAAGTTTTGAAATAAAACTAAGACTTTCTGTTTTTTTAGACACCTCTTTCTTTCCTCACACAGGACAGTATGAAACTTCAATTACTTCACAGCACGTTATGGTCCTTCTTCCATTGTCCCTTCCCTCTTCCAAACCAGACAAAATAAGTACGTCATCCTTCTGCCTACAAGAAGCTGTGGCCATGTCCCCACAAAGGAAGAAAACTCTAGAACGGTTTCACATTCATGCTCATCAAGAAAACATACTTGCTTCTTACACATATTATGATGGAATCCATACAGCAAAACCAAGATCTAATCCTGCATCAGACACTGTAAATAAATACATCAGCACTCTTCCTGCCCCAAGGAGTTTAGTTCCACATCTGTAGAACACTTTGAACCCATCAGACTAAAAGTAGTACAGAGATATTAAATTATTTTAAAAACACTAAAAGCAACTAAACCAGCAGGTTTTCTTCCATGTAAAGGAGCTATGCTTTGATATCACAACACAAGCCATATGTTGGGTGGAAATCCAGGTTTTCCATGACTCAGTATGACACCTGGCCCAAAACAGAAAACAGCTACATTCTTCCTGTGTAAAGTTCTATTTATTTTCTGTTCATATTTTGAAAACAAGTTTTATCATCCTGCATTTTTTCTTTACTCTCATTGTCTAACAAGATCGTTTTAATTGTATTATTTCTTAGTGGCAAAATATACAGATATTTAGAGTAACCCTTCTCCTGCTAAATTCAGAGGAAGAAGGGGGGAAAAATCACCCTAGAAGAGTAGAATGGAGAAAAGAAAATTATCACCTGTACAGGAGTGTTACAAAGACTATGGGTAAAAAAATGTCCTTCTCAAAAAACTTGGATTGGCAAACAGAAGAGGTAAACACAGCTTTTTTAAATGCATCTAACCTGTATTCAGGGCAATAATAGAAACTATGATCGTGGAAAGTGAAACAGTGAGTTACAATATTACAGAGTAAAAATCTCCCCATGTCCAGTGCACAAAAAGTGGTACAACACACCATGCAAGCTGAGAAACTCAGAGGCAGCAAAATATTTCATCTGTTGCATTCCAGACTGTTATCAAAATGGAGACATGCCATTTTATAAATTCAGTTATCAAGCACTTGTACATAAAATAGAGATAGAAAATGTCAATTAGGTAGCAGCCACAGCTGTCAAACTTTAACCCTTAACCTATCTATAAAAACACACATAAAAACATATAAAAATCAAGGATCAAAGCACCAACACCCAACAAACACACCCAAGCCATTCTGCATTGTCTTTGCAAGTGCTATTAAGAATTACCTAAGGTATTCTTAAGGTCTGATGAGAAATCCAGACACAGCCCTGCTAAATCATTTGAAAACCTAAAGAAAAAGAAACTGCAGATCTTTAAGCTTTTCCCATATCACAGTAAGATTTTTCTCCCACTCTGGGATATAAAAGCCTGAGCTCTTTGCAAAAGGCATGACTGTACCAGATGTACATTTTTCTCAATCAAATCTGTTTCAATTTCTCTTTTAAAAGAATATGGTTTTACACTACAGTCTTCATGCTGAAGTGCATCAAAGGGTTGTACAGAACAATGAATTACCTTCAACTATAATCTGACATCATAGACAAACCATATGAGTACAAAGGATCCACTGTTAACTCCAACATAGTTTGGGACATTACAACTTGTTTTTTTGTAACATTTAGCACTGTTGTTACATCCTTTATCAGGTCTCCTCACATTTCACATATTTTTACTGAGTTGAACATCCCACAATTCTCTAAGAAGCAAGAATGAAATGTTACGATGATGAACATTACAGAGCAGGAACTGAACCACTGGCAGTTAAAATACTGTGGGGGAATGTCTCCATGCAAAAGCCAGGAATAAATCCTAGAAACTTTGACTTGCAGTTCTTTTCTCTAGCCAGTATGTTCAGTTGGCACTCTTTTCCCGGTAAAATCCTCATAGTGCTACCTGAACAGCAATTTGGAGCTCACAGTTGAAGAAATGTTGATTTTAAATGTTGTTTTCCAGGCTACTGTTCCATGTACATTATGCAGTGTAGTGTCAGAGGGAGGTCTAAGCGCAAATGCTAACTTGGGACCTGAATTCATGCCTCCTGAGCCCAGGGTCCTTCACCCTTAGAGTTTCTGTCCACCTAGATAATGTATCAGCCAGACACAGTGAGAGAGGCAGCAAAGATCAGAGTGTCCTTTTCTGCAGAGCTTCTCCCACTGTGAGTCTTGAAAGAAGAGTGGGGTATAATCAGGAGAGTACTTTGGTGTTAACTTAGAAAGGAAAAAGCACAATGCTCGTCCCTTTGGCTTGCATTTCCAGAAAATAATTGCATGCAAGGAAATAGAGTCCTTGAGGCACATTCCCAAAAGACCATGTGCTTTGGGACTGTGGTGAACGGAGTAGGAAATCAGCAGCCCATCTCTCCCAGCTCACCAAACATTGTGATGAGATCCAGCCCTCCTGTCTGCACTGCGAGAGGGGTGTCTTTACACCACATTGACTGTCTTTTCACCACACGTTCACTAATCAGCCACATACACAGCTATTGTATACGACAGAGCGATTTCTCTATATCATCCTCTACATCATCTTGCAGGGCATTGTAAACATGCTCTCGGGAGTCAACAGAGTAATACCTGGAAGGAATTAGTCTGTTATTTTCTACATAAACAACAACACAAAATGAGAAACCCCAAACATCCAAATATAATAAACTGTGTAAAGAAATACGTTCATTAAAAACAAACATACAAGCATATACATGAAAAAAATACACCTTGCTTCCACCTCTACTGTCTGACTCCATTCAAAGGCAAAACTGCAAGAAGCAGAACCAGTAAGCTTCACACACAAATTCAACATTGATATGAATAAGAATCACATCTGCAGTACACTGGTTAGAACAACAGCCAAATGGGCTGCTGGACCCTCAGTTTCTGGGCAGGATCTGCCCACTGATGGTGTTGTGTAATTCAGTGAGTTACAGGCAAGTCTGGGATTCCCCAAAGTGCCTGAAACTGATCTTTTTTTTGCAGACGTGATGCCGATCTAGGCAGAGTTCTTTGATTTGTTCCTATAAGGGCCAACCAGGGGGATGTGAGAAGGCTACATCTGGCTCATACTAGAGCACATCTGGCTAGCAATGGGAACAGCTGGCACATACAAGCATCAGGGCACTGGAAGAAACTGCTGCTCTGGGGAAAGTTAGTCTTGCTGACACAAAGCTGGAAAAATCTGGATTCTGTTCCTGGCTCAGTCAGTAACTCACCTGTACCTCGGTTTCTTCCTCTATATTCTGAACATAAAGGGTCCTGATTCTCTTACACTAAATTCTACCGGTACAGTGACTTCATAGATTTAGTTAGCTCAGAGAAATGCACAGTCTAGTTCATTGGTATTTATGAAAGTGCTTTAGAAGTCCTGAAACAAGGGTCATTTAGCAGAACAGGGCATCAATACTTTGAAAATAATTTTTAGTCACATTCAGAATTAAAAAAAAAAACTAACCAAGATGTTCCTCGCCTGTAAGTTTATCCATCTGAAAGACTAGCAAACATTAAATCTTCCAGTGTGTCTGAAATATCTTGACAGAAATATCAAAAAAAGGGGGCTTTGAGGTACTTTCAACACAACCAGAAAAAAAGAAGGACCCATGAGGTCTGCGGACCCATGAGGTCTGCAGACCCATGAGGTTTAATTTGAATAGATAACTTCACTGCTTTTCTGATCCACATCTGCAATCTGAACCTTTTGAGATCCACTCACCACCTTTAAACATGACACCAAGCTGAGAACACAGGAAACTTCAACTGAGTTAGTCAAGAACTCACATAGGCAACAAAATGAGGTCATCCAATTCTTGCAGTTTAACACTGGCAAAAGGGACAAGAGAGTAGAGAAGGAAGAGGGAGGAAGTCCGCTATGCCATAAATGCAAGGCACTCCATAGCCAGCGATATTCTCATGTTTGTTTTCATCCACTTCCCTGTTCTATTTTTCCCTCTCCTCACAAGCTAATCAACAGTGCAACTAACATGTAATAACATGAAACTCAAACTTCCCATTGTCTTAATACCACCAATTATACCAGGAAATGCCTCATTCTTTCCTAAATGATTCTGATATAAAGCAGCTTAAATTGTGCAATGCACGCGTCTAGAAATAGGATATTCTTTCATATTGCAGTTTTTAATGGATCTTGAGATGATGAACCGAATTTAGGTAGCTTACATGAGTTTTAACCAGACCAAATAAGACTTCACTGCTGTACACAGAAATAGCTTCCCCTAGTCAATCAGCTAGCACATAGAGCTCTCCTACACATATCAAAGGAGTCTGAGTGAATTCCCATCATCCATACTGAATATATCACTTTATCCAACCATGACATAAAAGAAAAAAGCTGGGTCTTTTCTCATAAAACAGAAAATAGCAATACCCTGAAATCACATGTCTTCTAGGCAGCTTCCCAAGCACACTTTGTTTTCATTGACTAAAATAATGCCTAACAATAGAAATTGAAAGCAGATTTTCCTACACTGTAAAAAGTCTTATTCTATTAGAAACCAGCAGATCTTAAATCGTGTTATTTAGCTAACATTCATCTCTGCATAGTGAAAGAACATAGGTCATCTAAATAGAGAAATATTAGTGACTCTTTCTCCACTCTTCCACTGTTTTAGTGACTAGATTAGAGATGGAACTGGCCCAAACCAACACTCTGAGCCCCGCCAATCCATTTGGGAATGTACGCCACATAGTCCTATTTATTGGTTCTCTGATGGCCATTCTTGTAAATAACCCCAAAATTTACAAGGGCCATAGAGGCTGTTTAGGATACCCAGGCTCAAAGCCCAGTTAAAACATCCCCAGGCATCTCTGGGTATTCCCAAAGAACACCAAATTCTGTCCTCCTCTTTCTTCTTGTTGACATACAGCCAGCATTTGTCAGTTTGTTTGATCTGAATCACCAGGCAGCTAGTTTGGAAGAGGGAGTTGATAGGTGTAATCATCCTTTATTGCATTAGGTAATTTTGATTTGCCTGGTTTATACTGTTAACAGAGTGGAGTCACAACTCAAACAGGTTTTGTGCCAGTGCAACTCCATTTATTTCAAAAGATGGGCCCTAAATTATACAAGTGGAAGCAAGATCAGAATTGGACTGAATATTGGTTCAATATTCTTCATGTACACAGCTCATACTTCATTAAAAAAATGAACATTTCTGCCTGTATTATGACACTTATGCAAGTAGTTGGTAAAATTTTCTCTGGCCCTATACTTCTGGAAACCGTCCTAGCTCTACTGACCTTCACTGAAGCAATTTTCTATAGACATTAATCATTTGACCCTAAATCTCAAATTATTTTCTGAACTGATATTTTCTATGAATGAAATATGGCTCTTGGAGTCCCAGGAATCATCTTCACTTTAAATGGAAGGAAGAAGATGCGGCATAGTACTAGCAGTCATTCAGTAGCTGTTTTCAATCTTTTTTAAAGTTTCTTCTTTCTGCTTGCTTCATGTGTTTCATGAGAATTGCAGCCAGCTTTGTAGACCGGCTTGATTTATCACTCCTGTAAAAACTGATAGTTAAATAGAACCAAACTCAGCACGATCATTCTACCTTAATGAAAGAGACAAGGTCCCTTGTCTTTCCATCTCTAAACCTATGTTTTGGTCTTTCATATTTTTTATCTACAAACAGAGGCTCTTGGCAAGTTTGCTGTCTTTTTCACAGGTCAAGAGGAAATCTGTCCAATAGTTTGACAAACAAAGCACACTGACAAAAGTTTATAAAGTAATATGGAAGCATTTCTCAACGTAGAATGTGTATTGTGACCACATTCAATAGAATGGGATTTTTTTTTTAAACAATCAAAAGGCAAGAAAAATCCGGGGTTACTTCATCTATATTTTTTCCTTATAATTTTTACTGTCTTAAAATTTAAACTGGTCACCCTGCCTATGACATTTAAGTATTCATTATTTGTCATTCACTTTACAGATTGCTTTCTGCTATGGGACAAACCTGCATTTCAATGCAGGAGATTGCAGTAACTCTCTCATGCCTCGAATATGACTAATGATGAGACTGCTGAACTTCAGCAATACCCAGTCTAAGAGCCATCAGGAGGACAGAGCCCACATTTCAGGAAGAGGTGAGTAGGAAGAGCGAAGGAAAACAGGTGAAATGAAAAGACAGGTGTCAGGAGGATGATGATGTGATTCACTAATTTATCCAAATGAATGTGACAGTGTGTATCGGGAAGAATGATGGCTCTCCCCACTCTTTACCACTTACAGCTTATTCTTTAATCAACAGCTTCCTGCTTTATTCAAGATGGACAATATTCCAAAGCCAGCAAGCATTTGTCTTTCATTTTCTCTGGTTTTACCTCTGCCCAATCCAGATAATTGCAATCTTTTTTGTTTGTTTGTTTGTTTTAAGTAACATTCTTGCCTTCTGTTTGATATTGATTGGAAACAATCTGACAGATGGAGTTTTTGGTCAGTTAACAATGAAATAATTTTTTTTCATTTTTATGATCTAGTTAGTTACACTTTTTAAGCTTGTGAATATAATCAAAACAGGGCCAGATCTTTCCCATATGCAAGCACAGGAGTAACCTACTGTAACATACAGACTACATATGAAAATTGGCAAACCACTAATCAAACTTTCAGCTATTCATCCTTATATAACCACCTGGGAAAAAACAAATAAACAAAAAAAAACCCAAACCCAACCAAACTAACACCACTACCCATCTCTGTCCAGTGAAATTCACACTCTTTTCAGAATATTTGCTGCATGGCCAGAAATTAGGATACTGATAACTAATATGTTAAGTTTCCACTCTGCCTTTAATGCCAATAGCACATATTATTCAGCAGTCTGCAGTAAGAGCTGTGCGCAAATTAATGAAAACTGTTATATTAGAATCAATTGCTGCAATTTCCTTTTATATTCCCTAGGAGAATGCATACATGAGGACAGTATATATCAAGCACAAAAGAAAGACATATATACGTTCTGAGCTTCACAAAGTGAAGACACAACAGCCTTTATGGAGATTATTATACAGGATAATAAAGCAAACCTCTCTCATTTACTGTACCCACATGGTTCCCTGAAACCTGAGCACATGAATGTCTGGTTCTGGACATTTACCTTTGTCAGAATGTGTAAACCACACCTTATCCAGGAAAAGATGAGCAAAATCCCAAGAAATCTATCATTATTACTTGCCTACAATTAGAGCCAACAGAGTAAAAGTCAGAGAGCGAATATAGATATGAACCTCCCCTTCCACTGGGCTGGAAAAAGTCATGAGCAAAAAACGCTTGACTGAGTCCTGAAAAAGGGGACAAGAAAGGCCCCAGGACAGTCACCGTGCAGATCTGGAAAAGGACTTTTGAGCACTGCTGCTAGATTCCAGGAAGAAACTGAAAGAATGATCTCTTTGAAAACAGCAGGAACAAAAGGTAAATCAGAAGTTGACAGCAGGATACCATGGATCGGCATTGTTTAGAAAACAACTAGTTTCTTTTGAAAGCTCAATAACTCCAAAACCCTTGGAAAGGAGAATGACGTGGCCAGGAAGACAGTTATAAGAGAGGGATGACTGGAAAACCCAGAACAGCAGGTGGCATATGACAAGAGTGTAATACCAAGCTTCACATTGCAGGATGAGGCACCTTCCACATCCACATGCAAACCTCACCGACACGGACAGCATCCTTCCTCTCACCTATGTCTGCAAAAATAAGAAGCAGGTTCAGCATCCTTGCTGTTATGAAACACACTGTTTCATCTTTCCAACAGAAAACTGATACCAACAGCTACTTTCACAAGGCAGATCTCCACCAAAACCAGCCAAAACTGCATTTTCATTCAGAGGTAAAGCAAGGCAGTGAATTATGCTGATGCTTTGGATTAACAGATCATTTGCACTGCTGCAGATGAAACCAAGACAAAAGGGAAAAAGTGATGGCAAAACCCAGTCAGTGATGTGGAAGGGGAAACGTGGCTATAAGCCACCCAAACAATGCACAACTAATGCAGAATTACCTTGGACACCTCAATGTTCTCACATCACAAATACAGTGTAAAAACTTTGTCCTACCTGAAAGAGAGGCATACAAACAAATAAAAAGTACGGACGATCTCACTCTTGAATAGCAATGCTCATACTTAGCCCTTGAAATAGGAATCCAGCTAACAAAACCAGATTACTGCTGAAGAACCTCAGTGTTTTTCACTTTTTCAAATGTTGAAAACTTTTTCAAAGTTTGAAAGATTTCATGTTTGAAGGCAGATAAGCCCTTTCTTTCAGTAAACGGGGCTTAACTTTCACACTAGCCTCATGAAATGCTCTAGGTTGGCAAGGATACCAGTGAAAATCTTGGATCCTAATTTATTTGGGGTGTACACAAAGAAATACGGCATTTGTAGCTGCCATTTGACATATCTTTTTTCTAACCTGTATTTATATTTTTTTAATCCAACCACATATTGATCCAAATTCCTATCCGCGAGAGTAACAGCAGTACCAATTTGACCAGTTTCATACAATGTTAACCATCACCCTCAGCAGCCAGTACCCTCCCTCACACAATAACTAAATCATCTTTGGCAGCTGTTACTTTTTTAGTCCCATACCTTGCAAAGGCTTACACATCTGCTTAACTTTATCCATGTAAACAGTTCCAGCGACATTAGCAAGAGCCCTCACATTGCTTAATTTAAACTTTGTAGAATCAGGGCATTGCCTAGAATTCTCACAAGGAAATAAATTCCAAGTCTGAAACAAATATGATTATAATTTCTTCAGCTTGTGTTTTCAGGTTCCCATTTTTCATGACTCAAGACCTTCTTAAGTGGCTTTAGATTCAAATATGTGTCTCCAAGCCCAGAAAATCTTTCAAGGGCTCTTTTAGATGTCTGCTTGTCTACGAGTGAAAGCCATCAAAAAGAACAGCATGATTATTTGAAAAGAAAACACTTGAGTATCAGTTATGGCCATTTGCCTCAACAGTTTTATAATCATGCTGAATAACAATCTACCTAGGCTATTTAAATTAAATGAACCAGAGGGTAAGTGTCTCATGAGCCAATCTGTGGCCATGAGATACTTGCATATTGCGTATCTATTTTTTCTATTCTATTTAATGGCCACATCAAGGTCGCCAGCAACTGCCTTAAAAAGCAGCAACAAAGCAACGTAATAAGTGCAAAGGATTCTGGAGAGAGCAAACACTGTAGCACAAGGACCGCTAGAGATGTCAGTTAAGACTGTCTGGTTTTCGTGACTGGAGATCATGCGGTTTCTAGTTGTAACTCTTTTGCTTTGACATTTATTCTACTGCCCATTGTAGCTGCTACGACTGAAAGCATATAAGCTAAAAGATCATGCCTGCTTTGATGCAGTCTCCACGATTCATTCACAACATGCAAAGGATTTTCCCCTTTGTGTGATGCCAAGGTGATGGGGTATAATTCTCAATTCCTCTGATAAAGTAAAAATAGAAATGACACAGCTGAAATGCAAAAATACCCAGTATAACTTAATGTCCCTTTGCATGTTACAGTCCCAGGCCATTATACCTCCATGGACGTGCCATTTGGCTCTCACTAGCTTACATTTTCAACCATATTCAACTTCCACAGCATAAAGTTTATGCAATCTAAAGTTTGCACACATAGTCGATGAATTTCTGGTATAAAGAACAATTCTGTAGTGAGTTTATCTGTGTAGTGCTATAGTATCCAAAAAAGAAACATCATCTTCAAGCTTCAGCAAAGTTTCCATTATTTTTATAATTTCAGCTTTCTTCGACATTTCAGGCAATTCACACTGAGACCTTCTCGCTCAACTGATATAAAATAGACCTTTATCTCCTCTTTTTTTTACTGCTTCTGTAGGGTTATTAGCCTAAAATCCTACAGAAACAAAATATATGCCATCCTGCTGTCTTTTTGCCCTCTTCCTGCTCCATCTTGTTTGATTTCTGAACTCATTGACTCACTTGAACCCATTAAACCCAACTGGGAAATTAACAGAGGTTACCAACATGCTGGGTTCCTACTAACTTCTGGAAAATCAGCAGACAATCAGAGATGGAATAAAACGCCCCTACTAAGGAAAATTTGTCAGCGTAGTCGGCTAGCTGCCCATCAGCTGATATGGACCTACATGGTTTGAAACACGTTGCAGCCAGCCCCTTTTCCTGCCCAGCTAAGAGAGCTGAGAGGCTGCTACAGAGACGAACAGTTCAGAGGTGGTATTTGGGGTAAGATTATAAGCAATACCAAAAAATTAAAAAAAAAACAACCCACAGCAGTAATTTTCAGGCAAAGAGGCAAGGATAAGAGAGGTGAAAGGCACAGAACTCTGTAGTACCTTACAGACTTCAGGAGGCCTGCTGCCTACCAAACACAGTTTCATATCAAGTTTTCCAAGATTAGACATTTTGGGTATAGCAGAATGCTGTGCATTTAATTTTCATGATCACCATTAGCTGATCTACATGCCAATGTAACAGCAGTGGAAGGCAAGCTGCTGTTCATTTACACTGTTTGTTATCAGAGACATCATAAATTTATCAGTGGACAGAAGATTTAAAACCAACTGAACTTTGTGTTTTTAAATTCCCCTCTGAATAGCTAGACAAGAGAAAAATACTTACTGTTAGACATAAAGATAGAGAAAGGGAAACAAACAAACAAAAAAAAAGCAGTGGAGCCTTGTAAAAATTTCTGGAAGTGAGGTGATAATTTAAATCACTTTGAGGCTGGACAAGACAGGTGAGGAAAGTTTGGTGGAATGGTTTTGTGAAGGTCTGACTTTCACACACGCTCGAGCAGGAAACATTCCAAACTCGGGACCTAAATCCTCGCTAATCTTTATGGCCCGGTGGCAGAATGCAAAATACCAGGGCTCCGCTCTGGAGCTCTGAGCCAGCGTCCCTGCAGTACTTGATATCCCAAGCTCACGTGTTAAATGAACTTGAGATTGTTGAGTGTGGAGGCAAGTTATGCCACAACAGCTCAGGTTTAAATTCTCCATGTGGAAATGTTTATTTGCAGTTTTGGAGAGCATTCTGCTTCTTCCTTTACTTCTTATTTTTAAAATCTTAGGACTGCACAAGAACGTCAAGTCTCTGGTGTTTAAGGACCATGTGACTCCTCTGTACTTTGAACTCAGATAAACTTCTTACTGAATGAAGTCATGTGTAAAATGCTTTCCAACAGAGATTATTTTGAACCAAGCCGTACTAAGAAATGCAACAGAATTTCAACACTCATATTTCAGCAGCAAAAAAAGGAACCATTCTTGTACTGAGTGCAGTGCTCTGGGGGGAAGCACCAGATCCCTTCACATAAACAGAACTACACTTGTCCTAGACTATGGAAGTAGATCATGTTTTAGTTAGGGCAATAAAAAAATCATCATACTTCCATATAATCAGACATCAGAAAAAATAGGTTTTGCCTAATCAATGCATGCAACTTTGCTTCCAAAAGGCATCTTCATAAATCTCAGAGTCCCAAGTTTTAATCAGTAAAATCAGTATCAGGTCCAAACTGGCCACGCTGGGATGGATCAGAATTGTTTTTAAGCCTGAAGAGATATCAGGTTTTAGCTAACATTTGGATAAAAAAATGCACAGCCCTGATCATTACGCCTTTTTTCCCTAGGAGCAGAACATATGGCTTGTATCCTGGCTAACTTCCAACCTGAGCAATTACGTACTGACCACATAAGTTTCCCCTGTGGTTTTAACAGGATAAAGCATTCCTCTCCGGTTCCTCCTGTGAACATTTATACTTTGTTGTGGAGCACTATTAAACCGCTACTGCCCTCTGCCCCAAAGACGCCTGCATTTTAGTAATAAGCAAAAAAAAATAATCTTGAAATTATTAATTACAGGGATATAATTATAATTTTAAATATAATTGGGGGGACATGGATCTGTTTCAATCCTTAACACGTTTTGAGTTCCTGATGTTATCCATTAAACATGATCTTCTATATCAGGATGATGTTTTCATGCAATGAAATTGATAGATGAAGATGGTATTTTCCCTAACAACTTCAAGAGTTAAAAGACTTACCCCAAGGTTCATACAGCATATTTAAAATCAAGCATTTCTTCTGAGTATGTGGAACAGCCTATGAGCTCAGGAAGGGCTGCATATTGAAAAAGATTAACATTAGAGAAGATGCAGGCAAGCTTTCTGTGCAAAAACATGGGACAACCAGACAAAGCAAAAGAACAGTTTGGGTATCTTGCTTTTATACCAGGGCATTGACTATTGTGAAGGATATTTTGAAGGTGTAGTCTTTGAAGGATAAAGAGAATGAAACAGAATGAGCTATCCACCACAGTCCACCACATATCCTGAAGATCTCAAAGCACTTTATAATTGATTAGTGCCGATAAGAGGTACTGGAGATAAGCATTAAGAGAGCCATCTTGTAATTAACTACAGAACGAAGCTAGGTACCTGATCAGGTAAAATTCTTCCTCCCAATCAGGATAGCAAACACTGAAATCAAGATGAAAGCTACTAAAAAGGAGAAGTCATTTTGTGTACCTTCATTTCCTATTTCCCAGCCTGAAACCATCTGAATTCCAAATTTCCAACTTATATAAACTATTAACTTCAGCTAAAGTCTGCAGCATTTACTACCTCTGCAGATGCATCAGGATCACTGTGATAAATTAGGCACCCTGAAAGTCAGAAGCCCCTTTAAAATTTCCCCTGTATAGGATTGAAGTGACACTAAGCAGCAGAAATACCAGGAAGAGAGCCATTTAGACCAGTCTATATTTTATCCACTTGGTCAGACTTATAAACTGCTTTGAAGATGACAAATGCTACCAAGCTGTTCAGTATTACAAAGTAAAATGGTGGATGGGAACAGATTTTTTCTACAGGAGAGCTGAATGATGAGTTCTCCTATTAGCTGCTTAATCCACATGCATGTTTATGTATGTGCATATATACATCAGTTTAAAAGATTGTGTAACACATTTTCATCTTTTTTTTCTACGTTTGAAAAAATCATGCAAAAAAAGAAAGAAAAAACCAACTTCCTGCTTTCTCATAAACCAGAATGGTCTGAGAACATGATGAGTGGTCAGCTTTCTTCCATTTTGCTTGGCTTGCACTTTTTGCAAACATCCTTCCTCTTTGCACCCCCAAAATGATCGATTACGGACTGATGTCCTGATGAGAAGCCTCTGCCGTTTATATTCATGGATTCCATGGGATTCTGCTCCCCATCCCTCTCTGCTCGTCAGAGCTGTCAGAGCATTCAGACCGGTGGGAAGGCTGGAGCCAACAGAGGCAGAGTGAGCAGCCCTTGTCACTGCGAGCCCCGCAGGCTCACAGGGACAGTGCTGGCAAAGAAGCCAAAGGCTGATGCAGTGCACATGGAAATGCACTTGGGTTGTGAGAATACTGTTCCAAGTATTCTCAAGTATTCCATCAAACTGGGTACTTCGGTAGTTGACTCCCATCCTGTAAGGATAAGACACTATTAATTGAGAAAACTGAATATTTGCTGGATTTGTGGTCAGGCCAAACCACCGCCAAACAAGCAAAAGAAGGCACGTTTTAGAGGGAGATATAAAATTTTAAGTGTCTCTGGTGGCATCCCTTTAAACACACTGAAACAGAGTTCAAGCCATTGCCTCCATCAACAAGCATAAAATGGGATAGATCTCTGGTGTGCAACATTGCCATCATGTGGCCATTCCAGCTCTGCAAAAATACCAGCAGTGACAGTTACCAGATATTGCCCCATATTTGCAGCTTTTTAAATCTTCTTTAATAATATTGGCAACCTACAGGAGAACTGGCAAGGTAGTGATAACTCTCTTATAATGTCCCTCTACAATGAAAAAGATTCCCTTCTTCAGACCTGCTGTTTTTCATGTTGGGTAGCAAAGGCAATTTTCATTTTCTGAGACACACCACTGCCATGATTACGTAGCAATGCATAGTACAGAGTATAATTGAACATCAAAAATGTACAGACACATCAAAAATGAGAAATGGAGCACCCTTGATGTCAAAAAGGCAATCTTTAGAAGTAATCTGAATGAGAACAGCACTACGGCCTTGATCAGGAAAGAGCTCCAACACAGGGAAATACATGGAAGTTGGCACAGAGTCAGGAGTGGAAAACAAAGTGAATTAATCAAATTAGTAATTTAAGAAGAAAGCAAATTACTGACAGTGAGAGGGCAAAAAGCATGGAATGCAGAATCAAGCTGTAATAAAATATGCAGATGGAAAAGTTGTTAATAGTCAGAAAAGTAGTAACAGAATTAAACCGGACCCAGGGATGATAAGTGGCTCAATTGGAGCAGCAGTGAGGAAAAATAATTATCTGCCTCAGCGCTTGAGCCAAAAGCTGCTAATCTACACAAAACTTGTGTTTGCACTCATCTGGAACCCTGCCCAAGCAAAGCAGGCATGATTTAGCTTACTCACGAAACGGCTCACTCCTTGCTTGAATTACAGCCTCAGTGAGGGACATACACAAACTTCTTAAAGAAGGGACAAACTTGTTGCCTGCATTTGTGAGCAGAAGTGTACAACAGGAGCTTTCTGCCCAGCTGGCACAATAGACAGATACACACAGAAATAAGACTCACCTGGAAACAAATTCAGGAACATATTCCTTAAAACAACATCAACCTTTCCGCTATAAAAACCTTGTATCAAAACAGCACTAAAAAAGAAAGCAAACTTAATCAAGATAGGAAACAAATATTGACAGGCAAAGAAAAGAAGCTTAACTACCAGAGATGGCTGCCCGTACAGAAGAAAGTCCTGTTTGTATTCTCGTATCCTAGCAATTGGCACCTGTAAACACCTAAAGGAGCCTGCCTGCCATCACCATTACGACTGGAGCAAAGTTACCACTCTTGGGAAAGATCCTTCTATGGATGAAGCACCAAAACCAGGGAGGCTGGTAACTAGTAACTTTCTTCTTCACCATATAATTTTGAAAAGAAAGCTTGCAGTATAACTAAAGTGGAAACTCTGAACCAATCCTAAAAAGCCAGTGAAGGAAATCAGATAAATGTTTACTGTTACCCTGGGCTGGAGCTGCTGAGATGGTAATTATACTTTTTTTTTTTTTTTGGTGGTGGTGTTTACTTGTTTATTTTGCCAGATTGCATAAGGCTCCTCTGCTAATCAATTCCTGAAAGGCATGGCTGTTTTTATTATGCAGTTTCTCCTGTCTAGGGTAAGGGGGCAGAAGCCAGAGAAATACTTTTTACTCATGTTTTTAGCAAAAAGGCTAGTTTGTGAAAACTGAAAATGCTCCCAGGCTGCAAGAGAGTTTTGTTCTCTGTGTCATCGACCAAGTTTCTATACGCTGCTACAAGTCTCAGTACATTTGTGAAGAGACTATCCCCTATTAGTTTTTTAGTTTAAGTACAAAACAAATTGAAGGGTTGAATTAAAATATTACTTTCCTTTTTCATTCAGGACTGTCAGCTATATAGCACATAAACAGGGAAATTTTTCAATAGAACATGAATCCAGGAGAGAAAACGATTTTCCAAGAGTATCTGACAAATCAGGGGACTGTGGTAAAGCCCTATTGCTGGCAGAGACAGAACCACATCTGTGCTAAGTGTCCCTACCACATACGGACTGGTGAAGAAGCGAGAATCCCTCATGCAGAATTTCACAGGGTCTTTGGCTTCCCAGACAGATCAACAGCAACTCTCCAAAACAAACACCTTCTCTTCTATGAACTGAGGAATTTCTCAGGCACAGTAGTCCAAAAAGGCCATGCTACAAACTGTACTGACCAAGGCAGCCATCCAGAATCTATGCTGTTTGAGGTGGGTGGTTATCTGGATACAGTTACAGATGTCTATGAAAATATCAGATGCATTATCGTCTATTCAAATTACTCTCCTTGTAATGAGGCTTACCACTGCTGCGTAAGTAAAATCTACAATTTCTTGCTGAGGTATCCAGAAATCACGCTCTGCATCTATTTCTCTAAGCTTTATCACACTGAGGACCGTTTCCCCACCTCCGTATGGAACCGTGAAGCTTTGCGGAGCCTCTCCAGCCTGTGGCCTCAAGTGACGCTGCAGAGACTGCCTGGGGGAGCGTGGCATTACCTCCTCTGCAATTTTGTGTACGGCTTCCCAGGGTCAACCCTTTATCATCCAACTCCACCATCAAGAACCTTAGCAGATGGACAAAATCCATATCAAATTAACAACTTAACAGGAATGAAAACGAATTTTAGGAAAGCCTTTCCACAAGTGATGCAGGGAACACCTGCTGTGCAGCGGAACTTAAAGGTCTTTTCTTCTCATAGCCCAGCCTCCCAACAGCCTTTCCAAGCAATGAAAGGCAGCCTGCTACCTCTGATGTCTCAAAGCCACTTGGTCCTTTTCCCAGGCATGTTTCTGCCCTTTCAGAGGGAACATCTATACCCCAGACCTAAAAATATCATAAGGCATTTAAAAATGCCAAAGGAATAATTCAATTGAACTCATAATTCTGAAATGTTTCCAAGCGGCAGACACCTACTCTGAAGATGATGGAAATCGAACTGCTTTCAGACTGTAAAACTGAGATCACAGATGGCACAAAAAAAAGCCACCAATAAAGTCACCTCCTACAGAAGTTAACCCACAGAATAACTGTTGGTCTCAAATAACCGATTATGAAGAAAATATGCTTGTATTTTAGGCCTATACCCTTGAAACATAAACCCATAGCAGTAAAACTAAAACCTCAGTACCTTCTGATTACCTCCTGAGATTTATTTATTTGTTGCCCTTAAGCCAATTTCTACCAGAAAAATATAAACAGTCCACGAACTACAACTACAACTACATCTGGATTGCAGCTGCCCAGCTGAGGCAACTTTGGTGGAACACATGACATATCCTAAATTTCCCCTCTGTCAAGAAGGTGGTTCTGCAGGTAGGGCTGATACATGAACAAAGTTTTCCCACTAGCTGTTTCCTTAATGACAGGTTTTATATACCCATATATATATGTTGGAGAGGGTTCAGAGAAGGGCAATGAAGCTGGTGAAGGGTCTGGAGAATAAGTCTTATAAGGAGGGGCTGAGGGACTTGGGGTTGTTTAGTCTGAAGAAAAGGAGGCTGAGGGGAGACCTTATTGCTCTCTACAACTGCCTGAAAGGAGGCTGTAGAGAGGTGGGCGTTGGTCTCTTCTCACAAGTTACAACCAGTAGGACATGAGGAAATGGTGTCAAGTTGGGCCAGGGGAGGTTTAGGAAAACATTAGGAAAAAAATTTGCACTGAAAGGGTTATCAAAGACTGGAACAGGCTGCCCAGCGAAGTGGTTGAATTGCCATCCTTGGATGTATTTAAAAGCCATCTGGATATGGTGCTCAGGGACATGGTTTAGAAGTGGACCTGGTAGAGTTACATAACAGTTGGACTTGATGAGCTTAGACCTATTTTCCAGCCATAACGATTCTATGATTCTATGATATGTGTGTGTGTACATGTATTTTTTTTCTACGGCTGCTGCCTTCCATTAAGAGGAACGTCATAAAGCTGTGTAAAATTCTAATTGGTAAGATATATCTAATAGGATAATATAGATAACACATCTACACAGTCAAAATATAACCTGAAAAAAAAAAAATGTTCCTATGATTTAGAGCACTGTTTTCACTTTGTGATTCCATATATTTGTTATTATACTAAAGGTATATACTAAAGGAATGGGGCAACTGAAGTCAATAATATGGTTTTTTGCCAGCATACAGAAGTTCCTTCCCAGATAATGTCAATCGTGAATAAACACACTGGCTAATTTTGTAAAGTCAGTGCTTCCGCTCCTTTTTTTACTCTTTTTGTGGCCACAGCTATTATGTGAGTAAAAAAAAGAGGCCATTTCCCAGTGTGACCTTAAACACCCTTCACTTCAGCAGGGGTGATTCCATTTGGAAGCTCAAACTTTTTCAGCGTCTCTTATGACTAAGAGAGGCAGAAATGTGGTAGAATCCACCCGATCCCTTGCTTTTACAACGCCTAGGTGCTTTTTTAGGAAAGCTGTCTTGAATTAGATATTAGTTCTGCGCTTTCCGATAAAATGCTAAATCCCAAGAAGTGGACCATGCTGTAGCACCTGCGTGACTATTTGTAAACACGCTGAAAACAATTGTATAGTTTGTTGTTGCTTTTTTTTTTTTTTTTAAAATCTTGTTTTCACAAAGTGGTGGTTTGAGCATGGGCTTCCAAGTTCAGAGCCAAACCCCGTACATCTACCAGGGGGCACACGTTATGCGGGCAACGCCGCCGTGCGCCCCCTGGCTTGGTTACCCCAAACCGGCCTGTGAGAGGTCCTGCCTCGCTCGTACCCGTCTGAAAACGGGACCGAGTTTGATTCCGCACGGCATCGCGTATTGCCTCCGGGTCCGCAGGCAGAGCTCGCTGCCGGGGCCTGAGAGGAGCCCGCACACAGGCGCCGCGCCTCGCCGGACTCCAGAGCAGCCGCTGGGCACCGCCGGCTCAGACGCTACACGCCCCACGCGTC